>NC_069002.1:22081572-22091393 GCF_001194135.2 Octopus bimaculoides
AAACTTTAGGTTAGTTAAAATATGTTTGTAACATATTTCAACTTCTAAAGGCAAGTTCACTGGAGTTACTGTGGAGAAAAAATTCTCTCTTATGCTAAAAAGGTGTAAAGACACCATATCTGTCCAGCGTGTCCCCCATTTATATTCCCAGATGTGTTTCTAGCTTTTTAGTCGTTATTAATGGAAAATATCGAAGAGAGACAACTCTGCACCGACTTGATTAAAGCCGTGGTCAACAACATTCACTGAGTTGCGGCATTAGAACGTCAGGTCATAAGAAATTCAGCATCTATTCGTTATTTCCCATTGGTAACAGCTAAAGAGCTAGAAACACCTCTGGGAATCCGGTGGTAGGCAGCACCGGATAGATATGGTGTCTTTACACCTTTTTAGCATAAGAGAGGACTTTTTTTCTCTGCGCTATCTGCAGATAGTTTGCCTTTAGAAGTTGAAATTTATTTTAACTAATCTAAAGTTCGCTTATGCCTAAACACTGCTTGACGCTGATAGAGCGGAATACACACACACACGCACACACACACACACACACACACACACACACACACACACAACACACACTCCCATACACACATATATATATGTGTGTGCGTGCGTATGTATGTATGTATGTATGTATATATGTATTTGTGTATGCGTGCATATGCCATTGCAGTCGAAATCGATATGAAAAATTAATGACTTCCTTAAAGTACATTCAACCTGTATATTTATATTACCCCACCAGAATAAGTAAGTCATACAAAATATCAGATCCTTAAGTCATTTGAGTCCTGAGAAATGTCCCCTGAAAATGTTACCCTTCCGCTTTTCATTTGTAATTATTTTGTACTACAAGGCTACGAGATATTTGATCATCTGAACCGGAAGTTATTTCCTTTGCTACCCACTTAGTTTTGGCTGTTAATACACTGGAAACTGAGGTTTGTTATGCTTTTTATGGTTGCTATTGGTTTTCATTATTTTCTCTTTCCTTGAATTTGCTTAAACTTTCACGTTACTCAGAGCATTCAGCTTAAAGTTTGTTTTACCCTGACGAATATAATAACTAGGCCGTCTACCCCGTATCATCAATCTTACACCCTTTGTTTAGGCGCCTTCTACTGATTACAGTTCCGATATGGTACTGTAGTATTTGGGGACCATTGGGACTTGCATATCTATTCTGACCATAGGATCCCTTGACCATGAGGCAACTTTCTTAAAGCTTGTTTTAGACACACTCCTAAACTATGCACAGCGTATGAAAAAGCCTACACAAGCGCAAGTCGAAAGGTGTTTAAGCGTTGTATAGAGGCAGAAAAGCCGTCATCACCCGTGGCAGTCTGACTGGGAGAATTGAAATTTAATTTGTCTCAGAGAAAGAACCGAAGAGAAACACATTTAACTGATGAAAAGTGAAGAGTTTCTTCTCATCCCGAACTAAATGGGTAAACAAAGATGGAAGATGAATATTATGGGTGTGCCACCAGAAATAGGCATATAGTGGCGATGGGTGGCAGCTATACTGGGTGTCAGAATGCGTGACGAGAATATTGTTATAAATACTCAAGTTCTGCCCCAAAAAATTGATAAGGGACTGAATGAGAGTTCATAACTCAAATTAATCAGCAAACTTTTGAGACACCCGTTTTCAGCAATTCATCAAATGGCTTTCAGCTGCCTGCGAGCTGGAGGAAACAAGAACTATGTGCCACATATATGGTAACAATGATCATCTAAATGCTTTCTATCCTTGACAGCGAATACAATAAGGAGAGCAGTGTATCTACTAACTCCCAACTTACAGCAATAACCACACCAACAATAGCAATAGCAAGTACAATAACAACAACAAAGCAACAACAACAATAACCGTAACAGTAAACTTCAAAATAATAACAACCACCAGCCATCAAATACTGCACAAAATCCTGTCAGCAGTGCCCTTCCCTTCAGCAAAGCACAAACACAGATAGAAAGACGTGGGACTATTCCTGGCATTCACCTAAAATAGTAATTGAAAAACACACATACAAAGGGGGAAGGGGGCATTTACCTTTAATGATTTTGTTTATCACGGTCATATAGGATCTGTGGATGCTTGGATTATCTCTAGAAACTCAACCCATTAAGGATTTCCGTTGTTTCTATTTTATTGAGTTTGTTATTTTATTTTTACACAATTTACATAAACATTTGTTGTATTGTTATTTATACCCTATTGTAATATAGTTTCTCTTCAATACTTTTGTGTCCACGTGACTAATAAGAAAACCTGTAGATGGATAGGGGTTGCTGAAAAGTTCCTGACTTTAAGGGTATCGAGAAAGGCCTGATTAGAGACCCGATCTTTCCAGTTCATTTACAGAGCTTAGAAAAACTGAAGTACCGATGCAATAAGTGTGTGAATCTGAGAGGGGGGAATATGTTGAATAAAATCATAATTGAGTGATCCCCTTGTATTTTCTTTTACCCCAAATTAGGAACTTTTCAGCAACCCCTCGTATAGTCATAATAGGGTTTGAACTCAGTACTAAAAGATAACGAATTTTTTTATATATAGCACCCTGAACAATAGTGCTCTTTCTTATTATATCAATGATCTTTCTTCCGCCTTATATCTATTTGACACTGAATGATCTGAACCATTTAGAAATGAGTGTAGTTGAAAGTAATTAGGGCACAATGTTGCCCGTGTGAGAGAAAATGTGAACCCTTTGCCTGTATGACATCATGCCGTCTACTTTGTCGGCTGCCAAACAACAAGTAGTAAAAGAAAAAGAAAACAATCAATAAAAGGCACAAACAGAAACACATTTTTACAAATTATTTCGAATAATAATTAATGCCTGAATGGAAGATAATTTTCCACTTCTGTTAACAGCGCAAATATTTTAAACCACTCTTTAAGTCATTAGCTTTCATTTTGTGGTTGATATTGCTTTATGTATTAAATTGATGGAAACTATATCTTTTTTATGGCAAATTGTCGATAAGAAATACCAACAAATACAACAAATACAATTTAGAAATAACAAAAACAAACAGCCAAGTATGCAAACAAACAAAACGTGAAAAAAGATTCGTTTAGGTTACATCGAGATTATTCTCTTTTCTCAAGCATTTTATCATTTATTTGATTCTGTGTCAGTTAATCGTAAAAGAAGGAAAAAATTAATATTCGATGAATTTAGTTTGCATTTCGAGTTCAGAATCCAGATTGAATCTAATCTATTTCCTTACCGTTTTTCATCACTGCTATTCTAAGACTAAAGCATGAACGTTCATACACATCTATCTATCTATCTATCTATCTATCTATCTATCTATATCTATCTATCTATCTAGATAGATAGATAGATAGATAGATAGATAGATAGATAGATACATATATACATACATACATACATACATACATACATACATACATACATAAAGATAAATAGAGAGAGACAGACAAACAGACAGAGACAGAAAAAGTAAAGAACTAAATAGGAAACAGGAATTATGTGTGTAACTTCATTAGCTTACAGCTGTTTCTGCTATAGGATTCGATGCTGTCAGATCTGAGGGCTTATACATCATCTTATAGTTTCTAACGTTTTCTTTTTTCTGAAGCATCTGTATATTGAGTTCTAACAACAGGTTATTAGTATCACTAAAGTCAAAACTAACTCAAATGCATCACAGTTCGATGACGGTTTAGCAGGCCGAAACATCGATCTCGCTGCCAATACTATTCTTGTTAAGGAATAAGGAATTTGCATTCTGCCAAATGTATGGAGTAATCCTTCAGATGAATGTAAAATTGTTTTTATTATAACTGAACATGAAAAGAATCATTTGTGTGTACGTGCGTGTATGTGTGTGTTTGTGTGTGTGTGTGTGTGTGTGTGTGTGTGTGTGTGTGTGTGTGTGTGTGTGTGTGTGTGTGTGTGTACGTGTGTGTGTGTATGTGTGTGTGTGTGTGCGTATGGGTGTGTGTGTATGTATGCTTATATGTATGTATTACAATTAAGTTGAGGTGACAATTATCTTTTATCGTGTGATAAGAGCCATCCGTAAACACATTGCTTGTATAACACCAGGAAGAGAGAAAACGGTGGGAATATTCGTGTATAACCATGGAATGGAATGAAGAAGGTGAGAATCGAGGATTGTTTATAATGCCACAAAGTACGACCAATTTAAGTTGGTTTGCTTTAAAAGATGAAAATAAGATAATGAAATAGAATAATTAAATAAAAAGAAAAGAAAAGAAAAATTAATACTCAAAATGTGTAAGACGCTTGCTTCTCGACCATGTGGTCTTGAGTTGAGTGCCACTATGCGGCACATTTACTAAGTGCAATAATTGAAACAAGTAGACGAATGAAAAAATACATATATATGTATATAAATATCATGTGCAATATATGAATTTATCGAATCCTGTAATCACAATAAAGCTCTTCTAGTGGATCTGGCTATCATACCGCTTAGTAATCCAATACAGAGGAGTATAATGTAGAGTCCTATGCAGCTGAAATCTAGTAAACCAAATCTATGACATTATTTCATGACGAGAATATAGAATATAAAATGAAATCCGGGGTATTAGAAGTGAATATATTTCTTTCACTAATTGATATCTGTAGGATGACGGCCGTTTCGCAGCCTTCATCATGTAATAATTTTTATTTTCTTCTTCTTGCCTTTAACCCTCCAACGCGGAGTATAGGCCACTTATAATTGAATTCCATGTCGCATAATTTCTCGTTTCTGCCATGAATGTCCCCCTTTCTCTAGTTCCTTTTGTGTTGATCTACGCCACGAGTTCTTAGGCCTACCCCTCTTTCTATATCCATCCGGATTCCACTGTAAAGCGCTTTTCGCTGCATTTGGTGTGTCCTTTCTAATTGTGCTACCAATCCACTTCCACTTTTTCTTAAATATTTGCTTCCTAATCGGAACTTGATTCGTTCTTTGCCACAGTTTCACATTGCTTATGTATTCGGGCCATCTAATTTTAAGTATACTACGCAAGCACCTGTTGATGACTGATAGTATTTGCTTATTTGACTTAACTGTTGTTCACCATGTCTCAGCCCCATACCATAACACCGCTTTTACGTTAGTGCTAAAAATTCTTATTTTGTTCTTTATTGAAATTTCACTTGCGCTCCATACTTTTTTTAACAGGTGCTTACTTTTTTTAACAAATGCAAAATAACACGTCAAAATTAGAAGCAATAGCTGCCAAACTAGGATTGAAAGTCAACCGCGACAAATCAAAAATTATGCACGTTAATGAAGAAAACAGTGAACGTATTAAACTAGAAACCGGTGAACTAGAGGATGTAGCCGAGTTTACGTATTTAGGTAGTAAGATAACGTTCTCAGGCGGCAACGACGAAGATATTAAGACGAGAATAAGTAAGGCAAGGACCGCTTTCCACCTGTAAAATTTTTATTTTAGTAATAATAATTTTTATTTTAGTATATAATATATTTAATATATAATATATTATTTCATATGTCTGCACTGATATGCATGCTATAAATTGCATAGTACTATTGTACATTTACGAATCAATGCAGATATAGAAGGCTAACTCGTCAGATCAAGAGAACATCCTGATTACAACTCTGCTATATATATATAAGATCGTCTTCATATGTAGAATGTATGGAAGACCAATAATTGATAAAAAAAATTACTACAGCAAGGAGCAAAGGAAATATAGAAAGACATTAAAAAGGGAATGAGTAGTGGTGATGGAGGAGAAGATGAGAGAAAGTATGAGAGTGAAAGAGGCATGTAGATTGTCGTTAATAAGATAGAAAGAGTAATAATAGAGGGAGAAAAGTGTGAAAGTTATAAAGAAAGAGAGAGGTATGCAGGGGCTATTTTATGAAATATAGAGTGTAATGTCAACAAGAGAGAGAGAATAGTGTGAAGGTTATAAATAATGAGAGAGCGGTAGATGGAGTAAAAATATTTGAATTAAGATGGTGGGTCGAAGTTTAATGAATTTGTTAATGTAAACAAAAGACCGTAAAGGATTAGCAGAAGAAAAATAGTCAGATAAAATTATTTTGAGGGTGTTTAAAGATCATACAAGCAATAGGATAAGATAGCTGGAGATATGAAAATAAACTAAGGGATAGTATCAATGATTAGTATCAAATAAGGTTAAAGTTTAAATGGACTACAGATGCGAGGCGTCCGAAGAAACTGTGTCAAGAAGTCAATACTCACATTTAGTGGGTAAATAACTATAATCATGGACATATTAAAGAAATGAAATGATGAAATAGGACAAAAATAAATAACGGCTACACAATCATATCTAGCTGTATGTTCATACGATCATTAATCTACATACATATGGCGGCAAGCTGGCAGAATCGTTAGCAGGCTGGACGAAATGCTTAATGGTATTTCGCCCATCGCTACGTTCCGCCGAGGTCGACTTTGCTTTTCATCATTTCGGGGTCGATGAAATAAGTACCAGTGAAACACTGAGATCAATGTAATCGACTAGTCCCATCCCCAACAAATTTCAGGCATTGTGCCTATAGCAGAAAGGATTAATCTACATACATACAGAGACAGAACATAAGTACGCGCTCACAATTAACGTATATATAGATTGGGCTATCCCATAAATAATGCGGTTTTTCCATTTGCATGAACCAGAAGTCGGAGGGGGACGGGATAAAGTACCTGCATCAACTTGCTATAAAAGCAGGTAATAATTTTACTTTGTCCTTATTCTTAGTGCAAGTTTTAAAGGGTACAGTTCGATTTTAACAGTTATTTTTTCAAAGCTATAATGGAAGTGACAAAGGAAGATATTCGGTATATTTTGCTTTATGAGTTCAATGAAGGCAATAACGCAACGGAAAGTGCGAAGAATATTAATGCAGTATATGGTGATCGGACAATAAGCGTAAGCCAGTGTCAACGGAGGTTCCAGAAATTCCGAGCCGGAAGTTACAGCCTGGAAGACGATCCACGTCCTGGAAGATCTGTAGAGCTCGACGAGGATGTCCTGCAAACCCTGGTGGAACAAAATCCCATCGTAACTGTTGAAGAACTAGTAGAGATATTACTGACATAGATCCCGCCTTATTTTAACCAATTAGCTTGCAGTTTACATGTAATGGTTTTATGAGTAAGCAAACTTAGTTGGTTTCGATCGTTTTAATTTCAATCGGTGGGAGACTTCTGTAATTTGTTTATATTCATAGGTTAAAGATTTTTTTAATCCACATCACTAACTAACTGGTTGTTATATTACTGTTATTTCCGTTCAGAACAGGGATGAACATTTTAATGAACCGTTTTCTTTTATCTTTCTTCCAACCTCACTTGTGTCATGCAGTTTGTGGAAAGAAAAAATTAGAAACATTTTGATCACATTTTTCTATATGTTCACTCAATAGAATTTGGCAAACATTAGTGTTCCGGATTTGTTGTCTGGGAAATCTTGAGCGTTCCGATAAAGCATTCCCTGTCTCGCCAATGTATAGTTCCTTACAATTAGGGCATTTAATGCAGTAGATCAAATTTCTGCTTTTGTGAAAATCTGTCCTTTTTTTGTTCTAATGGATCAACAAGTATGCATGTATTGACACGTTCTACATGTTATCATTACATTTGGATACTGTGAATGTTTTATCCTGTTTGTTCATGTTGAATTTTGCCTTTGTTAATAGTTTCTTTAGGTTATGTGGTTACCTTTTGCTTAGATAAGTGTTTGATTAGTTATGTTTTTTTTTTAATTTTTCACTTTGTTTCATGATTGGCAAATTTGTTTTCAAAATATTCAAAATATTTTGGTGATGCGGATTGTGTGTTACTAGAAATGGTATTGTGTTCCGTTAATGTTTTCATCTTTCTCGTGTTGCCCTAAGTTGTTCTAAAGGTATCTCTTTTGCTGGTTGTATGCTGTTTTCTATAAGTAGGAGAAAGTATTTTTGCTTCAGCAGAAATCCTTTGGGTTCCACAAGTCGTATGTTCCTGGCATTGGGATCATCTACTATAGTACAAATTTTCCTGGCTAGATAGTACGGGATGCTGCGTTATGTGTGTGTTAGGTGGCATAATTTGAAATTTAGGTATTAGTGTGTATCTGTGTTTTTGTAATGGATATCAGTTGTAATTGCGGTGTTGGTTTTAATTACGATTTTGTCAAGAAATGTTAATTGTGAGTTGCTCATTTCTCTTGTAAATTTGAGACTAGATTGTAGATTGTTGAGGAGGGTGCTGAATTCTTCCAGATTTTCTAGGGATTTGGTTCAAATTAGGAAACAATCATCGAGGTGACCTCTTCACGTGTGCTCTATATGCCTTCTAAAGGTCATGCCGTAGTTTTCTACAATTTTTTAATATATGTTTTGTTCCAAGTACCCCAATACTGAGTTCGCGAAAACTGGAGCAAATCGCGTCCCCATAGTTTCATTAAGATATTCAAACTTGTTTTCAACAAAAATAACAACAATAATATGACAACCGGTTAATGGTGTGGATTAAAAAGTATCTTTAACCTATGAATATAAACAAATTACAGAAGACTCCAATCGATTGAAATAAAAACGATCGAAACCAACTAAGTTTGCTTACTCATAAAACCATTACATGTAAACCGCAAGTTGATCGTTTAAAATAAAGGCAGGATCTATATCAGTAATATCGATACGTCCGGCAAACGTTTAAGCTGCATGCTAATTGGTGAAAACCGCATTCAAAAAATTCAGCTTGTCGAAGCCTTCTAAAAGGTATAAAAATGAAGAAGTCAGTCATTTTACTACAGTTGTCAAGTACTCAACTCAACTGTCAGTCAATACATTTTGAAATTTGATGATTACTATGAACATATTGATACGACCGCCAAAAAACAAAAAAAAAAACGTTATGTCCCTCTTCCACGATTTGGGTTCGAAACTGTCCTCTAGTTGTTCAGGACAGTGGTATTTCCTTTGTCCTGTCAACGAGCACGGTTATTTATGGCCGTAGGAACTTGATCTCTGACCCTCTCCGGTCACTGAGAGTTTAAAGGAGATAGGAACTGTGAGAAACTAACCCAGCTTTGGAGGGGGGAACGCAGCACTGCTGGGTACGGTATGCCTATCTTTGTGGCTGATTACCTGACATAAATAAGGGAGCGTAGATTTGGAAGCCAGTCGCTGAAGGAGCAGTTGGGAGAAGCGGTCAGTGAAGAGCAGTCAGTGACAGGGGCTGAAATGGACAGAAGGCAGCCAGTGAGTGAGAGGGTATCCCGTAAGAGAGGCAGATAGGAACAGAGCCAGGCAGTGAGAGAGAGACAGACAGACTGTTGCGGCTGGCACGTTTGTGTAGCGGGGACTGCGTTTGGTCAGCATTTTTGTCGAAGTAGTAGGAGATTTGAAAGAAAGGAACTTGTTGCATTAAATGTTTGTTTATATTTTTAAAGAAAGTGTACTTGCGTTGTCAAATGTTCTTTTAAAAGAAAAGAAAGAAATAAAAGAACTCTGTGTCGTTAAATGTTTTTAAAAGAAAAGAAAGAAAAAAAGAACTGAATTGTTAACTGTGTTGTTAAAAGAAAGGAAAAGAAAAGAAAAACAAAAGAAGCAAAAGAACTTTGTTAAATGACTCTTGATAAACGAACTTTGTGATGTGAAATGATTGGAAAAAAAAAAGAAACTTTGTAATGTTAAATGTTCGAAAGAACTTTGTTGTTAAATGTTAGAAAAGAACTTTGTTGTTTAACGATTCTTGAAAAAGAAACTTTGTAATGTTAAATGTTGGAAAAGAACTTTGTTGTTAAATGTTAAATGTGTTATTTTAAAAGCAA
>NC_069002.1:22092230-22097199 GCF_001194135.2 Octopus bimaculoides
ATATATATATATATATATATACGAGTATGTTTATATGCAATGTTGTCAGCACTGCTACTAGATTTAATCTGCCAGCATGCTTCAAGGAGCAAAATTAATGATTCCTGTGTATTAATAGGGGGATAAAATCGTAAGGTAGACGTAAAGAAAGAAAATAGGAGTATATAATGTTTTGAAGGTGTAGACACAGAAGGCGTTCATTATAGAGGAGCAGGTTCAGTAATAGGAGAAAAATTGTTAAATATGATAGACTGTTGAGTTAAACTTCAACATGTACTAAGAATTTTATAAATAGCAGAATGAATAAAGGTCAGAAACATTATCGATATCCCTAGTGAAAGCAAGGTATGGCTAACCAAGGTAAGGATATTTGTATTCATAAAGACTCAATTTTTAATTGAGAAATTCAGTCTTCAAGTGCGAAATTAGGTGTAGTTTACCATAACGTGTCTATTTAAATTTTAGGTGCTAGCACCACATAATTTTTCACTGCTGCCAATGGGTATATTACTACTGACAAAGCCCAAAAGGGCAGGAATGCGAGTTCAGCATTTTTAGCACTGCTGCTTGGCGATTTTCTTGGCATATTGTGATGTATCTGCATTAAATATGATACATAGATGGATATTTTAATCTAATATTACTTCTGTTGCACATAACGGGAAAACACAGACACACACACACACACACACACACACACACACACACACACACACACACACACACACACACACACACACACACACACACACACACACACACACACACACACACACACACACACACACACACACACACACAAACATACACATACACACTCACATATATATATTCGTATATGTGTGTGTATGTATGTATGCATGTATGAATGCAAATATATATATTAGCTATTAGCGACAGATGCAACCTTTGTAACATCTAACTTAAGGCGCTATAAACAACACACCAAATTAAATTTGGATCTTCTAATTATATATATATATATGTGTGTATGTATGTATTATGTATGTATGTATGCATGTATGTATATATATGTATATATATATGTGCATATATATATGTATGTATACGTATGTATATATACGTATATGTATATATGTACGTATGTATGTGTATATATATATATATATGTATGCATATAAGTATATGTATATATATGTGTATGCGTGTGTTTGTGTGCATGTGTGTGTAAGTATATATATATACTAGATTTTTTTAATAGAATTATAAGATAAACTTGAATGTTGCATATTGAAATAAATGTAATAACTTAAAAATACAATAACAAATTAAAATTAAGTTTTAAAGATATCCCCAGGATATGATATACGTTTGGCCTTCCATATCAACATTTCAAATTAAATTTACACTTCGCAAGCAAGGTCGATTTTATTGACTAAATTCATTTAAACATCGTCAATTTTCAAAAACGTCACAATAAATTAATATAAATGTTTGGATCTAGGATAATTTATTGCATTTATATTTGAAAACGATTGAATGGAATAATAAATGCGTGAAGAATTAAATTTGTAGCAGTTGACTGAAAGTCCTTCTCTATAACATAATAAATGGAAATATGTACGTAATCATTATGAATACGTGTGTGTGTCCGTGCACATATATATATATATATAACCGCCAATCTCTACACATCTTTTCTTGCTCCGTTTTTGGGTTTTTCCATTCTCTCTTCATTTTTTTCCTCTCAATCCTTTGCTCGAAATGTCAAAGCCCTTTCCATTCCTCCCGAGCGTTAAACCTATCTTTGACATTTGGTTTCAGTAAATTGGAATTGTATAGATAGATAGATAGATAGATAGATAGATAGATAGATAGATAGATAGATAGATAGATACATACATACATACATACATACATACATACATACATATACATATATATACATACGTATATATATATATATATATATATATATATATATATATCAAATTAATCAAAGGACATACTAAGTATGTCTACCTGCTGGAAATAACAGTCAAAGCTCTTATCTAAATCGCCAAAAATTACACTGATGATAACTACAGCAATCAATCGAAAGCAGATTAGGTTAGTAAAATCTCTCAACGTACATTTTAGTATAAGAACTCACGTTGACCGGTTTCTTTGCTGGCAAAATAAATTACCTCAATATCATCAGCACATGTTACCATGATAAGTGACCCAACTACCCGTATTCAAGTCTGAGCCGCCACTGATTCGTTTTGTGCCGAAATCAAATTACATTCACCAGTGAGAAATGCCGGAACACCGACAAAAGAATACCAGTTACAATTGAGGCTAATGAAAGAAATTTGGTTAATTTAAGAATTAAGGAAGCTATATTCATACATAGGCTAGGGCCCTAAATTAACAACAGGCTGGACGTTGGTAATCAATATATTATTTAGCAACATCTGGATGCGTGTAGGTTCATTTTTGATGATATGCTAATCTATTGTTTATAACAAAAAAAAGATAAGAGAAAAAGAAGGCAAAAAAGGAAGCTGCACATATAATACATAACTTAGAAACAGCGCTACGGATGTACCAGCACACAAGAGATTGCGACATGGCCGACCTCACGCACTTCTCATGAGGAATTCTGGAAGGAGCTTCGTGACACCACTGCCGAAAAAAAAATGAAAAGCCGTTGGAAAACCGATTATAGCAGCGTCTCCATCTAAGAATATCTGAAGAAGGAATTTTATTCCGAAATATTATCAGACTATGGAAGACTAAATTACAACAAGTATATAGCCCATTGTTTGTATTATATTGCATTGTTGTACCATTTAAAACTTTTTATTATATATATACAGGGTGTCCCAAAAAGATGTACTCACTCTTTGACAGACGATTACTAATATATTGTTTTTTGTGATGTATGGGCTTACCGCGATGCAACAAATTCAAACAAATGGATTGGGAGGAGAGGTTGCGTTGAATTTCCTGCACGGTCACCAGGTTTATTTTTTTATGGGGACATATCAAAGATAAGGTTTACGCTGCAAAACCAGTGACAATTGATGATTTGAAAAATGAAATTCGAATACAATGTCTTGCAATTCCAAATGAAATGTTTGGCAATGTTGTCCAATCCATTAATTTCGTGTTTAAATCTTGCTATGGTCGACTTTGCATTTCATTCTTCCAAGGACAATTTAACAGTTGTACTTGTTGTTATTTCAACTCGATCTACCAATCAAAACTATTTCAACCATGACCTTCCCATTGGTTTGTTGTTTATCAGACACAGTGTATCTATGACAACATTATTCGATATTTATCAGACACTTGTTTGTGATTTGAGGACGAGTTGGCTGTTGTATCAAGTAAGTCTAGCGACTGCTTAAAGATTTCTTCAATTATTGAAGTTCGACATAATTGATCACGGCCCTTGAGACCCAATAAATAAATAAACCGGTAAAAGACTTTAAAAGGACCCTGTTCAATATTTTTTGACATATTATTCCAATGTTATTTCCAATATCAGTTTCTCTCTTTGCAGCGTCTAATTTACTTTTAACATCTGTCTATTCTTTTTCCTGTTATTTCTGTCTTTATAATCAGTCAAAAGTTGAGCAAATACAAAAATGTAAAGAGCAGAAGAGAGACAAACAGTGGGAAACATTTCAATAGACTACTATTGTTGTTTTTGTTGACTATAACATATGTCCACTTTATTTTTTATTCTAGTTTACTTTTAATCTTATTAACAATCATAGGTGGTCACTAGAATCCGAAGAGGGTGGGGAGATGCTGCTACTGCTGCTGCAACTACTGCTGCTGGTGTCCTTGTTTATAGTGAAATTTTCTGACTGGCAAAAGTCGATATTGTAAACGTAGATTGTGAGTTAAGCTACTTCGCCGGAAGAAAAGACATCGAACGATAAAATCAAAACCTTTGTAAAAAAATGAACACAATCTGTTAAAAGATAACACGGCTGTGAGATAGAGTGAGAGGAGAAAGAAAGATGTCTTGTTTAAGATATTTGAAAGAAAATGTACGTAGCTGAAGATGTGAATTAATTATAAATAGTTCGATGTCGGGAGTAAATAGAAATACGGTAATTACGAAGAAATACAAGCGGAATACTAAAGATATTAGCAGATATGGGATGGTTTATACCAAGGAAGGAATTATCCAAGAAAAGAGGGACGATTGAGGAAGATTATGTAGAAAAGAAACGACCGTAACGAAGAACATATAGGAGAGAAAGGATAAAAGGGGAAAGGGACTGGCAGAATAAAAAGCGGATGAGAGATTATAGGATAAGATATAGTAAAGTGTTAATGGAGCAAAAAGAAGGTTACTCGAAGTGATTAAATATCTTTTTTAACTATCTTTTTTAATTGAAGTGATTTTTTAGATTTTTAAGCTTGAGGTGTCTGAATGTGTAACAATGATTCAATCTGTTTACCAAAGGACAATCGATATGCTTCGTTATGTCTTTCCTTCAATACATGCCCACCCAAAAATGGATTAGGGTTCCCTTATCTTTAATTCCTTGTCCCTTCTATTTTATTACTAGCAGGAACTCAACTTCCAAGATCCTCTCTGAGTTGAAACTGATGTTATCTGAGGTGTTGGACGAGTCCTTGAAGTCTACCTCCCTGCAACAAAAAATTTCAACTCCTAACACAGGGAGTATTTCAATGTATCTCTTCTTGTACCGCCGCAATATGAAATACCAAATGAAAAAATAGGAAGATAAAACTGATGAGTTTGGAACAGGATTTTCTCTTCTGTTCAATTTCTAAGACTCTACAAAAACAAACCAAACAGGAAAATGATAACTGGCGTAACAAATACAAGATTACTGAATTTAGCGTAGTAGTAGTAGTAGTAGTAGTAGTAGTAGTAGTAGTAGTAGTAGTAGTAGTAGTAGTAGTAGTAGTAGCAGTAGTAGTAGTAGCAGTAGCAGTAGTAGTAGTAGTAGTAGCAGTAGTAGTAGTAGTAGTAGTA
>NC_069002.1:22097755-22100313 GCF_001194135.2 Octopus bimaculoides
GTGTGTGTGTGTGTGTGTGTGTGTGTGTGTGTGTGTGTGTGTGTGTGTGTGAAGCGGTATAATTATAAATTCTAAAACATCTGGAATCTATATTCTGAATATCTGTTTGGAATAAATAGAATAATATTTCTGTTTAATATGTTTAACAGTAGCACAGGCTTTCGAAATGGAGGCTTTTTGAAAATAGCTTTGATAGTTGTATGTTACTTTATATATTTTTGTGGTGTTAATTCGAAATATAAAGCAGCTCTTTCCCGTGACCTAATGTTTTTCTACAATTTAATGAAAAACATACCATAATTTGTAGGTAAATCCAGGTATGGGAGGACAAAATAATAAAATAAATAATAAACATGATTTTGATATTTTAGAAATAATGTATATTAATGTGGAACTTTATTTTAGCAAAATATAATGGCACAAATGCAATTGAAAGGTGAGAAATATATTTTTACAAGGGTTCCATTTATTTTTTAGGTTCAGCACCTTGAAATGTCTTTGTCATTTGGAAACTAAACCTGAATGTCTTTCGCTTGGAAGCATTCGATAGATATTCATGATAGAACAGCCGGCCATCTTACTTCCCTGACATCTTCCATTTCCTTTAAGTCTTGATGAAACATTCTCCCCGCTCCCCGTTCCTTACTCACATCCCCCAGATTTTCCGGAAAGAAATCTAAATGGTCATGTAGGAAATGAACTTTAATGCTCGTTTTATACATCCTAAGACCTCGAACTTTTCCAGCATTCTTCCCACTATGTCTTTGTAGCTTGGATCTTTGTGTTTATCCAAGTTCATCACATCTTTAAAACTAATCCATGCCTCTTTATCAGAATCATTTACAGTTTTCAAAATTAACATCCTTGAGAAGTTTCCTTATATCTAGTCCTACAAATATTCCTTCTACAACCTTGGCGTCTAATAAAGCAGGAGACTTGCTCTGCAAATACTTGAAACCCTCTCACCTCTGTAGCAAAGCTTTTGCGAATTGTTTCATTAGGCCAAGTTTTATATATGTAGGTGGCAAAAGAATCCTTTACGAATCAACAAAACTTTCTCGAAGGCTGTTCTTTGTTCCTGATGTGAGCGTATCCTTACTTGGCAATTCTGTTTTAGACCAATGGAGGTTCCTGAGTCCCCTGTCCCATTCATACACGACACAAAGAAACTTTGTGTAGCTTGGCTCTTCTTTAAGCAACATACAAATTATTTTCAGGTCGCTGCAGATCATCCAGTTGTGATCTTTGAATTTAATCTTCTGAATATGGGACATCAAATTTTCATGTTTCTTTGATGATCACTAAGCGTCCATATGTTTCTTTGATGATACGAGCGTCCATATCTGTTATCATTATGCAGTAGAACTGCTTTAAAACTTTTTCTTAGAGAGTCAATAAAGAGTCTTCATTCATTAGGGTTGTAACTTATGCCAAACTTTACCATTAGTCTTGATGGATCTGTACAATAAACTAAACCATTTTCTTGAGCGAAATAAGGAAGAAATTCTTTTTTGCTGTCACGATACCAAATGAATGATGCGCGAGGAGCTAAAACGATTCTTGGATTTATGGTCTGGAACCTAAAATCTCTGCTGAATCGTTTGCAAGCACTAAGTCCCTCACGAGGTCATTTAATTCACACTGGTTGAACAGTTGAGGTTCTTCACCTTCACTGCTATTGATGTCTTCATCGTCATTGCTATTTCTACTTTCTGACTCAGAACTCAAGTGTATGTCTTCGGGGTTAGTGATGAGATTGTAACACCTGGTCCAGGTCGCAGTGCAGATGGAAGATTTGAATAAACAATGTGTTCCCACTCTCCGAATTGTGTCTTTGCTCTTTACATTAGAAAAAATTGCAGTCATCAGTGTGAATTTCAGACTCTCTCCATATCATTGAAACAACAAAAACGAAGACACAAACTGAGCTGGGCTTATGAGGAGCCACTTCTTATCTTGATCTCTAATTTCACACCTAAGTCCGACACATTAAAGTTTTTGACCAATTTGGTAATGTTCCTCTGATGTTTCTTAGTCATAAACTCGCCACAAATGTAACAAGAGTTATCCAGGCTTGTTACATACATTGTTTTATTGTATCATGTGTTACATTTCAATACTTCTTTTGTGATAGTATGTACACATGTAGATGGTTAAATCAAATATATGCTGATGATGGGACTGGAGTGTCTGGTCCATGGCAAAATTCAGACATAATGGTAAAATACAATGATCGATATTGTGAAGAAATTGTAGCGGATAGGATAATGTATTTGTAATTTTTTAAATCAGCAGATACCAACTGATCGATTTCACCCAACGAACCTGAAACAATTCTTTGGTCACAGACCTGTTATCAGATCTGCAGATAATTAACAGATATGAGACATGAATGTTTAAAATTATTTCAATTGCAGAGACACAAGTTTGTATTATTGTTGTTGTTGTTGTTGTTGTTGTTGTTGTTGTTGTTGTTATTATTATTATTATTATTATTATTATTATTATTATTATTATTATTATTATTATTATTATTATTATTATTATTATTATTATTA
>NC_069002.1:22107740-22111866 GCF_001194135.2 Octopus bimaculoides
AACGATATTGAAACTGTAAGTCACGACTAGTATGGCTAGAGCATTGATCGCTTCAATCCTGTTTCTCGCGTTCAGCTCTGTCTTCAGTATTGCTCTCACCCTGCGATAACATTCTCTTCTGATCCTTTCCCTCATCACTGAGTGCTTGATATTGTCCTCTTCAATTACCCCTAGGTATTTGTAGCTCTCCGCTGGTTCTAGCTCTTTTATGACATTTTGCTGGTCAAGGTTCACATTAGATGTATTTGTCATTTTTCCTTTGATAAAGGTAGCTTTTGCACATTTATCAAGGCCAAATTGCATCTTGATATCATCACTGAATTGTTTAACAATCGCTAGTAGGCTTTGAGCTGTTGGTCATTTTTTGCAAAGAGCTTTAAATCATCCATGTAAATGAGATGATTTATATTTTTATCAAATATTTTATAACCATGCATCACAATCATGTGTACGCGACACGGTGATCTCATATCAAGATTAACAGCGCATGACCTCGCAGGTGGGGCCAAGTTAGAATTTTCTTCAGGTCAAGTAGTTCATCCCCCTCAAAAGGTCCCTGAATAAGGTTTGTTTAAGGATGTTGAGCAAAACACCCATGTTTCCAAGGGTGAATTATTCAAACCCCAAAGAATTCCTCTCAACACATGGCTATGATGCTCCCCCACTACTTCTGCTCATGATCAGAGATGCATATATCGTCAGCCACTAAGGGACATGCTCAACTGGTTACGGTCAAACAACTGACAAGCAAATCTGTGGTATTGACCAGAATATTTGCTGTAGCCCATCTTTTATAGCGAGACAAAACAATGTACATGATAACACTTCCAATTAATCAATTAAGTTATTATTATTATTATTATTATTATTATTATTATTATTATTATTATTATTATTATTATTATTATTGTTATTATTATTATTTTCTCTTTATCACAGGTTTTGTTGGAGCTCCTGGAGTCTTGCATGCGTAGCGGGCTTACTTCCTGCAACCTACAATGCCATGCTATTCGTTCCTTTCAGCTATCTAATACTTTCCTTGGGTTTTGTTGGAACTCTTGGAATCTTGCATGAGTAACAGGCTTGCTGTTGCAGCCTACGGTACCATTCTATCTGTTCTTTTAAACTATCTAATACTTTCCTGATTATTCTAGCAGTACCAAAGAGACAAAACAGCTCTACTGAGCACTATCTTCACCTTCTCCATTTTCCATAGTCGGGCTGTTTCGTACTTAAAAGGGTTGTATATATATATTTTTGCCTTCCTTTTTGATTATTATTATTATTATTATTATTATTATTATTATTAGTAGTAGTAGTAGTAGTAGTAGTAGTAGTAGTAGTAGTAGTAGTAGTAGTAGTAGTAGTAGTAATAGTAGTAGTAGTAGTAGTAGTAGTGAGGCGGGGAGCTGGCAGAATCATTTAGCACGCCGGACAAAATGCTTAGTGGCATTTCGTCTGACTTTTTCAGTGAATGCCATTCATTAACTGTTCTTGTGCCATCAGTTGTGATCAATGTGTAATTATGTCACATCCTCCTCTTTATGTCAATGCGCTTTTACGTTTTATATAATTGTTCAACCTGCGTAAGATACCAGCTAAATTCCCTTAAATCAAACCTTACAGTCGTAATGAATAAAGAACATTTTAGAGATACACCGATACAAACGGAATGGTTACGGCTGGAATAATTTCGATCAAAAGTCCGCAAGAATTTATATTGTATGTGCATACTTTTAAGAAAACCACTTAAGTAACGCAGAGGAGAAGTTACACAAAATATGTAAGGGGATGTCAATAAATAAAGACAAAAAAAAGATATCATATCACCTTACACCGCTTGTTTAATACTACTTCTAGTATATTTCGGGGAAGCTTCCCTTTATCAAATATAGTAGAAAATAATCCAAGAATTCGGAGAAATATTGTTTTTATTGATAGACCTTTCTTGTGTGTTGTGAGATGGAATGTTTTAGAAAAATTGTCAATTAGCAAATTGTGACATGAAAGATTTTTCCGAAGATACCAACTATATGAGGATGAAAGACTAAGAAACAAAACTTCAAACTGAATTGCAAAATTGACATTCCAAACAACTCACCTGTTATTTTATATCACTCACGGGATATAACACAATATGTGCAGGAACAAAGACAGGAAACGGACCCACAAAGCGAGAGAGATTTTCATTTGACCTCCTAGATATGGCAACAAAATCTACTTCTAGTTATATCCTACTAATTTATATAAAGAAGTATATATAATATAATAAACTTGATATTAAAAGTAACATTAATGAAGCAAAATTCATACACACAGACACAAGCGCAGACACGTACACACAAATACACACACATACTTATTCATACATACGCACATACACAGATGTACACCAATACACGCACACATATACACCTACACAAACCGCACATTCATACAGAAACACGCACATACATAGACATACACTCATACAAATACACGTATATACACGCATAAACACATATACAAAGACACATACATATGCTCATATATTCATACACATATATATAATGTACATACCTATACAAACTCACATAAATTACGCACACACGTACTTACAGAGATATACACGTACACATGCATACGTATATACAAAATCACATGTACACAAACAAAGATACACATTCACATTCATACACACACATAGATACATACACACAGATATAGATACATACAATTACATATGTGTACATATACATACAAATATATATACCTATACATACAAATATATAAGCACTCACATGCAGAACTATACGCATATATACTCACAAACATATATATACTCACAAACACATACACACATACACAAACTTGATTTTTTAATCATTTGCTTTTTATTCCCTCGTCTATTTGTTGATGTCTATTAATTTATAGATTTTATTAAATTCTTGTTTCACATCTTTGACTTTTTTTTTGTGTCATGGTTCTTTATTTAGGTCAAAGTACCAGCAGGAAATCCTAAATTTCACAGATTGCCACTACGACACACATATATTCTATTGCTTGCTAATTTTTTATGTAGATTAAGCAATTTAAATTTTAAAAAATGCAAGAAGACAGAATAAAACTCAACGGAAGGTGACTGTAAAATTCGCAATAAACAGAATTGAAGATTCCACAATGAAACGAAGTCTTCATTATTCTATTTTTTATTTCTGCTTTCTGTTTTCGTTTTAATCGTGTTCCTGAATAAGTAAAGCTAAAAGATCCAACCATGATATTGAATATTTATCGATTATCTATAGAATTTTGGTGTTGATTTTTCGAAATATAACTTTTCAATGGTCTATTGGGGAGTATTATTGTTGAGGAAATTAGAAGCAACTACAACAAAAGTAATACCAATAGTTTCAGTAAGTTTTGATAGTCACGACTTGTTAGTGGAGTTGAGCAACTTTTTGACTTCCGACAGACGGTTCCCCGTTTCATATTGCGAATCTGGAGTTGCAACACTTCAAGACATTCAGTCAATTCTCTCACACTACAAAAACCAAATCTATAAACCGTTGCTGCTATTGCCATTGTTCATACCAAGATCAAACCTAATAACACAGAGCTATTATCAAAAGCACTCACATACAGAACGATACGCATATATACACATATATACACACATTATCTACAGTGTCTTATATTTAAGATTATGGACGTATGAGTGGCTGAATGGCTAAAGCGTCCACATCACAATGACGAGGTTATCGATTCGATGTCACTGTGGGACAACTTGTGTAAGTAACATTAAGCCCCAGCATCGGGTAGCCTGAAGCCACTTCACCCAGGCTGAATAAAAGGAAAGTTTTTGCATTACTTTCGGTACAACCATTTGAGTATATATAGACTCTTTTACTTATTTCAGTCATTTGATTGCGGCTATGCTGGAGCACCGCCTTTAGTCGAGCAAATCGACCCTGGGACTTATTCTTTGTAAGCGTAGTACTTATTCTATCGGTTTCTTTTGCCGAACCGCTAGGTTACGGGGACGCAAACATACCACCATCAGTTGTTAAGCGATGTTGGGGTGACAAACACAGACACGCAAACATATATACATATATACATATATATATATATACATATATATATATAT
>NC_069002.1:22111966-22118088 GCF_001194135.2 Octopus bimaculoides
TTATTATTATTATTATTATTATTTATTATTATTATTATTATTATTAAGGCGGCAAGGTGGTAGAATTGCTGGTACGCCGGGCAAAATGCTTACCGTCTTTTCGTCTGTCTTTACGTTCTGAGTTCAAATTCTAACGAGGTCGACTTTACCTTTCGTTCTTTCGGGGTCAGCAAAATAAGTACCAGCTGAGAATTGGGGCCAATATAATCGACGTACTCGCATCCCCGAAATTGCTGGCCTTGTGCCAAGATTTGAAATCATATTTTTATTATTATTACAATTACCATTATTATTAATATTATTTCGGCTTTACGGAAAATAAAGTATCGGCCAAGTAACGGGAGCCGATGTAATTAACTTAGCTCCTCCCCTCAAGCTTGCATGAAAAAATTAACTTGAAACAATCTAGCGGATTTATTAGAGCGTCGAACAAAATGTCTTGCGGTATTTGTTTTGGCTCTTTACAGTCTAAGTTCAAATACCACCGAGGTGAACTTTGCCTTTCATCACTTCAGGAGCTGATTAAAATAAAGTACCAGTGACGTACTGGCGTGGATGTAATTGAGTAACTCACTTCTCCATCATTTTTGTCCTTGTGTCTGTGTAAGAACCAGTTCGTTGCTACTATGCGAAAGTGTTGTAAGTTCAAAATGTTACTTTTTCAGAAAACGAAAAACATTTTCACCATTCCATAGCAAAACCGTTCTGCTACAGTTTGACAATTATTGATATCTTAACATCTAAAGCAGCTGGAGAAATGATAGTTTGGCCAAAAATAGGTATTGAAAAAAACACATTTGACCAAATTTGGAGCTGTTGGTGGTGCTATTGTTGTTGCTTAAAAGCGGTGGATTAGCTGACCTCTTAGAACATCACAAAATATTTTTTTAAGGTGTTTCTTCTGGCTTCTTATGCTTTTCATATTCTAAGTTCAAATCAAACAAATGGCAGCCTTCCCTTTTTCAAACTTACTAGATCGATAAAACAAAGTACCAATCGAGTTCTAGACTCGATAGTGTCGACTAACCCCTCCTCTCAAAATTGATGTCTTTGTGTCTAAATTGGAAACATTTATTATTTAAAGATTAATTACGTATGATTTTTTAATATTTTTCTTAAAAAAACGTAAATATTTTTTTCTCTCAATCACATTTACGTCTTAATTATTGCGTTCTTAATTAAGAAACACCACAAGTAAATTAATTATATCTTTAGCATGGATGCGTTGTTATAATCGATTTTTTTTCAGGCAGGAAATATTATTCGTCTGGTATATGTTTTTCTCTGAAAAAAAGTCTCGTATGAGAGATCTTATCTCAGGCGTGGTGATTTTGATCAAAACAGTGGACTTAATCATCGAAAGACGGCAATTTCTTGAGTAGAAATTGCCGTCTTTCGATGTGGCATCGTCTATTCCACAAAATAACCTTATTTGAGAGATGCTATCTGAAATGGGTTAAGATCGGTTCAAAAAAGATTCTGAAGTACTTCTTTGACATCAGGGAAGAATTGGTCACTCATAGAAATATCTGGAATTAAAAAGTGAACTGGTGAATTGAAAAGAATGTAAAAGAGACGCCATAAAAATAGTCTAATCCTTTAAGTGCATAAAAATTATGTTAGGTAAGTCCCAAAATTTGGTATTTATTGTAAATCGCGTTGCCTTGATAACTTGACACATCTTGGCAACAAAATAGTTTTGTACATGACATTCCTCAACAAAGATATATTGATATAGAAAACTGCTTCCTGCAGTTAAGGCGAATAAAATTTTGAGAGGATGTATCAGATTTCTAGGGTTAAAGGGTTAATGCATCTGGAAGTTGAAACCATCTTTGAGGAGGACGAGGAGGACGAAGTGGAGGACGATAAGGGGAACGAGGACTAGGAGAACGATGGCGATGAGAACGAGGAGGGCGAGGACGAGGAGAACGATGACAACGAGGAGGAGGAGAAGGAGGAGAACGACGAGGATGAGAACGAGGACGAGGAGGAGCGGGAAAGACGGTGATTAGGTGAAGGAAGAGAAGGAAGACGAGAACGAAGAAAAAGAGAAACGAAAAGGAGTTAAGAGAGATGAAATAGAATTATCGACTAAGTAAATATCATTTACGTTTTTGGAAGTCTGAATAGCCGAGTCGACCAATTCAGAGGTGAACGTTTCGTGATCTCTCACCAGCAAGAAAGTTGTATCAGTGACGGCCAACTCTTAACTGTTTCGTGTTCCAGTCCACAAATACATTTGTAGCGTCTGTATGCTGATACCTTTCTTTATTGTCTAATACAATTGACAGAGTTACTCCAACACAGCTGCAGTCCAATGGTTGAATCGTGTAAAAGAGTTTTAACAAGCCATTTCCCAATGCTGGGTTCACTACGTCTGACGTCGTGTCTATGGAGCAATTTCTGTTTTATCCGGTGAAATCTTTGAAAGCTGGGATTTGATTAAATATTGATCGATATAGATCGATATTTGACAGAATCTACAGCATTGCATAACACCAAGTAGACAAATATGTGGTCGTTTGATCTGTCTGCTAGAAATGGTAGCCAAATCTCTCTCAGATCACAACTTAAAGGACACCTTGAAAAACACAGTCTGAGGTACACTAGGTATGCGACAAAGATTCTACAGGGTGACCGCAAAGGTGAAAATGCTGATTTCCAATAATGTAACGTTTTCAACGTGTTTTTTTTTCCCCCGTCGTTAGTGTTGCGCTTTGCAATATTCACATCTATCCGATGCAGTAACTCCACATTCCCATCAGTTTGAGCACGTTCGTTCATGATGCGTTCCTTCAGATGATTTGTATCTGTGATTTTCATTGAGGTACACCTTACCGTTCTGTACACCTCAGAAAAAAGAGTCGAGAGGATTGATATCTGGTAAGCGAGAAGCCCAATCCTCACAGCCAAGTCTCCTAATTCAGTCAGGGAATTTGTCATCGAGTCACTATCCAAGCTTCATGGACATTAAGGCTGAAATGTGTTTGAATATGAACCTGTTCGATCAGAGGTGATCTGGAGCTAAACAACGTTATTTACATTATCGACACCGAGAGGGATGAAAAAGTTGACTCCTACAAGTTTCGAATTCACACTGTACAAGAACCATTTAAATATTATTTAAATTTTATTCTGATTTCTTCCGTTTCAGCTCCCTCTCCACTGCCTGAAGAAAGCAAATAATAATAGTAATAATAATAATAATAATAATAATAATAATGATGATGATGATGATGATAATAATAATAATAAAATGTCTTAATTACATGTTATATTTTTGTAACATTAACAGTTTCCTTCTAATTATTTTGTTTCGCTGTACAATACACATAATTCTGCACATTTAAGTTCACCCAGCCGCGGAGAAACAACTTCAAGAATCGAAGAATACTTTATCTGATAGCATAATTTACATATATTACACAAACTAGCATCACATTAGCGACGTTTAATCATGTGAAATATGTAAATTGATACAACAAATTAATTATATATTTCGGAAAGTTAAAAGTTACTCAGTCATAGAGTTTCCTTGAAAATAAAGAGAAGAATGAAATATTTCTTTCATCAATCAAAATATTTCTAAACTATTTTAGAATATTTTAAACTCTTTAAAATGCATTATCTGTAGTTGTTTTCGTTATGTTGTTTTTCTTCTCCTCCAAATCAACTTTGACTGAGGAAACCAACAAGTTAAGCCGTATATATCTACTCATCTTTATTCGGTCACGTTGCACGTTGGACCACCTTATCCTTGTTGAATACAAAAACGTACGATTTGAGGGAGATTTGGTTACTATTTCAAGTAAGTTCAGCAACTGTGTAGACGCTCTCTCTCTCTCTCTCTCTCTCTCTCTCTCTCTCTCTCTCTCTCTCTCTCGCTCTCCTTTTAACCTCGAACTGATTATTTGAATGTATTAAATGTTAACCGTACATTCACTTATAAGAAATGCAGAATAAATTATAATCGGAAACTCTATTTAATTTCTTCCCTCACACAAATCTCAGAGGAAGGCGAAGATAAAACTCATCGAGAGAGACGTTGAAATATCACAGACAGCTGGAAGAAATATCACCATTCTTCGGACATTGAATAGCATCCTTGAAGAGAAATCTTTGACATAGAAATATTTCCATAAAAGAATACTTCTGATCCGTCAATTCATGCTTTATTTTATTGGAATTATACTCAAGGAAGGGAAAGCTATTGTCTTACTGATACAAGAATGAAAAGCATATTGTACAGGACGGCCGAATGATTAAAAAAGGCTGCTTCGCAATAACCAGGTTCCATGTTCGATTTCAGCGTGCGTCGCCTTGGGTAAATGTCTTTTACTATGGCCTCGGGTCACCCCCTACTTGTGAATGAAATTGGATAAATGGAAGCTGTAGAAGCTCATTAAATAGGTTGTTACACTTGCAATTCAAGAGTCCGGGGTTGTTACACTATCTTATACTCATTTCAAGTGGGAATTCGGATATAGGACCACGAATTTGTGGGATATACAACTGTTTATAATGACAAGGTAATTCAGTTGCCCGAACAAATGAATAATCATCGTCGAAACAGACGGAGGTTCATTACTTAAATTAAGAAACCAGGACAGATAAAAAGCAAAGCTGAATGATGGACGAAACCACAAAAAATTCAATCCGCTCTTCTTCGAATCTGCTATTGATTGATTTTGGGAGGAGGTGACTTGCGAAGTTCTAAAACCTTTTTGCTAAAATTTGCTTGTAATTAAAGAACAAGGTGAGCAAATTTTAGAGGGAGGACGCTAGTTGATTAAACCTACCCCAGTAATTAACTGGTACTTTTTTATCAACCTTGAAAGGATGAAAAGCAAAGTTGGACTTGGTAGCATTTAAATCCAGAAGAAATGTCACTAAGCATTTTGTCCCGAAGTGTTGGCGATTCTGCCATTATTATGGTTGGGTCATGTAAACATTTGAAACACACGCGCACTAATAACCTTTTGCATCGTATTTCGGTGATAAAGAAACGGTAGATTATTAATGACCAGGTCGTAGAATTAGAAAGACAGACATCGATAGAATTTTAAATAATGTAGCCTAGAACGTCATTTTCATGTTTTAATTGGCCATGATGTTTGTCACCACGATACAGTCATTGCACTTTTAACCCGTGACTTTAGATTAACTTCCTTGTCCAATAATTACAACTATCGTATTTTCTGATGTACAAGTCGATTTTTTCAGATCAAAATTTACAGCTAAAATAGGTATGTCGACTTTAGAGGACCAAAACGACTTTGGAGGACTAAAACTCGTGTCGAAATGCAGTATGGTTCAGAAAGATAGTACCGGTGTTTGAAGGTTTACATTGCACGCTTATGTCGTATACTATATCGACTTGTATGCCGGAAAATACGGTATTAGATTGATTTTCTCATCAGTTTAAAATATTTTAATACTAATTACGTAAAATTTTAGCATTTATAATGAACATTTTCTTACTTGGAAAAAATCAGCAACGTCTCCAAAATGTGGATAAAATGCAATATTTTACTGAGAAACAGAGAGAGCGACAAATAAAGAAAGAGAGAGACGATGAAGTAGGTTATCAGTAAAGCAAAAATAATAAAACACTGGAGAAAGGGAGATTTTAGTTCTAATGCACTTAACCTTTCTTAATCCCCGGCTTAGAACGGACTTCATAAACCGAGACGGCGTGGTTAGAGCTTTTGGATATCCTTTTTTGTGATATTTGTATTAATGGTAACAGAGTGGTAACTATCGTTGAGAGAAACTAACTGATGTTGTAGAACTCATTGTGTATGTGTAAGTGGACATGTGTGTGTAAATGCATGTGTTGTATGTGTGTTTGGAGTTGTATGTGTTGTGTATGTGTGTATGTGAGTGTGTTGAGTATGTGTGTGTTGTGTATGTGTG
This sequence comes from Octopus bimaculoides, assembly GCF_001194135.2. Taxonomy (NCBI): domain Eukaryota; kingdom Metazoa; phylum Mollusca; class Cephalopoda; order Octopoda; family Octopodidae; genus Octopus; species Octopus bimaculoides. The sequence continues at coordinate 22,117,886 of NC_069002.1, forward strand.
TATGTGTGTGTGTAGTATGAGTGCTTTGATATGTGCTTACTCTCTCATCTCTCCTACATCCCACTCTTTCTTTCTCCCCCCTCTCTCTCTCTCTCTCACTGTTTTCTCATTCTCGTCCTTCTTCCCTTCTCTTTCTATATCACTCGCTCTTTTTCATATTTGTATAACGCTATATATATATATATATATATATATATATATAT
>NC_069002.1:22118166-22120951 GCF_001194135.2 Octopus bimaculoides
TATACACGTAAGTGATGGATAGTTACAAATACACGCACACACATATGGATGATGAATGTTTACAAATGTGTAACGTTTTATACAATCAATACACACACATACACGTCAGAACACATCAACATATACAAATGTCTAATTAACTTATTCATATCTGTGTGTGTGTGTGTAGCATACATGATGGATGCTTACAAACGTGTGAACTTTTATAAATCAACACACACATATACGTCACATTATACATATGTATATTAACTTAACTTATGCATACATACATACATAATGCTTTAGAATGTACTTCTTTTTCGGATATATGAACTACTAGCGATATATATATATATGTAAATATATATATGTGTGTGTGTGTGTGTGTGTGTGTATGTATATGTATATCACATCGTTTCTAAATTACGTGCTCAGAAACCTATTGGTATGAACACCGTAAGTAATAACCCTGGTGACTCTTTCAAAGATTCTATACAGATATAGTCTTAATTTTGTTTTGGTGATTTGCCTGAACAGTGTTCATTTCAATACTCTGGTGTTTCAAAAGTCAAATAAAAATGTTCCTTCTTCATTTTGCTTTCTTGCAAACGTCTCTTCTTTGTGCTCTTCACAAAAGAACATTTCATTCGGATCTAATTCACTGCAATTCTTCCGATCAAAACATCTTATTATTCTATATTCTATGACGTTTAAAGTGAAGGCTTGAAAAATTAGACATCTGCTTTCGGTTATTTTCACTGTAACATTTCTTTTGTTTATGATGCATGGCGATTGTCGTCTGGCGGCTTTGAATTCAGATAACATAACAATCTGCAGAAAATTGCACCTCTTTCTCTCTCTCTCTCTCTCTTTCTCTCTCCCTATCCCTTTCTCTCTCCCTATCTCTTTCTCGCACGCGCGCGCGCTCTTTCCCTCTCTTCTTCTCTTTCTCTTTTCCGTTCTCTATTTCTTTCTCTCTCTCACCCTCTTTTCCTCTCTCTTCCTCTCTCTCACTTTTCCTCTCTCTCTCTTCTCGCTCTCCCTCTCGCTCTCTTCCTTTCTCTCTCCCTCTCTTCCTCTCTCTCCCTCTCTATTTTTTCCTCTCTCTCTTCCTCTCGCTCTCCCTCTCGCTCTCTTCCTCTCTCTCTCTCTCTCTCTCTCTCTCTCTTTACCTGTCTCTCCCTTCCTCTCTCTCTGATTGTAATTTAGTTTGACGTACTCGCTTAGTATTTGTTATGTCTCAAGCTATTGCTATCTAGCATCTTCGGATGATCTCTACTCAACCGCTACACAACTGCTACTCGACTGCTACCACGGCCAGACTACCTCTATTTATATGTCTTGGGCGATCCTACTTCTTCGCCTGGGGGCGTCGACACAACAGTATTCCATTTCTTCAAACCACAGCCTCGTGGTACAAACACTGAATTTCATAGTTCAGTCATTGTTGACGCAGGGAGGACTTTATTTTCAATCTCTATATTTTAAGAAAGATGATTCTGAGCCTCAAACAACAATATCAAAAACAACATCACTGCGCTATCGCAGCAAAGGAAAAGCCGTATGTCGGCAAAATCAACGAATGCCGGAAAAATGAGAAATTTCATCCGGCTCTTTCTGTTCTGGGTTCAATTCCTAACGCAGTCAACTTTACATTTCATCCTTTCCATGTCGATAAAATAAAGTGCCAGTCAAGTACTACAACGGATGCAATCGGCTGACACCCTCCCCTCAAAACTGTTGTCCTTGTTTCTAAATTAAAGATAGTTCTATGATTAATAGAAATAAATTTCAACTCCACAATCCTCATGTTGTTGTTGTTGTCTTTTACTTCAAGTCAGCGCAGGCCTATGACCAAGTCCGTCCAAACCATGACCACTCTGTCTTTTCCTCAGGAACATAATGCTATTTGGAATCCATCATCCTTGTCTTCTTTTTTAAGGTAGTAGAATGTGGTTATGGATGATTTGGTTGCTATTTCTAGCAAATCTTAGAGTGTAGCTACTTATAGTTCAATTGATTGATTCAGTTCAGTAATTACGTGAAACAATAGGATTCCGTTGATGGGTTTCGAACCTTTGACATTTCGAGTGGTAATATGATATCTTATTGACTCGACCAGGCTCGAATCCCAATGGAGAGGAAGTCAGTTTAACAGACGCCGTTCTTTCTCAAACTAGTTATTGACAATGAAAATTACAAATAATGAGAGAAAACGAATGCCTTTCCTAGTAATCGAAACCTTTATTCTAAGTTCTCTTTTTTAGCAACTTACACCACACTACAATTCAGGCACAAATATACTCTTCTACTCTAGGCACAAGGCCCAAAATTTTGGGGGAGGGGCCCAGTCGATTAGATCGACCCAGTACGCACCTGGTACTTAATTTTTCGACCTCGAAAGGCAAAGTCGTCCTCGGCGGAACTTGAACTCAGAACGTAACGGCAAACGAAATACCGATTTCGTTATTACCCATAAAGGGCTATACAAAGAATTTTTTAAGACATCACAAAACATAAAGACAGTACAAAACGCAAGAAACATAAAATCGGGGTAATTAAAATAAAATGATAATATGCAAGAATGAAAAAAATGAGGCGCAATGTCCACTCGACCCCCGAAGTCGGGTGGTTACATTTATCCTGTTTTTCACTTTTACGTTCAACCTCATCTAAACATTTTAATGGTTTTATAACTCAAAAAATTCAAACACTCACGTTACCTTTCTCCCATTAGCCATTGTTACTTCCGTCCTTATCAACTGCAAATAATCAGTTCTAGGGGGTGGTGTCTCCACCAACC
>NC_069002.1:22121548-22124581 GCF_001194135.2 Octopus bimaculoides
CACCATTTATGCACTTTTAATTTCGCCACTGGTCCCAATTCCGGCTCCTCCTTGGTTGCAGCCAGCACTATTGCAACCAACCACTCTGGTTTAATTTCTGGTGGAACTCTGGGAATACGTATTCTCACACTTCTTCCTCTATAACTTGGTAGTAATGCTATTTTTGTACTTCTTAAAATGTTGGTCGCATGCTTGGTTGCCTCTTCTATAGTGGCGAACCTCACCTCTACCGTACAGAACTTTCTTCCTCTGCTGATGTACGTGGCTTCATTCACAATTCCACCCAGGCACTCCTCGATTTCCTCTTCCGTCACCATTTCAATTTTACAGGTTTCGACAGCCTGTGTACGATACACAACTGTCCTCAGATTTTCTTTTCTTTAGTCTCTTTTGAAGGGCACAATTTGTATGAGTCTCCCTCTACTTCTATCAAATTCCTGCTTCTGCTCACCTCTTCCAAATCCAACTTGATCAACTTGGTTTCCAGCGGCACTGGCTTCCTCGCCGCAGTGGCCCTGGCGTAGCTCTCCATACTGGAGACACTACCACTTGCCATAGCTGGGAAGAAATGCAGCGGCTCGCGTGAAACGCAACAGCAATAATTCCACAAATTCACAATTATTTACAGAGACAACTTACAATAATTCACATAGTTTTCACAAAGTAACACAGCAGTATTCACAGTAATTCACGGAGCCGTTATACCGCTAAGCATTTTGCCCGGCGTGCTAACGTTTCTACCAGCTCGCCACTTTAATTCAAGCACAAATATTGCAATCTATATAGAAATATACGAACTTCATTTTCGAAAATTGAAATTTCGATTTTGATTGGTTAGACAGACGTAGCGAAGTATCTGTTGACCATGTAGTATCTCCGAAATGAGAATCTTTCTGAAAGATTTCCTGAATAATTATACACAGAATAAGAGATTTGATATTTCAGGTAACAAATATTAATATCATAATAAAATATTTCGTGTAGATGTTTGTTTTCTATACTAAGAACGATGGTTCCAGATAAGGATTAAGGAACTTTTTGTTCTGTTTCTTCATTTCAACTATGCAGAATGGGAAACAAATAGTAATCTCTGTATGTAAAAATATCATTGACGATAATATTTAAGGTTGGCAAAGAGGCAAGCTGGTAGAATCGTTAACACGCCGAGCAAAATGTTCGGCGGCATTTCGTTCGTCTTTACGAAATACCCATGAGCATTTTGCCCTGCGTGATTACGATTCTACCAGCTTGCTGCTCTGCTTAGTATCAATATTAATAAAAGTTTGACAATCATGATAACCTAGTCCTAATCTAGATACTGGAAGCATTATAAGAGGAGTGGTGAAACGAAGTCATTCTCTGACCGGACACGAAGTTTAAATGATTGCACTAGTGTCCACACTGTTAACCCTTCAAAGACATCCAAAGCAGTGGTGTTCAACGGGGCGACAGATCAAGTCCGTTATCCAGGCAAGTATATGAACGATCCCTCGGACGAGTTCCCACGCAATTTACGTTTACCAAATTTTAGTTGCAAGAAGTTACCCGAGGAGGCACTTACCCAAAGTGCTGCACAATGGGATCGAAGCTGAAATCACGTGGTGGCGAAGTAAATCCAGAGCCAACATATCCATGGCTTCCCCTCTCGAAGGAGTTTGAAGTTCAGGTTAAGCCTAAAGAGTCGTAAAGAGTCGGAGCTGAACTTGGCCAGAACGCAGATACACGAGTAAATAAAATTTAATATTTCATCCAGGGTTCCTCATCGGAAGAAAATTTTTTAATTCTTCACAAAGCATTAAGCATTATGAGGGTGGACGGAAAGGTTCATAGGCTGACAATGAAGAAGTGATGCTAGAGCTATGAAACCTTGCATGCATTCATTTCAACCCTTCAACAACTCAGTTGTTTTGTTCCAGGTAAACTGAAGTCTGACTCTTGAAAGAAGACTTCAGAAGTAACTAGTATCAACTTCTTTTGAAAATGGACAAAATTTAGCATCGTGGTTTTATCAAGTTCCTGCAGAAAAATGGTTTAACCTCCAACGATATTCACGCTGACATGGTTGCTACATTAGATGACTACTTCAGCTTTATCAACAGTGCAAAAGTTAGGAGGGTGAGGGAGAGTCTTGAAAATGATCTAAAGTCTGAACGTCCTGCAACTACCACTACCGAGGAAAACATTGATCATGTTCACCGCATGGTGACGGGTGACAGGCGATTGACTCTAAATCAAATAGCCAATGCTATTAGCATATCCTGTGACAGAGTTGAGAATATTCTACGCAATATAGGCTTCTACTCGGTGAATCCACGTCATCTGACACCTGGTCCAAAGCACACGAGACTGATCATATCACGAGAAAATCTAACATTTTTTTAGGTATATACTTCTGGCTTCCTTAAATGTTTCCTAACCCAGGATGAATGATGGGTTCATCACTTTGAGTCAGAGACAAAGAGACAATCAATGCAGTGGAAACACCCCTCGTAACCTGCTCCAGGCCGTTTCATATGCAGGGAAGATGTTGGCCTCAGTTTTTTAGGGTGCAAAAGACAGTGTGTTTATTGACTATCTTCAAAAAGGCCACACCATCAATGGAGAATATTATGCCAACTTGCTGAGGCAGTTACGAAAGGCTGTCAAGGCCAAACGGCCAGGGACACTGACGAAAGAAGTCTTCTTTCATCAGCGCAATGTTCCAGTGCACAAATCCTCGGTTTCAATGGTTTCTGTATGTGACAGGCATCTGTTACCCAGCATGACAAAACACTTGGCTGGGAACCAATATCGCAGTGATGAAATCATAACTATTGTTGATGACTCTTTTTTGGCCAACATGATGAAAGCTTCTTCACCAATGGGATCCAAGCACTGCTACACCGACGCAAATGTGTGGACCTCATGAGAGGATCATGTTGAAAAATAAACTTCATTTGATCACATTCCATGAGAGTATCTTGGTTAGCCTATGACCTTTTCAGCCAACCCTCATATATATATATATATATATATATATATATATATATATAT
>NC_069002.1:22124591-22125691 GCF_001194135.2 Octopus bimaculoides
TATGTATGTATGTATGTATGAATGTATGTATGCATGCATGCATGCATGTATGCATGTATGTATATCAACATTCTTTATTAACTAATTCTTTTGGTGGCAATAATAACTATTAGTCATTTCAAATTGTTAATATTTCAATTCATTTCTTTCTTTTTCCGGCTAATAATTAGCATATGCCATTTCTTTTACTAAATAACATATTTCTAATATATTTTCTCCAGCAATTTCAGTAATAGTTTTCTTATCCCTTTAAATTTCAATATCTTTATCTTTAAAGATATAGATATCAACGAATCCCTCAGTGACATACATTTTATTATTATTATTATTATTATTATTATTATTATTATTATTATTATTATTATTATTATTATTATTATTCATCTCTGCTTATCATTTCATTCTTTGCTGCCGTCTTGTATAGATTTTTTTCTTATCGACAATGAACAGAGAGTGATTATGTTATTGTTAAAATTTCTCAAGAAAATATTATCCATTATTCTTTACTCTAATCTCCCTCATGTATTACTTATCTAAAACTGAAAACTTTTCTGTGATTATTACAAAGTGTTTCTAAATATCATTGCCAGAAAAAGCAGCTGAAATACGGTGATAGCTGCTGATATAAGAACAAACATATCTAGAGAGCTTATCTTTTGAGTGATGATGTTTTTAAATCGTTTAACTGAAATATGACAAGATGACAAAGAGTTTCGAAGGATACAATTTGGTCCTTGGGTACAACTGAAATTCATATACGGTTTCCAATTTAGGCAAAGGCCAATAATTTTGAGGGGACTGTGTATTACTTGTATTACTCGGTACTGTCCACCTGAGCGCTTGACTGGTACTTTATTTTATCGACTCAGAAGGATGAACGGCAAATTTAACCTCGATCAAAGTTAACTGCGATCAAAGTTAAACTCGATCAAAGTTAACCTCGATCAAAGTTAACCTCGATCAAAGTTAACTGCGATCAAAGTTAACCTCGATCAAAGTTAACTTCGATCAAAGTTAACTGCGATCAAAGTTAACCTCGATCAAAGTTAACTGCGATCAAAGTTAACTGCGATCAAAGTTAACTGCGATCAAAGTTAACA
>NC_069002.1:22127018-22129903 GCF_001194135.2 Octopus bimaculoides
CGATCAAAGTTAACTTCGATCAAAGTTAACTGCGATCAAAGTTAACCTCGATCAAAGTTAACTGCGATCAAAGTTAACTGCGATCAAAGTTAACCTCGATCAAAGTTAACTGCGATCAAAGTTAACCACGATCAAAGTTAACTGCGATCAAAGGTTAACTGCGATCAAAGTTAACCTCGATCAAAGTTAACTGCGATCAAAGTTAACTGCGATCAAAGTTAACTGCGATCAAAGTTAACAACGATCAAAGTTAACCTCGCTCGAATTTAAACACAGGAAGTCTTTAAATATGAAGAGTATAGATTTGGTTAAATCGATTGATAAGTATTGTTATTTATATTTGCTAGCATGGATACTATTTTCGTAAAATTAAACGGGTAGCAATCGAAATTGTGGAATTTCGATACCGAAAATTTCCAGTTGCTTCGTACACCGGTTTAAGACCACCGCCACCTGGTTCTTGATTGTTTTAGTAAAGTTCATTCTCTTGAACAAAATTCCTGCTTCCCTCTGTCTCGCATCCTTCTTATTCCTGCAGTCCCTAATCTGTTGATACTATGGTTTTTGCTTCAGCTGCACCAATTTTCCCAGTCTTCGAGTGTCCTAAACACCGTAATATTTCTGTTCTGATTAAACAAATAAAATATGTCATATAAAGGTTCGGTTCTCATTTCATGTCTCTCAGAAGTCAGTAAAATCAGTGCCACTCCGTCTCACTTCCGATTCTATCAACTATAATTTAATTTATTCTCTGTAAATTTGTGCCCATTTGTAATATTCTGCAAAACTCCATATTTGGTCGAGAACACAGAACGAGATGCCATAGAACAAGAAATTGGCTTCTGAAAAAACCGACGTAACGATACGGTTTCAAACTCCGTTTCCAACAACTTATGCTTTTAATGCCATTTAGCAATGGATGAATATCACATCTTCCCTTTACTGTTCACCAATCAAAAGAAATAAACATGTGTTTTTTCAATGGTCAGCTGAAACACGAATGGTCACAACACGGTTCCAATTCCTAGTTTAAAATATTTCACTTCATTTTCTTTCGTTTATGAATTACATGTCTTCCAAAGAGACATTACTTCAATAAATTCCTATTTCTCCCATAGCAATCAATTTTTGCATAAATAAAGGAAGCTTGTCGATATTTCCTGTCGTTTGAAATGTAATCCGGTTCGAAATGGGGAATCCTTTGGTATTTTTTTAATATTTTATTTCCCGTCGATTTTCGGGAAGAGGGTCATTATGGGATCGAATGTGTTTTTTTTAATGGATTGGTCAAATGAAGAAGACAAATGTCCGGGTTTCATTTCAATGTTTCTGCGATTGGATGCAGGAAGGAAAGAGAGGAAGGAAGGAAAGAAAGGAAGGAAGGAAGAAAGAAAGAAAGAAAGAAAGAAAGGAAGGAAGGAAGGAAGGAAGGAAGGAAGGAAGGAAGGAAAGAAGGGACCTAACCACCCAAACCTAGCTTGAATGCTTACAACATCAACTCCAGTCAAGATAGTCAATGGCCGGGTAAGGATGTTAAACTGGTCGATGAATGAAGTCCACCAACGAAAACCAGCAACGGTCTTTCCGATGGCTTCCACCCAGTTGAGAAAACTTGAATTGACCTGAAGGTGTGTTAAAAGACACCAAACCGAGATAACACCCGGCGGGACTCGAACCCCAAACCACCCGGTTTTAAAATGAAATCTTGAGCATGCAGCCGTTTATTCTCTTTCCTTATCAAGTATGATTTTGATTCAGTTGGGAAGAAAAATCTGTCTTTGATCAAAGGAAACAACATTGACAGGATTAGTTTTGAACTTGGTGTTGAATCCTGTCAAATATTTTCCATCATACTTTAGTTCTCAGACCTATTCTAAGTTCAAAATTTAAAGAATTGGTTAAATAATGACTATTTCTAGAAGAATTATTGAGTTCCAGTCAATGAAACCAATATATGCGTCATAGGAAATGCAATATGTCTGGTCTGTGTGCGTTCATCTAAGATATGCAGTGTGTCGTGTATGTGTGTTTCTATATCATGAGCCATATTCCTGTGTGATGTTTCTCGAAGTTATACAATATGTCAGTGTGTGTTTCTCTAAGATATGTAATATGTGTGTGGCATTTTGACCAACATCTCGGAACATTACAGATCAAGATTTTCTAAATAGACAATATCTTTCACCAGTTACTTTGTCCAGCCACATGCTGTGTAAACTGATGACCGCAACATATCGATTTTGAATGTTTATTAATGCGTTCACATCTTGATGATGATTCATACAGGAGAGTAGTCATCTCATGTATATGCTACATATTACATATTTTACATGTCTCTGAACAATTCCCTAATTAAACGACTCTTTTTCATCTTTTGTCTTTTCCAATGTTTCTGTCTAATGCTAGCGAAGGACGAATTGTCAGGATCATAAAAGTCGATTTATTAAATGACTAAGAATATTGATATTCGCCGAACAATCTTTTACATTTGTTTCTCATTCCACTGAGGTCGGCTTAACTTTCATCCTCCAAAGTCTGATGGATATAAATACAAATAAAAGATAGGGAACAATTCACCTCACTCCTCACCTTCCTCACGCTTACAATTGTCATATCGCTTATGAAAAGTTTCTCAATGACCGAGCCTTTAATCTAGTTTTAATTCGTGTTTGAAATGAATTCCCTAATACTTTGAGGAAAGACATCACAAGGCTATGTTGTAAGAACCTTGCTTCCCAACCTCATGGTTCCGGCTTCAATCTGCGTGGCACCTGGGGCAAGTGACTTCTAGTTTAGCCTCCGGGCTTGTGAGTAGATTTGGTAGACGGAAACTGAAAGAAGTCTGTCGTTTATATATATATATATATATATATATATATATATAT
>NC_069002.1:22132325-22133960 GCF_001194135.2 Octopus bimaculoides
TATCTCCCTCTCTCACTTCCTCTTTCTCTTTTCCTTTCTCTCTTTATATATATATGTATCTCTCTCTCTCTCTCTCTCTCTCTCTCTCTCTCTCTCTCTGTCTCTCTCTCTTTCCCTCTCGTATAAAACACGTACATATACTACACATCCCGTAGCCTTTGTGTGATCAATCCCACTTCATGAACGAGCTAATCAAACCTTACTCAAACCACATCCTGCTGTCTCTAAAAAGGAACGCTACATAGAACAGTATGACAATCCAAGCACATAAAAGAAATGGTGGTCATGGTAGGAGTGATAGATCTCCAGGATCAGATTGATTTGAAATGAAATCATGAAAACAATATGGGAAGACTTACCTACATTATAATGCAACGAGTGTAATTTTTTATATAAATGTCTTTCTCTATTTAATGGTTCATCGATTAATGGCTCATCGATATCCATCGACCTAAAGATAATGAAAGGTACATGATTCACGACATCAATACCAAGAATTAATTAACAATACCTGAACGTTTCCGTTAACTTCGATAATAAAACTTGGTCCTCATTTCCGACCGCAGGGTGTTACGTGAGGAAAGCTGTAAAACCAAAAGGAAAAGAAAAACCTGAACAAACTTATTTAGTTTCGTGTTGCCCACGATTAGGAATTGATGTCATGATGTTTTCGTGGTATAAGTTGTACGTGTGTTATTTTTGCTGCAAAGACAAGCTTAGTATAGCCCAACCGAAGGATGCTTTCGAGGTTTCTGTTCGTGGAATCATTACAGGATTGATGTGTGGTGTCTATGATGCATGGTTATGGAAAATTAGGGAACAATAAATAAATAGAATCATCTGAAAATATGGGAACAATAAATAAATAGAATCATCTGAAAATAGTTGGTGGAGGTGGAAGCGAGTAGGTGATTATAGAAGAAGTGATCAGCGGACGAAACCAAACCCTAGGACATATCAGAACTAATAGAGTCTGGGTAATAAAGAGCTACAACAATACACACTGTGAAAGTACGATTTAATGGGAAGCTTTTGATGCATGTAAGCGTGCAGTTTCGATTGAAGATTCACCTACCAGAAAACGCCAAATATCTTTAAAATGATGACCCGTTGGTGTTTGAGCTCTATAAAAGCCATAATGATGGCCATTAAGACGTGGGGTTTTAGGTATCGCGGAACGTCAGGATTATTAGATGTCTTATTTAACTTTGAGATATTGGAAATTGATGTAGTAGGACGGTAGTATTCAGGTAAGAGATTTTGCCCTTCTTGATAACACTGGTCAACAGCCAATTTTCATCAGGGATATTATTTGGTGTTTCATATGTAGTTTTGTCCGCAGATTTTAAAAATGTAATCGGTTTTCTTCTATCAGGCAGAGTTTTTCTGATGAGATAAGAGAGGTATATAACTCCCATCAGCAGTATCGCTACACGTAAATGTCTTATACAGGTAAATTCTGACTTCTGTTTTATAACTATTTGTATTCATTTTGTAATTTTATGTTTTCATAATCTTTTCTTTTCATAAATTTTACTTTCTGTTTAAGGTGCCAAGTCATCATCATCATCAAATTCTACTCAGGATGTCAAGGCATTGCAAGTACAGTCCTGATATGTTATGTCATGTCTGTGG
>NC_069002.1:22134106-22139106 GCF_001194135.2 Octopus bimaculoides
AAAGTCTACCAGTTATACTTTGGCTGCTCTCTCGGGGATCAAGATAAGAGTTGGGCCCCGCGCATCATCTGCTTAGCTTGTTCAAATGGACTAAGGGATTGGCTAAATAAGAGGAAGAGAGAAATGCCGTTTGCAATACCTATGATATGGAGAGAGCCAAAGGATCATTTCATGGACTGTTATTTCTGCAACGTTAATGTATGTGGGTTTACTGTAAAGACCAAGCATAAGATTGTGTATCCCAACTTGGAATCAGCAAGACCAGTACCACACAACGATGATGATCTTCTTATTCCAATACCACCAGAAAATGGCCTTCAGATGTCTGACGAAGATGTATTTCCTAAAGAAAATACTACTGCTGTGGAAGACACCGGAGTGGATACAAACTAAAGCTGGAAAATTGGTGGAGACTTGAAGGTGATTGGAATGCTGATGAGAATGCAATCTGGGTTCACGAAATATTGTTGCTTTTTATGCCTATGGGACAGTCGTGCAACTAACAAGGACTATGTGCAATCAGAGTGGCCTTTGCGAAAATCATATGAACCGGGAGTTTCTAGCGTCCAGAGTAAGCCACTTTTAAACCCAGAAAATGTTATTCCTCCTCTTCACATAAAGCTTGACCTCATGAAACAATTCGTGAAGACACTTGCCAGGAAAAGCTCAAAAGATTTTGAATATGTGAAGGCCAAATTTCTAAAAATCACCGAGGCAAAACTGAAGGAGGGTGTATTCATAGGTCCGCAGATAAAAGAACTCCTGAAGGACAACCACTTCCTCACAGCACTTCCTCACAGCACTGTTTCGGCCGTCGTTTTCCCCAGCAGAAAACATTTGGATTTATTTGCAGAAGACCTTGGAACAGTGTCAGATGAGCAAGGGGAACGCTTTCGTCAAGATATTGCATCAATGGAACAACGATATCAAGGATTTTGGAATGCGGGTATGTTAGCTGATTACTGTTGGATGTTATACAGGGATGAACATGAGACAAAACACCATAGAAAATCCAAATCCCAAAGATTTTAAGTTGTTATGCATTTGAGTGTATTCTAACTTATTTGTACACAATAATTTTAATTTTGTACAATAAAAAGCCATGAAATTATCGTATCATGTATTCAGTATACTTTATATAGACATTTATATTAACATCTAAATGTGACCTGATAGAGGAAATCGGATTCGTAATCAGCATCAAAGATTAAATCAGAAAAGTCAATCAGCAACTCTGATGATTAAAAAAAGTTTCATTTTGTTGATCAGTGTAATGAGACGCACTATATTTCCATAAACCAGGGTAGATCAATGTAGGGAGAAAGATTATAAAGGCTAGCTTTGGGATACAATGTTTGAGGGTAATAGACGGGACACTGTTTAAGGACAGCAGCTTTGTTGGTTTTTTTGAAGCGACCGAAAGTACTTTTGCTCTTCACGTATATGTCTGTGGGGTACCTGGAGGCGTGAAAAGGGAGATTTGAAGTGGATTACCCGTATATACTGTGCGGAGTTGGGGAGAAAGAAAATTCTGTAAAGCTGAAAGAGATTTTGCTGGAAAAGACCCGGAAAAGACCAAAAGAAACGATGGCAGTTTGAGCGATGTAACATTAACTACGCTATGACCGAAAACATCCTTCACGTCTCGTGCAGCGGTCTTGTAGGAACTACATTAATGGCTAAATGCCGACCATTTTTCTAATTTTTTTTGTTGGGTATTTCTAAACATTGTAGGTTTCGTTTATATTTCAATGGGATAAAGTCACTATAATCCATGTTGGAAATAAAGAAATGCATACCGATAGTTGTGTGTGTGAGAGAGAGAGAGTGAGAGAGAGAGAGGGGGGGAAAGAGAGAATGGTTTACCGACTTACAATTTTAGCTATGCACGTGTACATGCATATATGTATGTATGTCATTTTGTGTGACTATGTATGTCTGTCTGTCTGTCTCTATGTATGTATGTATGTATGTATGTAAGTATAGGAGGACCTATTTTTTCTGCAAATGTATGCTTCTATGACATTTTACATCCGTAGACATGTTGCTTTGTTACAAAATGGCGACACACATCTAACATGGCCGCCATTCAGCAGTTGTGTGGCTTTTATAGCTATCAGTTGTTGCTATTTGTCCTGCTTTTCAAACTTCCGGCCTAAAGTTTGAGCAATTAATCTTCGTATTACTTTCCAATTCCTCATTTCGTTATTTCATCGATAGTCACCATTCTGTCTGTCTAGTTGAGTTTTGCTGTCTTTTATGTTTTTATCTTCCTTAACGTTTTGGTTTTATAATATTTATGTTGTAAAGTTTTAAATGGATTTTAACGTTAATTTTGTTATTCGTGTTGTTGTTGTTTTGTTAACACGTGGCTATTGTGGTTATTGTTTTAAGCCTGCACACACACACACACACACACACACACACACACACACACACACACACACACACACACACACACACACACACACACACATAGACACACACACACACACATACATGTATTTATGTATATATACATGTACATATTTGTGTATGTGTACGTGCATATATGTATATATATGTATGTATATGTAAAATCGTTCCTAGCGATTTCTCTCTTGCTAAACATGCTTAATGTAATTATATTTCGCCTGGAGTTTATCTCTTTATCTTGGCGCCGAGGGCTTCTCCAAGAGCCGCCTATTTAAATACTTTGGCCATTCCTTCCTTGTTATTTATTCATTTCTTAATTAAAACATTCCACTTACCATCATACGGATTCTTTATCATCATCATTACCATCGTCGTCATCGTCATCATCATCATTATTATTATGATTATTATTATTATTATTATTAAGATGGCAAATTAGCAGACTCACTGCCACTTAGAGGCATTTCTTCCGACTCAATACGTTTTCAGTTCAAATTTCATCACCGATGACTTTACCCTTTATCCTTTCTGGGTCGACAAAATAAGTACCTGTTGAACACTGGAATCTACGTAACCGATTTACACCCTCCATCTAAAGAATGACCGGCCTTCTGTCGAAATTTGAAACTAGTAGTAGTAGTAGTAGTAGTAGTAGAAGTAGTAGTAGTATCAGCAGCAGCTCAGGACGCCAATATACTACCAGACACAGTGTTTCGATCTCATGCGATCTCTTCAGTGACGAATATCCCGGGCGTTATTACCTGAGCCGAAAATACTTGATCCGATATAGAAATCGATAAAGACAACATTCACCAATTTGCGCGTAAGTTAGGCAGGCTCCAAATGTTTCTGGCTCACAGCGTTCAGAGTATTCGTCACAGATGGGACAAAATCAAATAGAAACTGTGTGTAGCAAGTTACCCATGTTTTGTGTGAGCCTCTGAGACAAAATATTATAGCTAGTGCCCTTACATTTTGTTATACACACTAGTATGATGCACGCACACATACCTAGATACATACATGCACACATATAATATATATAATATCTATGCATATATAAATAGATATATGTACATACCTACATATAATTGTATATATACATGCATATATGGATACAGGACGTCAAAAAAAGCGCGAACAAAATGAGAAACGAGAACATAAAAAAACAAAAACATGGAAAACGAATTTTTTTTCGAACAGCAAAAGAAACAAATAGAGAAACGAGACAGGCAACATAAAGAACCTTTCCTTCATCAGTTGTCCCCTGTTTTATCTACTCCGCGTTTCGAAAGTAGGGACAAGACGCGACTTTGTTAAAACAGTCGTTCATGAAAAGCAAATTAAAAAAAAAACGTTGGGATTTGCGTAGGATAAAAACAAACGGTAAAGGGTGTTAAGCCATAACGATGTGAAGTGGTGAACGCTGGAAAAACGAGCTTTGAGAAGAGACAGGCAAAAGCACGTCTTGTCTTTCGGAAAGAAGTGGAAGAAATAAAGATAGATAGCTGTTATATGATCGAACGTCACGCATCGATTTCTAAGTAAATTTTATATATATGTATATATATATATATATATATATATATATATATATATATATATATATATATATATATATATATATATATATATATATATATATGCGTATATATATATATGTATACATACATATGTGTGTGTGTGCGTGTGCGTGTGTGTGTGTGTTTTTCCTGATGGGTAGCTAGCTGAGTACCTCACTGTTGAGTAATTATTACATCAGAGGATCTACAAGAAAGTAACCAAAAGAAACCGGAATTTTGCAATGTCTACTCTCTTTTCGCCTTCAAAGTATTCTCCATTTGAAGGCCTTCAAAATATTCTCCAGGTGCGTTTTCCAATAATCGAAGCATTGCTGGAACTCTTGTGAAGTGTTACCTTTTAATGCCTCCGTCGTGTTTTTTCTTCACCTCTTCCACATCTGCAAATTCCGTAGCACCAGCTTTCGTCACTAGTGATGACCTTGTAAGGAAAATGGTCCGGATCAACTTCCAACTGTTCTTTCAGTTCGTGACACCAATTCAGTCGTGACTGCTTTTGATCTATGAGCAAGCGAGGCACAAATTTTGCTTCAACTCTTTTTATTCGCAACTCCTCGCTCAAAATTCGTTGGCAGGAGCTCCAGGACACAGTAGTCATATCAAAAACTTCGTCAATTGTTTGGTGACGGCCCTCCAAGATCGGTTCATGAATTTTCGTGATGTTTTCATTCGTTCGGGAAGTCGACGGTCGTCCTGAACGAGGTTATTCTTCAAGTGACAAGTGACCATTCCTAAAGCGTGGAAACCACCGGAAAACTTGTGTTTTGCTCATGGCAGCTTCCTTGTAAGCTTTTTGAAGCATGACAACTGTTTCGGCCGTCGTTTTCCCCAGCAGAAAACATAGCTTCACGGAAGAACGTTGTTCCTTCGTTTCAGCCATCGCAAAAGTCGATAAACGGGAGAGTAACACTGCAAAACACTCTACGACGCCGGTCGACAGACTGGTGCCTGAGGGTCGCATAAAGTGGCTTCTAGCATCAGAAGCCTGAACTATAACAGGTTTGT
>NC_069002.1:22144123-22144899 GCF_001194135.2 Octopus bimaculoides
TATATAAGTATGTGGGGCGGGAAATAATTGAAAATTACGCCTCAGATAAATCAAGATAGCAAAGAATAATTAATTAGTAATAATTTGTGATTTGAGTTCACAATCGGTAAAAGTTTCAACGAAGTACATAAATTTTTAAGTTTGTCAAAAATATTGCTGAAATTCTACGAACGTTGGAAATGGCATCTTCTGTGCATAAATACGTAATTATGAAAATAAATGAATCGATAACATATCGTGGGACTCCGACGACGAGGGCTCCAGTTGAATCGATCAACGGAACAGCCTGCTCGTAAGATTAACGTGTAAGTGGCTGAGCACTCCACAGATACGTGTACCCTTTAACGTAGTTCTCAGGGAGATTCAGTGTAACACTGTGACAAGGCTGGCCCTTTGAGATACAGATACAACAGAAACTGGAAGAAAGAGTGAGAGAAAGAGTAGAGCAGGGTTCGCCGCCACCCCCTGCCGGAGCCTCGTGGAGCGTTAGGTGATTTCGCTCAATAAACACTCACAACAAATATTTTCGTCGCTTTGAGACCGCGACCTCTTCACTGACAAAATTCTGTGTTGCACGGAATTTTGTCAGTGAACATGTCGCGGTCTCAAAGCGCTGAAAACATTTTTACACATTAAATTTAAATGTTGGAGTGAATCTAAAGGTCTTTGTGTGTTTTTAAATGGCTTATAAACACCTTCCACGCTGCAATTGATTTTGTCTCAGCATACGATCTCAGATCAGCTCACTTGCTATGCAAGTACATCTCTGTAACCAG
>NC_069002.1:22147404-22148552 GCF_001194135.2 Octopus bimaculoides
ATATATATATATATATATATATATAGGGAGAGAGAGAGGAGGGGCAGAAACAGACAGACAGATAGAAAGACACGTGTTAGACATAAACGTGTCCCAGAGCACATAACATAATTCATTTGCACTCAAGGCATATTTCTACACTTGTTGCATCGCTGATGGATTTTGATAATTCACTGTACCAAGCAAACTACAAGGAACAAGTAGGAGAATTTCATAAAGCTTAGTAAATCAATACAAATTGATCACGGCCATTCTTTCGACGCACCATATATTCCTATGTGTGAGTGTGTACGTTTGAGTGTTTGTGTGTGTGTGTGTGTGTGTATGTGTGTTTGGAGTATATTGTGAAGCTTCGTTTAATGACTACTTCCACTTTTCTCTTGTAGAATTCCTCGCTTTATAGAAAATAATAATAAATTCTAAATATATTTTACCATTTTTCGATGGTAATGTTGTCATTCATTCTTTCTAATTTGGTTCCATTTTCCATTGGTTGTAATAACATTTATTTGCGCTGACTCTGCCCTGCATCTTTCAATTCCATATACACATATACACATATACATATACAGTATGCAAGAAAAACTTACACACTTCCAACTCATCGATATCAATTACTTTCACATATTAACATAACAATTTTTATTTTACTTTTCCTGTTACATTTTGGATTGGTATTTTTACTTTTTTATATTTAGGAGTGGTTCTGGACTTTTTCTTTGTCTTTTATTATTTTTTTAAATTTTTTTTTTTTGTAGGTTCGCTTCAAGCAAATATAATAATGCTTAGATATTTCTTTCTCTTAGTAAAAGCAAAACATTTTGAGGTTTCAAGCAATATTAACAGCATTTAGTTTACAATAATAATTATGAAGGCATTTTCTCATTTCTGTATATTCCATGTTTGTTAGGAGAATATAGATACATAGATACATAGGCAGATAGATAGATAGATAGATAGATAGATAGATAGATAGATAGACATGAAAATGTGTGTGTGTGTGCGCGTGCGTATGTGCATGCAAATAAATCTATATATACCTGCATGTTTACAAACATGATATATATATAGATATATATATTTGATACATAAGCCCATATATATAGGCTTATGTATTTATGCATGTGTATATATATATATATATATGT
>NC_069002.1:22149184-22150054 GCF_001194135.2 Octopus bimaculoides
ATATACATATATATACATATATATATATATATGAATATGTGTGCATATATTTATAAATGCATATATATATATACCTATATATATATTTATCCCTCTACATACATATCTTTACATATTTACATACACATATATGCATATATATATATACATACATGCATATATATGCATGTATGTATGTATGCATGTATGTATGCATGTATGTATGTACGTATGTATGTATATGTATATACAAGAGAAAGTGCGGGTAAGGAGAATCAGGGATATCAATAGTTTCTCGGTTTGCATGAATTTACAATTTCATAAGCATAACAATAGAGGATTTCAATAAAAACAACATTAGAAACACACTTATATAATAAATTGAAGCCGCTTGTGTGTTTTTATTTGTTGTCTTCATTTTTGCTTATTTTCATTCTTTTATCTCAAGTTTTATTTTTATTTTACGGTTTGTATGTTGTATTATTTATTATGCTCTTGTTGTTGTTTTTGCTATTGTTGTTGTTGTTTTCGGTGGTGGTAGTTGTGGTGGTGGTGGTGGTGGTGGTGGTGTGGATGTTGTGAATGTTGCTCTACGCGCTATAGAAACAGAAATTAATAATGAAACGTTGCATGGTTACGTTGATCTCGAGATAACCATTATCTTTCTTTTGTTTTTTATGCTTTCATCAATGGTTGTGTGGGGGATCATATATGAATATATGCATGTGCGTGTGCGTGTATATATATATATATATATATATATATGTATGTATGTATGTATGTATGTATATGTATATATATGCTATATACGCATGTATATGTGTATGTGTATGTTTTTGCGTTATATGTATAAATATATACATATATATAAACACACACACACACATATAT
>NC_069002.1:22150150-22150509 GCF_001194135.2 Octopus bimaculoides
ATATATATATGTATAAATGTACATATGTATGTGTTTGGGTGGCTGTCTTGTATATAAATAGATAGATAGATAGATAGATAGATAGATAGATAGATAGATAGATAGATAGATGAACTGACATGTTCATAGAGTTCTCCCAAGGATATACATACATACATACATACATACATACATACATACATACATACACATAGGCGTATGCTTATGTATAACGTGGAAATGAAAGGTAGCAGAATGGAAGAAGAAGAAGAAGAAGAAGAAGAAGAAGAAGAAGAAGAAGAAGAAGAAGAAGAAGAAGAAGAAGAAGAAGAAGAAGAAGAAGAAGAAGAAGAAGAAGAAGAAGAAGAACAACAACAACA
>NC_069002.1:22151008-22153632 GCF_001194135.2 Octopus bimaculoides
GTATGTATATAATACGTGTGTCTGATTGTATGTATGCATATGTATACGTATGTATTTGTATGTATATTATTATTATTATTATTATTATTATTATTATTATTATTATTATTATTATTATTATTATTATTAGTATTATTATTATTATTATTATTATTATTATTATTATTATTATTATTATTTTCTATGCCTCACTTTGCTCCATTTGGCTATTGAATTTTATTCTAGCTTCAGTTAATCTTTTGAGAGTTGATGGCGCTGTTCTTTTTACCAAGTTTGTTGACAGATTCAACATTATCGTTTTTCGCGTCTTTTAATATTCCTGTGAGATGTCTTCTATTATCATCCTTTATCATCATCATCATCATCATCATCATCATTAGATTTGTTGTTGTTTTTAAAAAATTTATCATACTTCCATATCTAAAAATCATTTTATCTTATTGTATACTATTTTTATTCTTATTAACAGTGTCGTTATTGTTGTTAATTTTTTTCACTTCAACTTTTGTTTCCTATTTTATTTCATATAACATTAATTTTGCTGTATCTTTGTTTTGTTTTTGTTGTCGTTGCTATTTATTTATTTATTTTATCTTTTCAAAACCTTTCAAGTGGGTATAATTATCTTTATAAAAATAGCTTAGAGTTGCTTTTCACAACGACCCTCTTCAGCAATCTGTTTAAAAAGTTGTGCCTTATCATGACATCTAATTCCCATGATTTGATGGGCCAGTGCTAACTCCGTATTGATGTAGTCTTTGGTGGAATGGAGACAAAAATCTCTTTGATAAAATGCTCGTCAAATCTGTCACAGACACATTTCTAAGGATAGCTAAGTATTCATTCGTCACCCACACTTAAAAAGAAAACATTTCGAGTTAAATGAATTTCATGGTGTTATCGACTAAATATACACTATAATCCATGTCATGTGTTATATATATATATATCAACTCAGGAGCAGGCAGACGACAGATCGATGCTGTGTAAACTTGGTCGTATCATTTTCCTTCTGTACAGCGTTAATCGAAAACATTTTGGTCAAATACAAATAGGTGGATTTTTATTTCTTTTTACTAAGAGTCGCAGACAATCGAAGATGTCTGCCTCAACTGCACACTTTTATTTTTTATCAGTGCTACGCTAAGTTCATTACTTTAATACTGTAATTCTTTGAAAATATTCCAGTATTAATTATTTGAGTTGATCTGCTCTCCAGTTCGTCTTTTTTACTCGTCTAACCATCCATCCCTCTGCTTATCTTCTCATCTATACATCTTAAATATTTTTTACTGATCTCCTCTTCATTTCAGCAGCCTCAGTTACTCAGTTACTCGCGTATTGATCACTTTATCTACTCTTCTAATTGCTTATGATAAGGTTATCAGTAAATAAGTAGACCGAGTCATCGAGAAGAATGTGTGGAATATATATGGCAACGTGTGGAAGTGATGCTTGTTTGTACGTCTTTCCTTGGATAGTGTTGCTAGCGAAAGAAAAATGGAGTGAAAGAAGGAAGGAACGAGGGAGGGGTAGAAAGAAAGAAAGAAAGAAAGAAAGTAAGAAAGAAAGAAAGAAAGAAAGATGGAAAGAAAGACGGGAAGAAAGAAAGAAAGAAACAAACAAACAAACAAACAAACAAACAAACAAACAAACAAAGATGGAAAGAAAGAAAGAAAGAAAGAAAGAAAGAATGGGTGTAAATGAATGAATCACTCAAAGAACGAATGAGTTAATAAAAGTTTAAAAAAGAATGACTAAGATGAAAAATTGTTTCAATAAATTAGTGAAGTAATTTATCATGTTTCTCTCAGATAGACTTTGGCACCGTCTATTCTTTTTCAATATGGCGTGTTCCTATACTTTTCTCGCATTTCAAATACGCTAATTGCTTCTTTTTTTTCTCATTTTTATTATTACTGCCGTCGTCAACGTTGTCGTTGTTATTGTTGTCGTTGCTTTGCTTAAAAATTAAAAGAAACCGCAATAGACAAATTATGAACAGTGTCTCTGACACCGATGTAAATTATTAAGTTACAAGTCAAGTTTTTTGTTATTTTCTTTCTTTATTTATTTTTGTCTTGTTGAGATATTTCAAAAATTAGCAATATTTACTTTAGATGATAATGTTTCTTTTATTTTTCTTTACAAAAATGATAATAATCTCTTCTCTAGTGTTGACACAAGGCCTGAAATTTTGGGGAGGAGAATAGTTGATTATATCAGCCCCAGTGCTCCACTGGTACTTCTTTTATTGATCCAAAATGATGAAAAACAAAG
The DNA here is from genome assembly GCF_001194135.2 of Octopus bimaculoides. NCBI lineage: Eukaryota > Metazoa > Mollusca > Cephalopoda > Octopoda > Octopodidae > Octopus > Octopus bimaculoides. Next base: position 22,153,289 of record NC_069002.1, read on the forward strand.
TCGACCTCATTAATAATAATAATAATAATAATAATAATAATAATAATAATAATAATAATAATAATGCAGATATTGACAAAGCCCTTACCCACCAATGGTTAATGGCCTCTGGCTTGAAATCAGAAACAGAAGGGTTTATCATAGCAGCCCAAGATCAATGCCTACCTACAAAGAACTACCAGGCCAACATATTAAAGAACGGCAGCTCCCCATTATGTCGTATATGCCAACAACAAAATGAGACCATCGATCATGTTGTCTCCATGTGCAGTCTGCTTGCGCCTACAGAGTATCTCAACAGGCATGATAGAGCTGCACAATATATTCACTGGGTAATATGCAAA
>NC_069002.1:22158969-22159844 GCF_001194135.2 Octopus bimaculoides
AGAAGAAGAAGAAGAAGAAGAAGAAGAAGAAGAAGAAGAAGAAGAAGAAGAAAAAGAAGAAGAAGAAATGATTTGTCATGTCTACAAAGCCTCTAATAATATTCGGTTTGTTATTATTCCAACTCCTCTATTAGTTTCTATTCTATTCACCGAAGGAAAATTTTCTCTGGAGACTTGGAAATGGACGAATAATTAATGTTTCTGTTTTGCTGAAAACCGAGTTATGTATCGGCTGAAAGCTAAAGAAATTTTTAATGACTTTTGGGGCAAGTGTGAGAAAACACAAACAGATGATATAATTAAATGAAAGTGTTTGAGACAATAGAAATATACGCTGTAATGACCGAAAGAGTAAAAACGCGAATAGGAGCGGCTGAAATTTGGTTCTTCCGAAGGGTCTCCAGATTTGCAACACTCGACAGGGTGCGTAGCTCAGATATTTGGGTGTCTCTCCAAGTTGAGGTGCTACTTTGCATTCACAGATCACAGCCCCGGTATTATGAACAATGAGATTAGAATGTCGCAGGAAAAAATCGCAAGAGGAATTCTTCAAGCCGAGCCAACCGTCAGGGGAACCAAAATGAAATGGTTGGATATCTACAGATTTTGCTGATCGCGCTTGAGAATTCACCCGAAAAATCTAATAACGGTTAGTATTTTGCTGACAAGAAAGAAAATTTCAAACGCAGTAAATCTGTAAAGAGAGCAGAGAAAGATTGCGTATTTACCCTTAGAAGACGGTGGAAAGAAAGAAGAAAAATAAATAGGTGGCTATGGAACACGAACCCGTACCCCTCAACTATGTCGTAAACAAAGGTTTTATGGATGAATTGATGTCATTCACTTAGTTGTATATCCTGTTTTACACATATATA
>NC_069002.1:22160335-22166011 GCF_001194135.2 Octopus bimaculoides
TAAGCTAGGATTATTAAATGATCAAGTGCTTTATTTCAAACCAAAATAAGTAACATCGACATCAGATTTGAGCGAAATCCGTTGAAATTGGTTTGGCTGAAAATGGTTTGCTGGCAATTTGATTGGGAAATCCCATAAGGAATCAGTTTATTGGTTATTTCCTCTCATTGACTGTTTTTTTTTTTAAGTTGCATTAGAGATCTGCAGAAGGTTTGCATTGGGGATCTGGATTGGAGTAACTTAGGAAAACTTACCAACAGCCTTAACCAAAAAATAAGGGGCCTGTCCCTTGTAAGTTAACTCTAACCTTAACCCTAAACCCTAACCCTAACACTAAAACCCTAACCCTGACCCTAAAACGGTAACTCTAACACCAACCCTAATCCTAACCCTAGCCCTAACACTAACCCTAAACCCTAAACCCTAACCCTAACCCTAACCCTAACCCTAACCCTAAAACCCTAACCTTGACCCTAAAACCCTAGCCCTAACACCCTAGTACAAATCGTGCGGGTGTTAATCTGAAAAATTAGCAAACCCTTTTTGTGGTCTGAAAAACGGGTTTGGGTGGTGGAAGCCTGGGAAATTTTACCTATTTATATTGTGTAATTCACTGACAAATTGTTACATACTTCTTTGTTTCATTGTTGTTAAATAAATGGATTGTCAATAAACGTTTTTCTTCGGCGTGAAATATAAACAAAACTCTTTCGCTCCCAAAGTAGTATATGTGCGTGTGTGTGAGAGTGAGAGGGGGGAGAAAGATGAACGATTTAAAATAAATAAATGATTTAAAATAAATATATTTTAATTGTTGTGTGAGAAAGTATATATAATCTCATTATAGAATATAGTGTCTTTCAAAAACATCGTATATTTTAAACTATATCTCATATTTAAGAAAAAAAATCATTTTACATTTTCATTTTTCATGAACACTGACACTGTCTTTCTTACTCCCCTCTCCCACATTTTCTTTCGTTAGACGCTTTCTGTCTCCCTCTCCCACATTTTCTTTCCCTTTTTTTTTGTTAGACGCTGGCAAACAAACTCTGCCTTCCTTACCTACCTTGTCTTCGTTAGACGCTTTCTGTCTCCCTCTCCCACTTTTTCTTTACTTTTTTCGTTAGACGCTGGCAAAGAATCTGCATCTCTCCCTAACTCCCCCTCTCACAAACATACAATTTTTCTCTCTCTCCTTCACGCGTGACGCACACTTTGACTTCACCATGTTAGCAAACTTCAAAATTGGTAAAAGTTATGGTTGAAAATCGATTTTTACAGCTATACGCGGGTGCCTCTGAGAGAAAAAGTTGACGAAAATGCAGATAGGGTCATGACGAATGTCCTCCTAAAATTGGAGTGACATGCGTGTTAATTTGTGGACGTGCATAAACTACATTCATGTACACACACACACACACACATCCTGCCTTTTATATATATACAAATAAAATACATCTGTTAATAGTTTTCATCATTCAGCGCTGATCTGAGCCTATGTAACAACTCTTAATCACTTCCTCTCGACATCTGCCTTTCTTAAATGTTCTTTATATAACAAAAGGTGTCATGACGTTATTTCCAACTCGTACAAACTTAAAACAACAAAGAACGCAGATGTGTTCTCCTGTTTTCATCTATCAGAAAAACGCTTTTTCCAACCGGTAAAAAATATTAGAATATTAAACGTTCTGAAGTAAAAAATTTAATTCTTATACTTATTTACTTTTGATCTTTCTTCTTTCTGCGACTGTGCTGTCATTCTTTTCAATATATATGTCTTAATTCGTTTCAGCCATCTGGCTACAGTCATGCTAGAGCACAACCGTGATTTGGCACCATTACGTATGATTCTTCTCTGGATGATTTCTTCAGGATGATGGGGTTTCACATGTGTGTGTGCGCGCGCGAGTGGGTGCGTGTGTATGTGTTTGTGTGTGCGTGTGTATGCATGCGTGTGTGTGTGCGTGCGTGTGTGTGTGTGTGTGTGTGTGTGTGTGTGTGTGTGTGTGTGTGTGTGTGTGTGTGTGTGTGTGTGTGTGTGTGTGTGTGTGTGTGTGTGTAAAGGGACAGAGTGAGAGGGAAAGAGATGTTAACAACGAACTGAAAGAATTAGTACTCGGCCCCGAGAATTTACGTTAATATTCCGAGGTCTTAGGCTGACGAATGTCAACAATTCAGAGAATGGCAAACCGAATTTGCTCTGTGATATACTACTCTACACAAACAAGAAGATCAAGGTTAATCAGGTGAATATTGCTGTCACTCTAAACGGTCTGATTAGTGAGCAATCGTCACTGGTCTCTGTATCCTGCCACACGCACATCAGCTCCGGTATTCAGTTCAAACCCGTTCAGACATTGATGTTGCTAGACTAGAATTTTCTTCGTCTGCTTCTTTTAAGTCTTCTTCTTCTTCTTCTTCTTCTTCTTCTTCTTCTTCTTCTTCTTCTTCTTCTTCTTCTTCTTCTTCTTCTTCTTCTTCTTCTTCTTCTTCTTCTTCTTCTTCTTCTTCTTCTTCTTCTTCTCCTTCTTCTTCTTCTTCCTTTCCTACTCTTTCTCCTCTTTTTCTTTTTCTTCCTCTCCTTCTTCTTCAACCGTATCTTCGAAAATGACCTTAGACAGGGATATATACACAAATACAGGGATACGCTTTCCTGTAGCAAGGAGTGTTTCTTGTCTTTCAGGCTTTGATTGTCGATCGGTTAAATCAGAATTGACCTGCAGCTAAAGAAGAAATGTCAAGCAAATGCAATACATAAAAAATAGAAAAGAATGAAAGCAACAAACTAGAAATTGACGTAAAAGCTAAAAACGAAAATAAACTGAAATTTGAAACGATAAAAATTAAAGCAGTCCAATATGTGAAAGTAAGATAAAAGAGATGTGTAATGAGAGAAGTTAGTCATTAAGAGAAATGGTAAATCAAATAAATGACATAAATGATGTGAGCCATAACTTGTGCAGTAACTGAAGTAACTGGAACGGAAATCACCGGGGGAAAATGGTTAAAATAAAAGAAGAAACAACCTGTCTAGGTGGGGAAAAAAGGTTAGTAAAAAGAGCAACGAAAAGAGAAAAAATAAAGCAATAATATTTTAACCAAGAATATAACCATATTAGTGAAAAAGAAATCAATGATAGACATACAATAATATATATGTGTGTGTGTGTGTGTGTCAAATTACGAGTTAAAACCATCTCTATAAAGTAAACATTATAGATCACACGTGCACAATGCACGTGTTTTTTTTTATATTCGATCGAACCCAACAGTGGTGGGTACAGATATTTCCCCATTTTCGTGGTTTATCAACACTACGCTCTTGAGTTATTAGGGAGTCATCCTAAATGTTATCCCTCAGCAAATTCAGTGAATAAACAAAATACGTAGATTGTTTACGTATGATCGATAATGTTTATATATATATATAATCAATAAGAAATAAAATCGATATTATATGAACTCTAAGCTATATAACATAAACTTAAAGATGGTCATAGATTTGAAGAGACAAAAAAAGAAGAATTTAATAGGTAAACGCAAAAATCTATTGAGTAAACGACTCTGAAAGTAGAAGACAATTCCATTAAAATACATTATTCCAATAAAGAAAGTTAGAGAAAAATATTTAAATAACAAAATAATGCGAAGAACCCACTAATAAAATTGAAATGGTGCAAGTCTGGCAGACAGAGAACAAATAAAAAGAATTTTGGAGATTTTGGAAAATGGAAAAGAAACATTTCAAAGAAATAACAAGAGAAATAATCCAGGAAACGAAGTTAAAACAAAAACTGGTCCCTGAGAAAGGAATGGATAAATATAGTTTTCTACTCTATGCACAAGGCCCGAAATTTTGGAGGAGGGGACCAGTCGATTTGATCGACACCAGTACGTAACTGGTACTTAATTTATCAACCCCGAAAAGATGAAAGGCAAAGCCAACCTCGGGGGAATTTCTAGTAGTAGTAGTAGTAGTAGTAGTAGTAGTAGTAGTAGTCCTTTCTACTATAGGCACAAGACCTGCAAATTTAGAGTAGGGGACAGTCGATTACATCGACCCCAATTTTCAACTAGTACTTAATTTATCGACCCGGAAAGGATGAAAGGTAAAGTCGACCTCGGCAGAATTCAGACTGTAAAGACGGACGAAATGCCGCTAAGCATTTTGGCCAGCGTGTTAAGGATTCTGCCAGCTAAACGCCTTAACGGTTACTTATATATCATATATGTCTACAGTTTGTACTCTACAGTGTTCAGTGTGTTTAGACAATAAAAGTTGTTCATTTCCTCCAACGTTATATTCATTTAAAAACCATTCGGATCCTTTTCCGGATCCTCTATACAAACAGACAGAGAGGGAGTGAGCTTTCATTGGCGATAATATATTTTCTCTCTTTGCCTAGTTTAATCTCATTTAATCTCATTAATCTCATTTAATCTCATGCCTACCCAACTCAATTGGTTGAGTCAGTCGTTACCTCTCACTTGCAACAAATTTGTATTCTGAATAAAGGAATATAGCACCTGACAAATGGTATTACAGGTGACATTACATAAGTTATTGAAAGGGCAACATTTTTGGTTTTGGCAAAGCAAAGCTAGAATTACGAGGCTGATTGTATAGTAGGAAACTTCAATTCTATTAGTCCCTGCTTGCCAAAGTGGTAGGGGAAATAACAATGAAATTTCAAATTAAGTTTTGAAATTGTCGCAGGAGAGAAACACAGTGAGTTCTAAATTGAAGACCACGAGTTACCATGTACAGGAATTTGCACTGGTTCTTTTTTCACACAAACAGAATTTGGAGGAGAAGAATTTGATGTGGCTTGAATTATATGTTTTCTCTAAACTAATCAGCTGAGACTTAAATATTATATCGATGGGATTTGAACTCAGAAAGTAGCAACAAAGCTAAACGTTGTTAGATATTAACTTGGTGCGCTACTGTTTCTGTCTACTCACCGACCTTAAATGAAGTTTCTTTTTAATGAAAAGGCATAACCATCTCAGTGGAATGCGAAATGTTAGCTCCTGAAATTGCACCTTTCCAAATGCCTTTAACGGAGAATGTTGATCTACTATACACAACTCCTTTTTGTTGTGTTGTAATTTAGAATTATCTTACAGTTGATTCAACTAGTCCATTATAATCCTTCTTCTTTCCCAAGACAGCGGCAAAGCTGGCAAATGAAAACATGGTAGAAACGAGGAATTTTTAGAAAACAGAGTGACGAAAAACATACTCAAGACCCTAAAAACACAGCAAAAAATATTGGGAACCACTCAACGAAAAAGGTTAGTCACAAACAACGCACCCTACCAAACCAACCAGTGATAAGGATAACCACAATCAAGGGGACTAATCTCATTCTGGTGTATATAAAATGAGAACGAACAGAAAGAGAGAGAATTCTCGCTTGCAGATTGTAATGACAGGAAACTTGGTTGACGACAAAATCAAATTCAGGTTATCACATATTGGGTCCTCTCTGCCGCTTCCGTTGAAAAGCTAGACCGTTTGAGTATATAATATATGAATGTGTACAAATACAGAAATATATGCATATATATTCTTTGTATTATTATATCATCGAACGCACGCGTCCATTTGCAAGTAAGTTTTAACTTTATATTTCTGACGCGACTCTATCTTTCTATCTATCTATC
>NC_069002.1:22166065-22166867 GCF_001194135.2 Octopus bimaculoides
AAAGTATGCATATATATTCTTTGTATTATTATATCATCGAACGCACGCGTCCATTTGCAAGTAAGTTTTAACTTTATATTTCTGACGCGACTCTATCTTTCTATCTATCTATCTATCTATCTATCTATCTATCTATATTTCTCTATCTATCTTTCTCTATCTATCTTTCTCTATCTATCTTTCTCTATCTATCTATCTATCCCTCTATTTATGTACCTATCTATCTTTCTTCTTACCCATCTCCCCCTCTCGCTCTGCTTCCTTCTGTTGTCCTGGCTTCTACTTCACTGCTATACACATCTCTCTCTTCTTCCTTTTTCCACTTCCTCCCTCTACCATCCTCTCTGCTCACATGTGACCTGTGGTCAACTCACTCTTTTCCCTCCAGCCACTATGTTTTTTTCTCCGTCCAGCTTCGTCCTATCACTAGCGTTCAATATCAGATTCGCGTTTGGCCGTACGACTTTTTAATGTTGTTTTCACTGTCCATTTTTTCCTGCCTTGGTTTGTGTTTGCCACTTTGGAATCCTCTGTTTAGTGGGTCGATCCACTACTCAGGAAGAGACTATTCTAGAGTGCATTCTGCCTTATATTCGAAACGCCTAGTTAGAATAGAAGCAGCTGATGAAGGAATAATTCCAGGTGGCTATCAGATTTCCTGTGTTCGTTCCGTTGTCTGTAGTTCATTTTTCTAACGTCCTGTACCTTGATAAGCATCTATATACACATGTAGATGTAAGTATGTACATATATGTGTGTATACATGCATATATATTCTTTGTATTATATATATATATATATA
>NC_069002.1:22167138-22176025 GCF_001194135.2 Octopus bimaculoides
ATATATATATATATATATATATATATATATATATATATATATACATACGTATACAAATATATATGCATATGTATGTATGTATGTATGTATGTACAAGAGTTAGGGCCAAGGATATCGTGATTAAATGAAGGTTTACATTGTCGCAAGGAGGTACATGTTAACGCATGGAAGATCCTATCACACATTCTGATTTGAAGCATTCATGCATTAACATGTACCTCCTTGGGACAATGTAAACTTTCATTTGATGAAGATATCCTTGGCCTGAAGAGTAGCTTGCGATATACACCTCGCTTGGATGTTTACCACTTCCGAGTTTCCGCTCGCTATGAAACATATCCAGGCCGGATCTTTTCTTCTCCATTCCTTAATTCTTGTATTCTTATTCGCATACCCGGCAACCCTGGTCGCCTATTGTGAAATATAAAAAGAATATTTTTTCAATTTACCGTACTTCGATATGAAAAAAATTCACAACCTTCCGTCTCAATAAACCACTATTGTCCCTGAAAGGTGTTATTTATATTTATTACGGTTTGCTTGAAGCTAACTTTCTTCCTACACCTCGATCGTCGGATCTTACAATTATATATATATGCACACACACACATACACACACGCGCGCACTCGCGCACACACACACACACACACACACACACATACGAAAGTGTGTTTGTTCAGTATGACTAATAATCACTGACTTCATAAAAGAATTCTCTTCCAATTAATAACAAAGTAGAATATCGTATATCAATTTCTATTTTAGTAAAAGCTAAACCATTTGCCAAACACCTATCGTTTCATCTCGTAATACGTCAGAATAATGAAAAAAAGAAATCAACGAATTCCCAATATATTAAGTTTGTAATAAGTAATATATATATGATATGTGTGTGTACCTGTGTGTGTATCTCTGTGTGTGTGAGTGTGTGTGCATATATATATATATATATATACACACACACACACACACACACACACACACACATATATATATATATATATATATATATATACGTACATATATATCTACCTGTGTATATATACATATAGGCGCAGGAGTGGGTGTGTGATAAGTAGCTTGCTTACCAACCACATGGTTCCGGGTTCAGTCCCACTGCGTGGCACATTGGGCAAGTGTCTTCTGCTATAGCCTCGGGCAAAGCCTTCTGAGTGGATTTGCTGAATGGAAACTGAAAGACGCCCGTCGTATATATACATATATGTGAGTGTGTGTGTGTGTGTGTGTATATCGGTGCTTGTATCCCCAACATCGCTTTACAACCGATGTTGGTGTGTTTACGTCCCAATAGCGGTTCGGCAAAAGATACCGATAGAATAAGTACTAGGCTTACAAAGAATAAGCCATGGAGTGGATTTGTTCGACTAAAGGCAGTGCTCCAGCATGGCTACAGTCAAATGACTGAAAAGAATAAAAGAATAAAAGAATATATGCCAGGTAAATTGTCGCCATTTTATAGTTTTAATTTCACGCATGTGCATTCTTAGTTTTTGATTTTGTAGACTACACAGTATAGTAGGGTCAGTTGGGCATCGTTTGTGAGAAAAACAACACCATGACGCAATTTACTCTGCCAGAAATTTAGAAACGATATGCTGTACTACTTGGTATTCGCGCCGGAAACTCCAGTACGAACATTTCAGAATGTCTGGGTGTCACTCTGAGGACAATGCTGAGGATTCGGAAAGAGGTAGATGAGTCTAATGGTGATTACGAAGGTATAGCAGCTCAGAAAACTCACTCTCCATTCATCTTCCCACATGGTCTCAGACATAACACGGAGGCCTACACCAAATGCCTGAGAAATGTAGCGCTGGTCAAGTGTGTGTGGTGGGGTGTTGCTGAAAGAACCTTTGTCAGGCCTCTGCACCATGCCACAAGCAGAAAACCCCCAGTCATGGCTGTCAGATAATTTTTGCGACCACATCACCCCTAACATTTAGCCACTTAACTCCCCACACAACAACCCCCTTGATTATTACGTGTGGGGCGCACTTGAGTGAGAGACCAACAAAATTCCTTGTAACACCAAAGATGTACTGAAGGCAAGGATTATGGCAGCATTCACCAACTTAAACAAGGAGACCGTCCAGATGAGTTGCAGGAGATTCCAAAGTCGTCTGGAGGCCGTGGTTGAAGCCAATGGCGATTTAATTGAATAAATTTACTCTTTAGTATTTCAAGATATTTTTATCTAATTTTGGTAAATATATCTGTTAAACTTTCCGACGAAAGTTCTGAGGAATCGGAAGGGTGTAGGGGTATGTCGTATGGATCTGTGTTTGTTTGTCTAAGTGGTTGTGTTGTTGTTTTTGTTTTTGTTGGTTGTTGACTTTCTGGATGTGGTGTATGTGATGTGGGGGAAAGGGGATCAGTCTTTGTATTGTCTTTTGGTTTTACTGTTTCTTTAGTTCTTGCTGTTGTAGGTGTTTTTCCAGATGCTGTTGTATGTTCATTTGTTGGTGTTGGCGGGTGTGTTTCTTTTGTTTTACTCTCTTTGTTTGTTCTCTGTGTTGATGGTGGTGTGGGTAGTAAAGGTTCTTTTTTCCTTGTACTCTTTCCTTGCTGTGGTTGTTGTTCTTGCTCTTGTTTTTGTTTATTTTTCTTTGCTGTTGGGCAGTCAGTTCGGAGGTGCTCTTCGCTGCTACACAGGTACCAGTGAGGCCTCTTACCTTCTACCACTACATAGAGATTATGGCCATCTGGCAGATCAATATGGTGTGGGATGCTGTTTAATAGGTTCTCATTTATTTGTAGCAATAATTGAATCTTTTTTCCGGACAGTTTTCTTCCTGCGAAGCAGCATACTCGAGGATGTTGAAGTCCTCCTCCATGCGGTAACAAATGGCAGACAAGAGCCATTGTGACTCTACCTCAGGAGGGACATTCTTGATTGAAACTTTGGTCACACGTTGACCAAGGTAGGTCAGAATTAAGATTAGTTTTTCCGACTGTAGTGTGATTGTTGACAACTCTTTGGCTTTTCTTCGCTGTTGAAGCGAACCTGGATTGTGGCATATTTATTCCACTAGTTTACATATTTTTGGAAACTCCATATCGGGCGTAAACATTTTTCAATGAGTTCTTGGGGTGCTTGTTCTGGTCTGCGTGTTTTTGCATTTATGATTTTGTATATTATTGTTCTCTTTCGTGTGATCTCTATGATGTTTTGAGGAATGTTTATGTGTAGACCTGAACCCTTTTCTGTTAAGAGGGCTTTGGTTTGTTTGATTTGTTCTGGTGTGAAATGTAGAAATGTTTTTCTTTGTTTCAATGCTTCTGCGAAATTCGTGGTGGTGGAGTTGGTGGTGGTGCTGTTTGTAGTGGTGGCAGGGGCGTCCGTTGTAGCAGCTGACAGTGAGGCTGTGGTGGTGACAGAGGTGTCCTATGTAGCAGTTGACGGTGAAGCTGTGGTGGTGGCGTTGGTGTTTGTCTTTAAGGTCATAGTCTTTGCGACGATATCATAGCCTTTGCGACGATAGATAGATAGATAGATAGATAGATAGATAGATAGATAGATAGATAGATAGATAGATAGATAGATAGATAGATAGATAGATAGATAGATTGATTGATTTCTTTATTAGCCACACAAGGATCAACACAGATGGGACAAATACAATGTAGAGTTTTTCTTTTCGAGGGGACGAAAATAAAGTAAAAACAAAATGGGGATAACGATCAAAAGGCATCGAAAAACGTTTGGGATATGTACAAAAAAAAATTATACAAAAACTTCCCAAGAAATGAGGAGGTTATCCGTGGAAAGAAAAACCAACGAAAAGACCACGGTAACCTCGGGCATTAATGTCACAAATTGAAAAAGAATTTTTATTTACGAAAGAAACGTAAGTAACTCTCTGCTTATAAAGTTTACGCTTCTATAGAATCATGTTCAAAGTGGATTCGTCATTCATACGTGCCATTCTTGCTACATGTATCCATCTTTTTTCGAACATTTATACAACAAATGTTGACTATGATTCTATTGAAATATGTGCTTTAAAGCGCAAAACGAAAGTAACAGAGAGTTACTTCGAAAGTTCAGTTGTTTTCTCCTTTGATTTTTCTTTAAGGAGGCTACTGTAAAGTTTTTTGGCTAAATATTTTTGGCATCCGCCTACCACGTTGGGGTAGAGGGATTTTAAAGTGTAGTGTAATGTTGGCGTGATGTGATATATTTGTATGTGATTAGGTGGCGTCGTGTATGGGTGGTTGTTTGTTTTGATGTTGTTTTCTGTTATGTTTGTTTTTGCATTTATGTAGTTCATTAATTGTGTGTTTGTAGTGTCTATTGCTGTGAGCATGTTTGCTGTATGTGTTTTTGTGGTGTTGATGTTGTTTGTGGTATGTTTGGAGACGATGTTTTCGGGAGATGTATATCTCCCTGCCTTGTTGGTGTTTGCATTTGGCTTGGTTCTTTTTTTACTTCTTTTCCTCCTTCCTTTTCTGGCTATTTGCCACTCCTCACTACTTTCGTCCTCGGACGAGAGTTCTGAGGAATCGGAAGGGGGTAAGGGCATGTTGTGTGCTTGTGTGTTTGTTTGTTGAAGTGGGTGTGTTGTTGATGGTTGTTGATTATCTGCTTGTGGTGTATGTGATGTGGGGGAAGGGGAATCAGTTTTTGTATTGTCTTCTGCTTTTACTGTTTCCTTAGTTCTTGTAGTTGTTGTTTGTGTTTTTTCGGGTACATTTGTTGGTGTAGGCGGGTTTGGTTTGTGAGTTTCCTCTGTCTTGCTCCCTTTTCTCGTCCTTTGTGTTGATAGTATTGTAGTAGGGGTCCTTTTATGACTGTTTTTCCTTCTTGTGGTTGTTGGTTATCTGTTGCTGTTGAGCAATCTTTTTTGAGGTACCCTTCGATGCCGCACAGGTAGCATCGAGGCCATGTACCTTCTACCACAACGCAGAGGGTGTGGCCGTCTGGCAGCTCAATTTGAGTTGGAATTTTTTCTATTTCTTCATTTTTAGTTTGTAAGAAGGCATCGATTTTTTTCCCATTCCAGTTTTCCTGCTCTAATGCAGTAATTTCCAGAATGTTCAGGTCTCCCTCCATGTGATAACAAATAGCTGATAACAACCATTGTGGTTCCACTTCTGGAGTGACATTTTTTATTGATACCCTGGTTACACTTTGTCCAAGGTACGTGGGGACCAATATTATATGCTCGGAACGAAGAGTCACCGTGGACAGCTCCATCGCTTTCTCTTCGCTGTTAAACCGAACTTGTATGGTGGCGAACTTGTTCCACCAGTTTCTGTACGTCTTGTGGGCCCATATGGGATACAAGTATTTTTCAATGATTTCTGTTGCTGGTTGCTCTGGTTTTCGTGTTATGTTCAAACTTTTGTATATGATGGTTGTTTTTTGTACATTATGGATGATTTTTTCGGGTATTTTTAATTTCAGTTTTGGTCCTTGTTGACTTAATAATGCTTTGTTTCTTGTATTTCTTTTGTTGTGAAGTGCAAAATCGTTTTTTTTTTGTCTGAGTGCATCAGCAAAGTTTTTTTTTGTCGCTGGTGGTGGTGGTGTCGGCAGGTGGGGAGACTACTGGAGTAGCAGAGACTTTGGTCGAGGTTGGTCTTGATACACTGCTGTTGTTGATGTTGTTGTTGTTGTTGGTGGTGGTGGTGGTGGTGGATCGTAGGAAAGAAAAAAAGGGGGGGAGTTCTATCAAAAGGGATCGAGAAAAAAAAGCAATCAATAGGGATCGTGTATCACAGCAATGTTCTTGTGTAAAAAGGAGGGACAGTTTAGGTTTAGCCATGGAAAGAAAAGCTTACGGAAAAGACCACGGTAACCATAATAGTAAGTGACTCTCTGGTGCCTTTTTGTTTTTTTTTCTTGATTTGTTTACTCCTTTATAGGGTTATGCTCAATGTGGCTCCGTCATTCACACGTGCCATCCTTGCTACATTCACCCATCTTTTTTTGAAGCATTCACGAGACAAGACTTCCCTTTCTGCTCTCACCTTCCTGCTGCTGCTGCTGCCGCCGTTGCTGCTTTTGTTGCAGTTTCGAGTAAAAAGTAGTTGGATGTTCGATCGCACCGGTCGGTACATTGACGGAATCCTATCTGCTGCAGCCTCAGCTAGACCAATACCTTGTCGGCAAAATTTGGTAGTTGAGAGTATGCATAAATACATAGTGTGTAAGTGAGCGTGTGTGTGTGTGTGTGTGTGTGTGTGTGTGTGTGTGTGTGTGTGTTTCATAAACTCGGTAACTAGATGCTCCATACTTCACAACGTACGTCATAATTAATATTAGCTCGGTAATTTTTCGGTAAAATCACACAAAAACATATTCAGAGATAATCTGAAATATCTGACGCTTCGACATAACGTTTCAACGGAAATAATCAATTTCTGAAACAAGATATAAACGAAACATATGGACCTTAATTCGTAACAAGTCTTCCTTTACAGAACAATCTATTTCAAGAATTCTATCTCTCATCGGGTGGTGTATACTAATCAGAATCTTTCCGTGAACACCACTCTAAGGCTGTGGATGATCTAAGGTTAGAAATATAAAAATGCCTGGGTCGGATAAATATCTAGCTTATCTGCTACGAAAGACATTTTTGAATCACATGTACCCTATTACTATACTGCTTTAGCTACGGCTGGTTACTGAGAGAAAATTCAATACATACAAGACACCGATATACACAACGCCACCAATTCCTCCATTAATGATATACATTACATACCAACACAACGTTACAGTAAGCGAATACAGATCGAAAATACAAATCAAAACGAATTAGTCAAGGCAATAAACTACAAACCAAAATTCATTGACACACACAACACAATCATACAACTGCTCATAACACAATAAATTGTCCCACCCTTGTACAACATACCAGAACAAATAAGCCAAAGGACAAATATAAGAATCATGATGTCCTCTGGTTCAATTCAATTCACGGTTCATATGTTTCAACGAAGGTCGGTGGGGAATTTTTGCCAATTTAGACAAATGTTTCCCGAAATCAAATAGATACCATACTATTTTTAATAGACACACTGTGAAGGCATCATACGCTAACTCTATTAATTTAGAGCAGCATATGCACAGCATTAATAACAGTAAAATGAACCAACTGTTGAATAACCCACCTACTGGAACTATAACTTATGACGGGCGAACTATTTCCGGCTCGACAAATAGAAAAGACAGCAAATATATACAACAAAATGTTTAGAAAGGAAATACCAACCAGAATGAAAAACACCAGCTGCGGCCAGATCGTGATAGTAGCAATAAGAGTGATATAGCCAACACGGCAACAGCACCACAGAATTAAATCAGCACTGCCACAAATATAACTAAATCTAATATATGCTCATGCAGAGAAAGAAATAAATGCCCATTAATGAACCTCTGTATGAGTACTAATCTTATATATAAGTGCAACGCACACACAAAGGGAGGACTGTACGTTGACATTGGGCAACGGTTGATTCGTTCAAGAACCGTTATCGAAACCATGTCAAGAGAATCAACAAGAGGCATTCCACATCTTTGGCTGATTTTTTATGGCTACTTAAGGAGTGTAAGATCAAATATAATCTACTTTAGTCCATAATAAGACATGCATACCTGTACAATATCCTTTCCAGGAGATGCAGATTCTGCTCCGAGGAATCGCTGTCTATTTTGTGGACCAATAAGAAGATCATTTATAGGACTTCTGAAAGACTTTCAAAATGCTCGCATGCTTATAAATGCACTTTCACACAATGCAGCGAGAAAGAATTTGAGTAATCATAAACCAAATTAATAACCACAGTTTACCTAAATGTATGAATGAATTAACCGCAACCTCTCCATTCTTATAGACACAATACCACAATAGTTACCAACATCACTGGGATACCTCTTGGCCATTGTATAACGATTAATGTGATATAAATACTTTCAGCCTCTCGATAAGCATCATTCACCGTTAGATGAAAACGCCGATAAAAACTACGCTTATCTACACTGGTGACCCTAACGTTGGCATTAATACTTCCTATAGGCTATAAGGTTATTTCATTAGCTATACATACAAAATATGCACATCTACTATATCTGTTTTTGCGTACATATTCATCACTCTACAAGCGCTATAAGTATATCAGCCAAACCTAGTGGACCCTTCCACAGAATCTGTGACTCCTCACCAGGTTGAATCGTCTCACTAGTCACTTTTAGGCACTGGCTTTATTAATATCTATTTAATTCGTTAGGTGAACTTGTGTGCGCCAAACCACGCGTGCGCGTATGCTTATATCTTTGTGTAAGTTTGTACGAGCGAGTGTACGTGCGCCAGACAACATAAGCGAGGTCGTTTCTACATCCATATCTACTAAAGGTTATATTTAATACTTTTTCGCTGTATTGTGTATTTGTTTGTTATTATTTTTTTGGTTCTGATATCTGTTATTGATCTTCTATAATAATGAAGCTGTATCCCTTAATTTGCTGCTTTTCTATACACATACCGAGAAGAAATCTAGCGGAATAGACGTTATTTTAACGCGGTACATATTGTAATCACCTGAGGAGACACATCTATACCGACGGATACACCTAAACCGGATGTTCAGTATTCCACCCGTGAGGGATCGATGCCGGATATATCGAACAATTATAGTGATCAAAAAAGATTCTCGTATCTTCCGTCTCTCACATTAATTAAATACCCAACGAACACTGAGAAAACGAACTTGCTTTTCTGGTAAACTACCAGGTGTATACCATACGATTTATTAACGAATAATAGAAATTATACATATATATATATATATATATATATATAGAGAGAGAGAGAGAGAGAGAGAGAGAGAGAGAGAGAGAGAGAGAGAGAGAGA
>NC_069002.1:22176222-22183353 GCF_001194135.2 Octopus bimaculoides
ATATATATATATATATATATATACAGGATGCGTAAGGTATTTGAGGACATACCCTTTTGGAGTCATATCGCTGCATTTTTGCTAACTTTGTACAATCTTTGTTTCAGAAAATAATAGAGGCAGACCCATAGCTTACTCAAGAAATGAAGAGTCGTGTTGTCATTGTGGTTATAAAGGCTGAGTATAGCGATTTAGAAATATTTCGATTTTTAAAAGTTGTCAGATCTTTTGTCTACAAAGTTTGTAAGGAGTTAGAGACTGAAGATGGAAATGTATTACCAGTATCAAAGCATAAAAAGCATTCTAGACGCTCTGAAATCATCAGAACACCTGAATTTATCCAGCAAGTTCAACAGGTCATTGATTACAATCTCAGAAAGTCCATGAGGTCAATTGCAAAAGATCTCCACGTGTCAGAAGAAACAGTCAGAAATGTTATCCACGAAGACATCAGATATAACTTTTCTTTGATGAGAAAAGGGTAATTTGTCAGAAAAAGCAAAAGAAAATCACTATATCAGATCTAAAAGGCTCTTAAACAAACTGAAAAATCCAGCAAATGAAGATCTGATTTGGTTTTTCTCAAACGAGAAAAACTTTGACCAAGATCAAAATGTTAACAGAAGAAATGATAGATGGTTATGTGCAGATCCTTCTAAAGTTCCAAGTGTTATGCGTACAAAATTTCCTGCAACTGTCATAGTTTCAGGTGTTGTCAGCAATGAAGGACATGTGATGCCTCTTTACTTCTTTCTACAAGGTCTTAGAATTAATTCTACCGTCTAGATTGAGGTCCTGGAAATAATTATTAAGCCCTGGATAGACAGTGTATGCAATGAAAGACCATATGTATTTCAGTAAGACTCTGCACTATCACACATGGCTCTAGTAATACAGGAATGGATGGCTGAAAATTTTCATGGTCACATAACCCCTAATATTTGGCCTCCTAATTCCCCAGATTTCAATACATGTAGAGCGTTGTTGAGAGAGAGGTCAATGAACTCGCCCATAACACCAAAGATTGTTTGATAGCTGCCATAGTCAGAGTAATGTCCAAAATGAACCAGGACCACTTGATTCGAGCATGTAGAGGATTTAGATCTCATATAGAAGCAGTTGTTGAAGCTGAAGGTAGCTTTATTGAATAACATTATAGAAAAGGTTTATTTTTATCCTCAAATCATTTTTGATAAATAAAGTGTTATTATCTGTTATTATATATATTTTTATAAATATAAATCTGTCCTCAAATATCTTACGCACTCTGTATATAAAATGAGCCACTTCACTGAGAAGATAGTACATGGGTACTTGGCATGTAAAACAAAAACCATCGAAGGAATCGATCATGTCAAGAGCTTGACATAGAATTCCAAGTTTATGACATCTCACTTTTAAGGATATCTCCATGCAAATCAAGAACAAAACATCCTCACCAAATACCTACAGTATACAAGCAGGAACCATTGACTGATGACAAACATAGATTGTGCAAGACTAAGACTGAAGACCTCAACCACATTATTACCCACTGCGAGAAAATGTCTTTCAGGTATTATTTTGTATGGGTACCTGATGCAGTGGCCAGAACAGTCTGGAACACGAGGACAAAAAAAAACCCTACAGACGAAGGTGACTATATTGAGATCGACGAGTCAAGAAAATATTGGTGAAACTTGAAAATTAAAACAATCACAAGTGAAAACAAAACCGGCCAGATATTGTTGTATAAGACCATAAAGGAGACATAGTTCTGTCGTGGAAATCAGTTGCCCTTAAGACATCAACGTGGCTAGAAAAATACAAAAGGACATATCTGAAAATATATGAGTTCATGCCCATGCAAGGTAATCACTGCTCTTTTTCCTCTGTTGCAGATGTTTCTGTGTCACAATATGTGCTTCATATGACATCAATACAGATTTGAGGCCATGGTCACCATCTTTGCATCGGAACTATATCCTGTCTACATCTTCATTTATGTTGAAGTTTCCTGTAGCACTCAACAACTTGCAAGCATGAATATCAATCTCATTGAGTTTTTGTTGTGACCAATTCAGAAGGCCAAACATAGGTGTGAGGACAGACACTGCAAAGGTGTTGAGGGTGATATGCTTGGTGAAAGGTGGGAGTTCTAATCAACCATATTCTCTTTACTCTCCTAAGGTATTCATTCCTGATCTTCTCTTTATTTATGGGTCTATCATATCTGATATTTTCATCCTGTCTAAGATACTTCTAATTATCACCTAACTGTAGAGGTATCGTCAGGCCGTTCATGCATGTATGTATGTGTATGAGTGCATGCATGTGTGTATGTGTGCGTGTGTGTGTGTGTGTGTGTGTGTGTGTGTGTGTGTGTGTGTGTGTGTGTGTGTGTGTGTGTGCGTACCTTTGCCGATCTAGGTGTACGAATAATTGAAACATCAGTGTTATCGATGAAAACATTGAAAAGTAGAGCTATTTCAGCCTGATCCCTTGTTATATTTACTCTGCATTAAATTGCACAGGAAACTCCCCTTATCAATCTCGCATAAATAATCCACAATGAATGTCTCCCCCATTATTGTTGGTTTTGTCTTTCAGTTATTTGATGTCATTTGATGTTACTGCGAAATTAAATCTTTTATTTAACTTGTATATTTCAGAATATCTTTGAATAAAATATAGGAAAGTGTTTCTTTACTGCCTCTTCGGGGTTTATTAATGGATCACCGTTGATATTCAACAGAGACATTGTACAGTGATATAATTAATTATGCAAGGCAGCTGCCGCTTGAAACACTAAGTAGCACCTGGCTATTTTATACAATATAAATTTAATTGTAATCAAATGTCTTGATTCGGTTGTACTTAATAGGCAATGATTAGTTTGTCCTTTCAGGGCGTTCCTTCCTGTTGCTATTAAAGATTCATTAGTTTTCTTCCAAATCCAGCCCAGCACATCTCTTCTCTCATACTCCTCCACTCACAAATATATATTTTTTTACAGAAACCCGTCAATATTTATCTACTGCTACTAACTTCGTTTCTCTCTTCTTGTTGCGTATGGCCAACGTATTACGGCCCATTTCCACCCTCTACGACAAGAAACCAATAAAATACTCATTAGCTAGTTCCGACATTCTCACCATGACATTTTTAAAGAATATTCGTAAAACGTTTGTTTACTTTGTTCTATATGTTTGTTTTCTCTCTTGAGAAGGATTTCGACTGAAACGCAGTGTCGTCTTAAGGCATAGACACACCGCACAGTTGGCCGCGTGACTCTAGGGGCTAAAGGCCCAGTTTTGATCGTTGTGTATTGTCACAGAGAGTCCATGAATAAATACTTTAGGGCCCAGTGCATTAACTTAACCAGGGGCCTGTAAATTCTAAGAGGTTTTACCTTTTACTAAATTTTACAGAATTTTACCTTTTGCCATTGATTCTGTTTATTAACTTTCCATAGTCGTGACAAACAGATTCCTAGTAACAATCCAGTGGTTCTGGATTTGATCACATTGCATGATACAAGCAACGGTCGTCTGCCATAGTTTCGATTTGATTCGAGTATTGTCAATAGAATTGAGGAGATCATTGGTTTTGAAACTAATGAATAACAAACCGCAACCCCGTAAAATATTAATAGAATTTTTATCTTTTTCCCTGTTTATTAATGAGAGAACGAAACAAAGATTGCGTCCATACAATTTTTCTTTTCTTCTTCAGAGTTGTGCTTGTTCGCGAGTGAGCAGGTTACAGACCATGCGACAAAAATTTCTGCACCGAACAACAAATGATTAAGCAAAGATAAATAGTTTCTGTGTGTTTTTAAATGTTTAAAATAAGCCTTTCGCGCTATAATTACTTTTTTTTTCTTTATCATAGTATTAGGCAGCTTTAACAATTTTGAAGTACAATATACATAGTAGAAGCGAAAGTAAAATACACTCACAAATCTTTAAAATACAACTCTATAAGAAACACTGGGATAGATAGAAACTGTACCGACGTCCTTCAGAAGGACTCTACTCGGCATTGAGTGGTGGATTTTATCCATCGTATATTCTAATACCTTCACTTCTCCTATGAGAACCTTTGGTTGAGGCCATATCGTTGTAAACATTTGTACAGGTCTCTTGTCGGACGATCTAGAGACGGTGTTTCTTACTACAGTAATCGATGGCAGATTGGTTTCTTTATCACTTTACTCAACCAATCGCAGACGTCCTACAAAACGTTATGAGGTCGGTGAGCCGCTCTTTCTCCTCTAAGAAAATTCTTCTGCTTCGACAAGCAGTGATAGATAAATCTGAAATACAGTTTTGTAATTCAGAAAAAGAAAAGCGGTGCGTGTGACTTTGCTCAAGTTTTCCAGGACTTGTGGCAAGGTGGAAGGATATTATCTTTTAGCAAGAGACCAGGTCTTAATTCTCGCAACAGAATGGTCTCTGCGAAAGGTACGAAACTTGAGGGAACATGAACTGAACTGTAAGAGTTAAGAATTTCTGTCACAAGTCACAGGTCAGTGGAAAGAGATTAGAGATTAGAGGTCGCATCATAGTGTCATCGATAGGACATGAACCATAAACTCTTCCCGCAATGTCAAATGTATCAACTCGCCAAACTTCGAGTTTCTTAATCAGCTTCCAATCAAAAGACACCTTTGTTTCAATTCTCTTCTCATTTAATTATTCAGGTGAATGGAAATTGTTTCATAAAACATACAAACATCCCCTTTTATTTTGTTTAGTTAAACATTTTTTGAGGTTTTGTTTACTTTGCATTTTTCATTTTTCTTTTCTTTTCCTTTTTTTGTTTTCAATTTTACTTCATCGTCAATTTCTCTCTCACAACTTTTTCACTATAGTTTTGTTCTTTTCTTTGATACTTTATCTTCTCAACATATTTTTACTGTCTTTCATGTTATTCTTTCATAATTCATCGAATGCTATTCTGCATGCGTGTGCACATATACATACATACATACATACAAAAATACATATATGCATGTGTGTGTGTGTGTGTGTGTGTGTGTGTGTGTGTGTGTATGTGTGTGTGTATGTGTGTGTATGTGTGTGTGTGCGTGTATGTATGTATGTATGTATGTATGTGTTATTTTGTTTCGTTTCAAGTTACCCACTTGTTTTTTTTTTTTAACCATTTGCGCCATTTGCACAACTTCCAGACCGTTTGTTTATTAAAAAACGAAACTTTGCTTCAGTAAATCCCCAGAAGGGAAATTTGGTTCTGCAAATTTTCAAGTTCTCTGTTATTAGTTTTCATACCATTTATTCATATAGTTGTTGTTGTTGTTGTAGTTACTATTGCTGCTTTTTTTTCACATTATTGTTGTCGTTATTGTTGTTATTTAGTAAAAAAAAAAACAAAGAGAACCTAAAAAGAACATAAAAGCTGATATTGTTTAACATCACTTATTTTGTGTCGCTGTATGAGCGTAGAACTGTGAAGCTTTATATCGTTGTGTCCCTCTGTCTGTAATTTGGAGTTAACGTGCTTCACTGATTGGCTGTTATACGTGTTGTGTTTGTAATTTAACATGTATTTTAGCATGTATAAATATCGAAACAGGGACAATTCTATTCTCAGCGCATGCTTCACTTCAGTATGAGGACGTTTTAAGTTGGTCTACCGTGTTTCTCGATCTTTTGTTTTCTTCTGTCTGTTGCGCATCTGTCTATCTATTTGTACTAGTTCACTACTTGTGTTATTTAAACCTGTTTGTCTCTCCCTATGCATGTTTTCTTTGAATTCTATTTAAGATATTTCAAGCCGGCCACTAACAGAGAGTTCCCGTTGCTTGTAAATATATGCTTGAGTTGATATGTTGGCTGACTATCGATCCATACACCCAAATATGTGCATCTATTCATGTAAGAATCTCAGACGGAAAATTTGGGGAATGTCTTACAAATTGTCCCTGAGCCGCCAATAGATTGGATTTGGAAAATACATGTGCGTATATATGTACGTGTGTGTATGTATGTATGTATGTATGTATGTATGTATGTATGTATGTATGTATGTATGTCATTATTCAGTTTTACTTCAAGATTTCTTGCCAATAGAGAAAGAGTCAGTTTCTAACCTAGATACAAGGCTCCTTCATTAGAATTTCAACACTATGAACAGGGTATTTTTTGCATGCATGTATGTATACGTGCAGATTTGGATGTTTTGTTTTATGTATGTATTTTCAAGCATATAGTTGCGTATCTAGACATGCCCATATATACTTAAATGATAACCTTCTGGAAAGTTTTACAGATTATTACAGTTCCAGTAATGGCTTGAATCTGTAGTCTTCGAATCACCTTTCTCCTTTCTGGTTTTGAGAAGCCTAATTTCTGAAGATCGGTATTTAGGCAGTCTGTTATATATCCCAGGGCCCCAATAATTACAGGTATGTATGTATGTATGTATGTATGTATGTATGTATGTATGTATGTATGTATGCATGCATGTATGTTTGTACAGGGTGTTTGGGCTAAATTTGAGAATTTGCATTGAAGGAAAAGCACAATATCCTATCCAAAACTAAAAGTATTTTAAAAATCGATTGTGGGTAGGGGAAAATAGTTTACTCAAAGTAACACTCCTCGGCTTCCACCACGGCCTGAAGACGGCTCTGAAACCTGATGCATACATTTCTCGCCATGTCCCTGGGAAGATCTTCAAGCACCTCCTTGATCTCGGCCTTAGTGTTGCAAGTAGATAAGCGGTTGATGTATTTCTCAGCCGCATCCCACACATAGTTGTCCTTAGGATTACAATCTGGGAAATTAGGAGACGAAAAATCGGGGCTGGTGAAGTCATAGAAATACTCCGACAACCACTTCTGACTCTTTTCGGAAGTGTGGCAAGGAGCTGAATCCTACTGCCACACATATGGCCTTCTAGCAGCAACCTTTTCCAGACAGAGTTTAAACACAGTCTTCAGCGCAGCTTCGTGTAGCCTTAGCCCCTGTTCAAAGATGTGGGGATGAATTCCGCCGTACGGAGGCAATCAGAACACTTTATGTATCTCTTCCTGATTCGTAGTCTCCGTTGCAACTGTCTGCAAGTGTGTATGAGGAAGATGTGCGTATATGCATATGTCTGTACATGTGCATATATATATATATA
>NC_069002.1:22183775-22184386 GCF_001194135.2 Octopus bimaculoides
TATATATATATATATATATATTATCCAAAATGTATAGATCTTGCCAATCGGTTTCGCATATAGAATACAATTTACGCTCATCAGAGTTAACTGATATAGATAGGAATATGGCGACTGCTTTCTGTTGTCGGAGGTTAGCGGCTGCTGTGAAAAAAAGGTAGTGAAACGAAAAAGGGCCAGGGGATTAGGTTAGGAGTTATGTACCTTGGTTGGATAAGCTGTGAGCCGGAAAAAGTTATCTTGAAGTGGGGAAGGTGTGTATTATTAATGTGGAGCACGTGTGGATAATATTAGTTACGTGCCAAACCCTAGCCCCTTCAAAACAAAACGCCACCAGAAAGTATTGTCGCCATTCTCTTTAAACGTTAAGAGCAGAGCAGGTAAGTGTGCTTCTGTGTGCTTATTTGTGCACAGGATTGTGTGTATTTTTATGTCAATGTTTTATATGTTTGTATGAGTATGTCTGCGTACATAGATATAAATTTGTGTTTATATATCTGGCTTTCTGAGTACGTTTGTGGAGTATATTCGTAGAATGTTTTCAATGCATCTCACTTTCTGTCCTTCATCAATGAGTATATATACGTACGTATGTATGAGTGTGTGTGTGT
>NC_069002.1:22184407-22184919 GCF_001194135.2 Octopus bimaculoides
GGGGGGGGGGGGTGCGTGTGTGTGTGTGTGTGTGTTTGTGTTTGTGTCGTTGCCAAGTTGTTTTACTAATGTTTTAAATGGACACCAAAGCGCAACACAGCGTTAATCAGTCTGCGCAACTTCTCAAACATATCCTCTATACAAGTGCATAAAAACAAAACGTTTTCTTCTCGTTTTTAATGATCTTGCTCGCTGCTTTTTTTAATTGTTTTAAATTTATGTTCCTACTTTATTTTTCCTTTTCTATTATTTTGTAAATATCATCATCATATTATCATTATTATTATTATTATTATTATTATTATTATTATTATTATTATTATTATCATTATTTCATCATCGTCGTCATCATCATCAACATCATCATCATCATGATTACTATTTTTTCGCTCTCTATTGTTTTGTTTTCAGTTGTTTTGTCCGCTTTCGTTTATGTTATTATTGCATGTTATTATTTTTATTACTAGTATTAGTGTTATTATTGTTGTTGTTGTTGTTGTTGTTATTGTTGT
>NC_069002.1:22185103-22185852 GCF_001194135.2 Octopus bimaculoides
ACGTATCCACATCAAGAATCTTGCACACGAAATACACATACGAAATATTATTATTATTATTATTATTATTATTATTATTATTTTTATCATTATTATTATTATTATTTTTATTATTATTATTATTATTATTATTATTATTATTATTATTATTATTTTACTCCTCAGAGCTCTCGGTTTTACTTTACCATCATCATCATTATCATCATCATCATTGCTGTTGTCGTTGTTATTGGTTAACCTTCCAGCGCTAGCAGTTATCTCTGTAGTTTTATTTATTGTTTATTATTTATATTTTTGTTTTTCTTTGTCATTGAAGCTCTTGTGCTTGTTGCTGCTGCATTTTTGTTTCATTTTTACACCTTTTTTACATTTTTGCAGCTGTTATTATTGTCTCTTATTTATTTTTATTTTCCTTTGTTTATTTTCATTTTCATTTATGATGCTATTATTGTTTCCTGTATTGTTGTTGTTATTCTTCTTACTTTGATGTTGTTTTTGAATTACATTTGAAATTGTCTTGTTTTTTAATGGTTTTATGCTTTGTTCTGTTTTGTTGTTCTTAGTTTAGAATTTTGATTGTTTTATTTGTCGCCACCATAACTTTGTTTATTTCCTTTGTTGCTGTTACTGTTCTTGTTAACCTGTCGTCCTTATATGTCTCCTTTTTGTTCTACATCATTTCTATATAGCGTTACTGTATCTAAATATATATGCATGTGTATGTATGTATATATATATATGTATATATA
>NC_069002.1:22187313-22188050 GCF_001194135.2 Octopus bimaculoides
GGGAGGGTTCGGTTAGGGAAGATGTGTGAAGTGGAGTCGCCGGAAACCTCGGAGAATGGTGCGTTGGAGAGGTAGTGTGGTGGGTAGTAGGTGAGGGAAAACCGGAGACGGGTGACGGCAGGGCGGGTACCGGGAGAGAGAGCAGATGCACGGTCCACGGAACGTGCTCTGGCAAGGGCAGTGTAGATAGTGGTGAGGGGATATCCACGTAGGATGAAGTGGCGAGTCATGAGTTGAAACTGAGTTTCAAAGTCATTGTCGTCACTACAGAGCCTGCGTAGACGGTGGAATTGGGAATAGAGGATGGAGAACTTGGTGTGTTTAGGGTGGGAGGAGGAGAAGTTGAGGTATGAGTGTGAGTGTGTGTGTTTCTAGTGGATGGAGGTGGTGAGAGTGGAGTGATGAGTGCCGACCCAAATGTCGAGAAAGGTGTCAGAAATAGTGCAGGAGAAGTGGTGGGCAGGATGGAAAGATTTGAGAAAAGAGAGGAAGGAGTCTAGATGTTCGTGGGAGAGTGAGGTCGCACCGATACAGTCGTCAATATAACGACCGTATAGTTCAGGAGTGGAACCAATGAAACTTGAGAATATTTGGGCCTCAACATAGCCAACGAACAGGTTGGGGTTCATTCTCGTTCCCATGGCCACTCTCGAGACCTACCGGTAAAAATCACGCGTGAACGAGAAGCAGTTAAGTGAAAGGACGAGTTCGGCCAGACGAAGGAGTGTGGATGTATC
>NC_069002.1:22189047-22193016 GCF_001194135.2 Octopus bimaculoides
AGGAATGGTAACAACAGACTGAAGTGGAGAAGGGGAGGATGGGACAGAAATAGGAGGATAGTGGGGTGGTGGAAGTGTGGAAAGGGATGGGGGTATGTGGGACGGTGAGGGTTTGGTGAGGGTGGGGGAGCGTATCAGGGGAGAGGGGTAGGGGAGGAGTTGGGGTAGTGGCATCGGGTGTGATGGAATGGAGGACTGAGTGGAGTTTACGTTGTTTGGTATGAGCGAGAAATTGATGAAAGAGATGATTTAAGTGGATTATGTAATGTAAAGAAATGTTAGCATAGGAGGGCGACTGAGAGGAGAAGATGACAAAAGCCAGAAGAAGGCGGTCGATGGCTTGTATTTTGGAGAGATTAGAACGAATGATGACGCGCATAAAGCGATAGGATGTAGTGCGGAGTATGGGTAGGATGGTTGAAGCAGAGTGGAGAGTGGGGTGGAAATGGAGGCGGAAACCTTTAGGGATGAGGCGATGATGAAGGTAGCGACTGAGAAACGAAAGGTGACTGCAGAAGCGTGTTTCTTTTTTAAATTAGTAGGGAAAGGTTAATAGAAGTTTGAAAGCAGCGGAAGGATGTGTGGAATGATTTTTTTAGGCGGTGGTGAAGCTGGAGGAGGAAAGAGACATGCGTACTCTTAACGTAGTTCTCAGATAGATTACGCATGACGCAGAATGTGACAAGGCTGGCTCTTTTGAATTACAGATACAACTCATTTTTACCAACTGAGGCTGGAGCAAAGTGAAATAAAGTATCTTGCTCAAGGACACAACGCGTCGCTGAGAATTGAGCTCACAACCTTATGATCAATATTTTCGAACAAGGGAATCTAGCACCCCCACTCAGCTCAAAGCAATATCTGTGTATCGCGATTTCCGGGTTATTTCCCTTAATCATACTTAGATATTGTTTTGAGCTGAGTGAGGGTGCTAGATTCCCTTGTTCGAAAATATAAGGACACAGATCGTCTCGTATAGCCAGCTGGAGACGATGTCTCCTGGGGGCTAAATTATAGCAACATTCGTCCTAAACCAGAACTGCCATGTTATGTTGGCAAACAATCTTTACTCTAAAGAACTGTTGCTGAATATCTCTCATTGTGAGATTTTAAAATAGTAATTTTCTAATGAATATTTAAGTTTGTACTCCGTGTAAGTTTGATCTATTAATATAAATATCTATATACGTTATTCATCGTTTGAAAGTCATCAGTCGTTTTTCATGTATACATACACACATATTTTGTATATCAAACCCAAGCTGTTATATTTAATTTGTTTATCTGCATAATTGCCTAATATATATAAGCAAAGTAGCTAGTTGTAAAATCCCAATAAAAGATGAGAGTAGTAACTATACTAACAAGTAAAGTTAATCGCCACATCAGTATGGCTGTTCAATGTCACTGCTAATTTAACCCCAGGCAGATCGTCTGCCAGCTGGTTATAGGTACAGCCTGCGCCCTGTATATATTGCCAGCCAGGGACCGAATCCCTACCATCCTCCAGCAGATTAATTTCGATCTAGTTTGTTCATCTTCAGTCGCGAACACCTGGTCGCCAGAGAGATAGTCAGATTCCGCTCCAGCAAGCAATATATTGTAAACAAAGCGACCGTTGGTCACTGATTTGCAGCAAGCAAAGTAGCTAGTTATTTTTGTTTGATGCCTCATTGTAATAAGTGGCAGTTTTAGCAGCTCTCCTTTATGCAACTGGAAATAAGGCTTACTTCTCCTTTCCAATCTGCCGAATGACAACGGCAGCAGAGTATTTATAAAACTATAAACAAACTTGTAAATGGTGCATCTCATTTACTTAGTGGTAAAAAATTGGGATACTTCAAATAACCAACACGGCGTCGGTTATGAATAATTTCGGTATATTTTTTCATTCATAACGCATGCTTTGTTGATGGGCCAATAACCCGTGAACTTTATGTAAATGATTTGTGCCAGTCGCAGTTTTATCTCAATAACGATTTATTTTGTGGCCGTGTGTCTATGTTGAAGAAAAGGATGCAGTGTTTCCTTTTCTGGCAACAGCGATTACACACAAGCAAAATTACCGAGTTACGACTTTCTTTCGAGGTCAGCATATTAAATTTCGTGGGCAGATTAAAACCGTCGACAGGGGGAATCTTTATGTCAGCCACATTGCTAGCCTGTCTTCCTTCTATATCATCACAATCAGGGAAACTGTTACGAGGAGAGGAGGAGAAAGAGTCGAGTTAGAAGTAAACTGACGTCGGTGATTGCGAAGAATGAGCAAGATATCGAATAAAATACCTTCTCGTATTTGATTAAGTCCTTTTAATGGTGTCTCGATATTTGATTATGCATTTTTAATTATGGTTCAGTGTTTAATTACATCTTCTGTGTAATTACTGGTCTCGTGGAAGTGCAGTATCTGATAGACGGATTTCTTCTCCTAAATTTCCAGCCTTACGTCATTATTAACAACCATAATTAGGATTTACCTTTATTAAGAACTTTTGTTTTGCAGAAATAAAAGACAATAAAGTAAATTAGACAATAGAAAAATATTTTCATATCAGATAATGTTATAATGATAAAAGGCGATGGTTGTATTGATATCAAGCAGAGAATGGCTATAACTTGTCTGGAATCTTTTACAAAATAAATAATAAAATCTGCAACAAAATCAGAACTGAAGTAGTGATGACTACAGGCTAAACAAAAACGTGTTTGTGTGAAAGAGAGAGAGAGAGAGAGAGAGAGCGTGTGTGTGTATGTGTGAGTGTATTTAAGTGTGTATGTATGTATGCGTGTGTATGTGCGTGTATGTATATATGTAAGTGTACGTATGTGTGTATGTATGTGAGTGTACGTGTTTGTATGTATGTATGTGTATGTACGTACGTATGTATGCATGAATGTATGTATAAACAAGTATACATATATATACATATATGTGTCTATGTATAAACAAGCATATGTACACATATATATGCATGCATACATATATACATAAATGTATGTATATATGTATGCATATATGTATATATGTATATATATGTATATATGTATATATATGTATCTATATGTATATATGTATGCATGTATGTATGAATGGCTGTATATATAAACAAGCATATACATACATATATATGTGTGTACGTGTATGTATATATTAGAAAGCATATATACATATATATATATATATATGTATACATGCACACATAGTAGCATAAATTTATACATATATTCACATATATTCACATATGAGTGTATGTATGCATACGCTAATGTGCGTTTGTGTATATGCATGCGTGGGTATACATATATATGTTTTTTTATAAGTGTTTGTATGTGTATCTGTGTGTAACTAGTAGTGACAAAAGTAGAATGTGGAACTTCATTAAAAGATATGTTTTTTTTTTACTACTGCATCATATAACTTTTAGCATAAAGTGGCTATAATCAGTTTCATTCCGAACGAGCTGTCGCTCGACGGATCAACTTAAATTTTCGAATGGGTTTTATATAAGCTCACTGATAATAAGTGACATCATATAATACACACACATACTCACAAACATACAAATCTCCGCCTTTTAGAGCTGGGAAGCTCTTTCACTTCACGATGTGGATGAAGAAAGGGCTTGACTACAATCTTTTTCATTTTTCCGCTCCTCCTCATCAAAGAAATGCATCAGGTACCTTTTCCCTATGGATTCAGACGACAACAAAATCCACCTTACACCTGCCAATAACAAACTTTCGTTATATTCCCATCAGCAAGTCACATTGGACAGAACTCCCCCTGCGGGAGAGATGGAAATTGGAAACCAGGAAGAAAGATAGGAACAGTAGGGGTGATAGATGCATGTGCACACTTTCTTTTAGCTTTTGTCTCCTACATAAATATAAAGAGGTCCCGGGTTCAGTCCCACTGCGGGGTATCTTGGGCAAGTGTCTTCTACTATAGCCTCGGGCTGACCAAAGCCT
>NC_069002.1:22193116-22194299 GCF_001194135.2 Octopus bimaculoides
CCTTCGCATAAGTACCATATTCAAGCCTTGAATCTATATCTAAACCGTCTGTATATATATATATATATATATATATATATGTGTATATCCGTTTTAAATGATATTCACTATTATGATAGCTGCGTATGTCAACCATTCTTGCAGGATATTTACGCTGATTGAACATGCCGGTGAGGAATTACAATTGAAGAAGCCCTTGCATGCATTTTAAATTTATTCGTCGTTTTCCAATCGTTCTTGGAAGTTACTGCTCCCACAAAATCTGGCATTGTATAGTAGCCTACCTTGAATGAATTTATACTTATGATTGAGGGGGAAATGGTTCTTTACAGGGTGGATAAAGTGTTTCCTATTTTAGTTCTTACATTAATCGAAAATGGAATATTAAACCATATAACTATAACTTCCCTTTTACGCTTGTTGCGTGTTGATTTAATTATCAATAATGTTCCATTGATTATTTGAAACACGCAGCTTTTAGTGTAGCATTATATACGTTCATAATTCCGCTGAAAGACATCTCATTGCAAAACAACTTCAATTGTAAAATATATTCTTGCAAATACTTGACATAGTGGACGATTAGAATTTTTATTTATGGTATCTTAATGTTTCAGGTACGGTTAAAATATACTCTCATTTAGATCAAAAGTCACGTCCAGAAAATTAACATTTCAAGACTGGTGTTTATTGCAATTTTAAAATTAAGAGTGCTGAATAATTCTTTCCTAAATCTATTTGCCATTTGACTATTTACCCCTCAGATATATTAAAAAACCAGCCACTCATAAGACTCTCCATGGATTGAATTGAATTTTTTGACATCAGCTCTAGAATATAATTATGGATAAGATTTGAAATTTTGGCATGATTCTCTGGTTCCCATGCTGAAATCTAAATATTTTGATTTATCTTATTTTATATTATTTACATTAGTTACATTTGACGGATATTTGTCCTCATCTTGTTTGTTGTTAACACAACATTTCGGCTGATATACCCTCTAGCCTTCATCAGGTGTCTTGGGGAAATTTCGAACCTGGGTTCTCATTCCTGGGGTATTTTTCGATGTCATTATTATTATTATTATTATTATTATTATTATTCAGGTCACTGCCTGGAATCGAATTCGGAATCTTGGAGTTAATAGCCCGCGCTCTTAACCACTACGCCATATACCCGT
>NC_069002.1:22194471-22196536 GCF_001194135.2 Octopus bimaculoides
TAATAATAATAATAATAATAATAATAATAATAATAATAATAATAATAATAATAATAATAATAATAATAATAATAATAATAATAACATCGAACAATACTTCAGGAATGAGAACCCAGGTTCGAAATTTCCCCAAGACACCTGATGAAGGCTAGAGGGTAAATCAGCCCATACGTTGTGTTAACAACAAACAAGATGAGGAGAAATATCCGTCAAATGTAATTAATGTAAATAATGTACATAATTCCTCATCTCTTAAATATAGAACTGTACTATCTTTTTTTATCCGAATAGACTTCTTAACATTCATTCTTATTGTATATCCTTATCCGTGATTGATGTATGGAGTTTATAGTATCTAAATGTTTTGATATAGATGGTTTAAAACAAAAAGTATGCAAACAATACCTTTTTTATTACAAATAGGTAAAAGCCGAACTAATTATAGATCTGAAATTTTCCAGAGCCAATAGTAAAGACCAATACGGTCTTTACTAATTTTATCTAATGTAGTTTGCTAATTCTATCAAATTCCGCGTATGATTCAACAGTCTTGCAGAGGTATCGCTTTGAAAATTAGATTTATGGTCCTTACAAGTTATTTATAGTCTTTCTAAATCAAGAATACTCACTTTATCGTCTATATTGAGACTAGATATTACAAGCTAAGCTTCTTTCTTTTTTTCTGTTTAACCTAACGTATTCTGCGAAGTTTTCTTATATTTGTTGGTCATCGGATGCACTAGATTCTATTTCCCAAGTATTTTTGCATTATCGGTTTTCATAAAGAAATTTATTTTACGACATTCTTCAAATTGTCAGTGATTTTACTAAGAAGCTATAATGAGTTTTTATTAGCTTAATATATTTTACCATTTTGAAAATGCCTTTCTCGAGATGTTTCAATAGATGATTTCCTGGTATCTTTTATTAGATCTAAATCCATTTTCCCTTTGACTTTTTTTCTTTCATTAATTTTGTGTAAAAAGAATACCTTCTATTTCATTCTTTTGACTAAGCGTTCTGTTCTATACACAGCACAATTCACTGTTTATAAGAATGTGTGCCAATATTCTTGGTGGAGAGTTTAATCAGAAGGGCGCTTATTAATTCAACAAATATGCTAAAAACTAATGGAGAGCTCTATTCAATGAAGATCTTAATATATAAATTAGGTGTAAACAACAGAAGAACCCCATACAAAATGCAGTGTCTAGCAATTTTATCAGGACTAACCATCGATCTCACCTTCACTCGTTTCAACGGGTATGGTAATAATCTGCATTAATGCTATGATTTTTGAGATAACAATAAAGAATTTTAAATAATTGCTGAATTATCCGTGGCCAGTGCACGCTTCTATAGGAGTAAATACGGATTAGAAATATAAGCAGCTTATACCTAACATTTGCAGATGTATTCGCTTCGTTTATTTCGTATATACAAAGCCACAACGCATCACTAATATATGGCAGCACTCAAAACTAAAATATAAAATGCAAACCATTAAGCTTCAGCAAGTGACGACACTGTGTAAGTCTCGTATAAATCTCTAAAGAATGCGTTTCTGTTTTTAAACGTGTATTTTTATAAAACATGATTGTCTATAAAGTTTGCGTTGTAAGACTTGCTGAAGGCAAACAATTGCCCTTCACGCCGTGTTATCCCCAGATTATTGTGTGCGTGTGTGTGCGCGCGTGTGTGTATGCATGCATGTATTGTATAAAACATATATATATATATATATATATATATATATATATGCGAGTAAAAATAAATACAAAAAAGGTGAGTTTTTTTTGTATGATTGTGTATAGAGGAATATATTATTTTGTTTAAAAGAGTTCCAACACTGTCTGTTTTTTATGTTTTATTTATATTCCTGCAGAACTAATGTGGGGTATAGAATATGGAATATACAATATATAATATGATATACAATATACAATATAAAATAAAATAAAATAAAAATGGATGGCACCATGAAAGAAAGTATTGAATGTAGATGAAATATTGAGTGTTCAATATAAAGGATCAAATATATAAATATATAAATATAAATATATAT
>NC_069002.1:22198350-22199125 GCF_001194135.2 Octopus bimaculoides
ATATATATATATATATATATATATATATATATATATATATATACATTCATATGCAAACACACACACATTCACTTACAAGGGTTGGTTGAAAACCTCATAGGCTGACCAAGGTACTCTCATGGAATGTGACCAAATGAGGTTTATTTCTTAACATAGTCCCTCTTGCGACCCACACACTTCTTCAACTGGTGTTGCAGTGCTTGGATCCCATTGGTGAAGAAGTTTTCATCCTGTTGGTCAAAAAAAGTCTTCAACAGCAGAAATAACGTCAACAACACTGAGATAAGGGTTCCCATCCTTTTTTTTTTCCAGGCTGGAGAACAGATGATAACAAAATCAGAAGAATAGGGAGGCTGGTAAAACAGTTCAAAGACACAGTCATGTACTGCAGCCGTTCAAACCAAGGACTTGTGTGCTGGTGCATTGTCCTGATGAAACAAGACACCTTACTTCAGTTTTCTTGGGCGTTTGGTATTGATAGCCTTTCGTAACTACGTCTGGAATTTCGCATAGTACTTTCCATTGATTGTGTGGCTTATTTTAAGTGAGTCAATAAATACAATGCTTTTTGCATCTCAGACAAATGAGATCATCAGCCTCCCTGCATAGGAAACAATCAAGGCCTAGTTTGGAATGAGGGAGGAGGGATATTTCCCTGAATAGATTGTGGCTTTGTCTCTGGTTCCAAGTGATGAACCTAACACCCATCCTGGGTTAGAAAACGTATATACGTATATAGATATATACGTATACATGTATACATACATATATATAT
>NC_069002.1:22206707-22210032 GCF_001194135.2 Octopus bimaculoides
TAAGGCAGCGGACTCGCGGTAATATGATCGTGGTTTCGATTCCCAGACTGGGAATTGTGAGTGCTTATTCAGCGAAAACACCTAAAGCTCCACGAGGCTCTAGCAGGGGGTGGTGTCAAACCTTGTTGTATTCTTTCGCCACAACTTTCTCTCGCTCTTCCTTCCTGTTTCTGTTGTACCTGTATTTCAAAGGGCCAGTCTTGTTACACTCTGTGTCACGCTGAATCTCCCCGAGAACTATGTTAAGAGTGCACGTCTGTAGAGTACTCAACCACTTGCACGTTAATTTCACGATTAGGCTGTTCTGTTGATCGTGTCAACTGGAACCCCCATCGTCGTAACCAACAGAGTGCCACGATATAGGCACAAATGTAATTCTTTCCCAAATAAATTGCACTTTCTATTCGAGGCTCCCATGAAGCTATAAAATGTTACTCAGTCACTCAACTATGAGTGCACTGCATCCTATGGAAGAAACACCTGTAAGCTAAAGAAGTTCATAAGATAATTATTTATTCCTTTGTCATTACTCTTTCTCATACACGCATATGGAGATAGTCAGAGAGACTGACAGACAAACAGACAGACAGTCAGACAGACAGTCAGACAGACAGTCAGACAGACGGACAGATAGATAGATAGATAGATAGATAGATAGATAGATAGATAGATAGATAGATAGAAATATGTATATCTGTATATGTACCAGAGTAAGCATATAAATGTGAAACAAGGTGGAAAAAAGAGTACCCAAATATCAGAGGTAGTGTAATATGCATTATTGAAAAGCAGCAGAAATATAACAAAAGCTGTTACTCAGAGTTTCACGCTCCCGCTCGTCGGACAGTTTTTTTTTTTTTTAGAATCATCCTCATCGACGTCATTCTAACAAAACTGTCCAACGAACAGGAACGTGAAACTCTGAGTAACAGTTTTTGTGATATTTCTGCTGCTTTTCTATAAAGTATACTCTTTCACTCTTTTACTCTTTTACTTGTTTCAGTCATTTGACTGTGGCCATGCTGGAGCACCGCCTTTAGTCAAGCGAATAGACCCCAGGACTTATTCTTTGTAAGCCTAGTACTTATCCTATCGGTCTCTTTTGCCGAACCGCTAAGTTACGGGGACGTAAACACACCAGCATCGGTTGTCAAGCGATTTTGCGAGGACAAACACAGACACATAAACATATACACACACACATACATATATATATATATATATATATATATACATATATACGACGGGCTTCTTTCAGTTTCCGTCTACCATATCCACTCACAAGGCTTTGGTCGGCCCGAGGCTATAGTAGAAGACACTTACCCAAGGTACCACGCAGTGGGACGGAACCCGGAACCATGTGGTTCGTAAGCAAGCTACTTATCACATTGCCACTCCTACATATATACGTACATATGTGTGTGTGTGCGTGTGTGTGCAATGTATAGTGACAGTTGTTCAGTGTTCAAATTAAATGGCTATCAGAATCGTTTAACATCGCACGTTCGGTCCGTAAGGGATGCCCAGTCACCTCCCTTCTGAATGTACTGGCTCTCGAGCCATTGCTAAGGAAGCTGAATGTTTCGAGGGTCATCTCGCGTGAACTAGGATGCGGAAGATTCATGTTGGCTTATACGGATGACGTCACCTAAGAGAACCAGACATCTTGGAAATCGAGGTGATCGACACTGCCCTAAGGGAGTACGAAACGGTGACAAGAGCACACATTAACTAGAAGTCTGAGTGTCTGCAGCTCGGAACTGGAGCAGCAGATCCATGCCACCCGACAGCGTCGTAGGGCACTGGACGGAAGGACCGGTTAAATTGCTCAGGGTCTGGTTTGGTCCGGACCTCTAGGTAGACAAGAACTAGGAGGGAAACTGTCCCTGAAATATCAGGTGGAGGTGGTGAAGGTGTACATCGCTCCCGTCATCTACTACTGCCTGACCGTTGTGTCCCTGCCCTGCTTCGCATCTGATTAAGCTGGAACGCTCACGCTTCCACTTTCTTTGGAAGGGACTTGTTTCGCTAGTCTGGCGGTCTATCTGTTGTCGGCAGCCACTGAGTGGAGGAGTGAGCACGCTGTGACTAATGATGCATTGGAGCTGCGACGTCTCCAGCGTTTCTTTAACGGCGATTAGGTGTGATCGCCGTTTGTCCACTATCCTAGCAGTTCTGCCGGTTCGAGGCAAGCTCTACAGGCACAAAAGAGCTGTCAAGCCGACCTGAGCGAGATGTGCGCAGGATGATGAAACCATTCTGCGTAGACTTATCCAGTGTCCAGGCATGGCTGGATTATGGAGCTTTGTCTAATTGCTGTTGTTGTGGGTAGGGCGGATCCGGTTATCAATCCGAGTCCATCGTGAGGATCACACAGCTGCCTTTTTTTGGTGGAGAAGGGGGGGGACAGTTTTCCTCTGTCTGGCGACTATAGAGAAAGAGGTGGTGTTGTGAACAAGGTTGAAAGGACTGAAGATAGATACTTTCCCTTTCAGCCAAGTCCTCATCAGCTTTTTCAAGTTCCACTTGAAAAGGAAAGTGGAGAGGAGAGGGAAGTGCTGTACTCCACCCCCACCCCTATCATAGTATTTCTGTTCAAACGTGGGTGAATGTAGCGAGGATGACCCATGTGAATGGGCCTAGTTTGAGCATATACCTGCAGGCCAGAGGTTTTGAGGAGGAAAGGGGTACCTGCCTGGGGTGCCCTTGGTGGTCAGAGTGACCAGCATGTGTGGGGTTCCATGATTGGCCCTGAGTGGCACTCACTCCTTTGGGGAAGTTTTATTGCATATCTTTTGTTGTTAATTGTTATAGTATTTATTGAATGCATGTACTTTGCGCTAAGCCCAACTTGTCCCTTGTTTTGTATTCTCTCTTTGTTTTGTAGCCGGCCTTTGTGGCCAATAAAGAAAAAGACTGTTGTTGTTATACTTGTTGTTAAGCTGGCAGAATCGCTAGTACGTCGAGCCAAGTGCTTAGCGGCATTTCGTCCGTCTTTACGATCAGGGTTCAAATTCCGCCGAGGTGAACTTTACCTTTCATCCTTTCGGGGTCGATATAATACTAGGGTCGATGTAATTTACTTAACCCCTTCCTGAATTTGCTAGCCATGTGCCAAAATTTGAAACCATTTACGTTCTGAGTACAAATTCCGCCGGAGTCGACTTTGCCTTTCGCCATTTTGGGGTCAATAAAATAAGTACCAGTTGAGTACTGGTGGTCGATGCAATTGACTTACCCCCTCCCCTGAGCTTGCTGGCCTTGTGCCAAGATTTGGAATCATCATCATCATCATCATCATCATTATTATTATTATTATTATTAT
>NC_069002.1:22210132-22212608 GCF_001194135.2 Octopus bimaculoides
AGGGGCATTTTCCTTTCTCTACCTGTCTTTGACTCTCTTTTTTACAATTGTGGATTATAGGTAGTTAGCAGCAGCTAGTTTGACAGGAAATATTGTCTTTGAATATTTAAGCAGTCGTTGTAGTAGAAGAAGAAGAAGAAGAAGAAGAAGAAGAAGAAGAAGAAGAAGAAGAAGAAGAAGAAGAAGAAGAAGAAGAAGAAGAAGATAATGCGAGAGTGGTATGACAGTAGCAGGATGTTGGTGGAATCCTCTTAAATCGTCAAATGACCTAAAAGTGACTCATTGTGGATGATAGTAATGGCTGGAATTGTTCTGAATAAATTCTTGAGGTCACTGTTTTGAATGCATCGTTTTTGATATTTGCGTGGGTGATAGTGTCATTTGTTGTGAATACATTCAAAAGGAGTTTGTATTTTGTGATAAAGAATAGAATAACTCTTTACTAATGCGTTGACTACAGGTTGTATTGTCACTGAACTGATAGAGGAGAAAGATTCTGAAGCTTTTGGGAGTTCATTGGCGCAACAAGGAACAACTACATAACAGCTACCATCTCGATCCTTTTTTAAACCCAATACGCAAACACAGGGACACAAGGTAGCACCAGACAGACAGGAGGAAACAAAAGTGATAAAAATCATCAACAGGAAACCAAATCAACCCTCTTAAAACCATTCCTCAAGCATATCAAAAGCTACATATGGGACGACCTGGATATGCTCAATCACCTCCCTAAAACAATAAACAAAAAATACCCTAGCAATATTCTTCGATGTAGTCAACCTCTATTCTAATATCCTCTACAACCTAGGAATAGAGACGATTCAATTCTGGCTAGAGAATTACCCCCAATGAACTCCCACATCGCATCAAAAAAGAATTTGTGATAGAAGGGCTAAAATTCATCTTGGAGAATAACTACTTTGTCTTCTAAGACAACTTCTATCGACAAAAAATCGGGAACTGCAATGGGTATGAGAATGGCCCCATCCTTTGCCAACCTAGTCATGGGATATCTAGAAATCGGTCTTATCGTAAGGTACTAGAAAAATACGGCAGCCTATTCTCCCTCTACATAGAAAATAACTGGAAGAGATACTTGGATGACTGTTTCGTTCTTTGGCATGAAAGTATAGAGAGAATTAAAAAATTTCAAGCACTTATAAATGGATTTCACGTAAACATTCAATTCGCGATGGAATATAGCCATCAACAACTTTCTTTCCTCGACATCCTCATAAAGATATCTAACAACGAAATGGAAACAGATATATTCTATAAGCCCTCGGATTCCAAGCAATATCTACCGTTCAACTCATGCCAACCCAGACACACCAGAATGAATATCCCCTTCAACCATTAAAAAGGATTTGTACTATAGTTTCTAATACAAGCACTAGGAACACACGATTACATGAACTAAAGGATACACTCATCACCAGGAACTACCCACCATCACTAATTGACATATGCTTTCAACGTGCCCTACAACTCAACATCCACGAACTCAGACATCCCAAATTAAAGAAGGATTTACAGCCAAAAGCCCTATCATACATCTCCACACAACCCGCTTAACAATGAAGTCTTCGACACCATCTTCCAAAACATTCCCCTACTAAAAAGAGACCACAGAATGCATTTAATCCTCCAAACGCACACCATCATAAAAAGCAAAAGACAGCCCAAATCTATGAAAAGTCTCCTAACACAAGCCCGAATACGCTCAACAACAACACTGAAGCCGTCAGTAAAAAAAATTAGAATAACACCCACGCAAATATCAAAAACGATGCATTCAAAACAGTGACCTCAAGAATTTATTCAGAACAATTCCAGCCATTACTATCATCCACAATGAGTCACTTTTAGGTCATTTGACGATTTAAGAGGATTCCACCAACATCCTGCTACTGTCATACCACTCTCGCATTATCTTCTTCTTCTTCTTCTTCTTCTTCTTCTTCTTCTTCTTCTTCTTCTTCTTCTTCTTCTTCTTCTTCTTCTTCTTCTTCTTCTTCTTCTTCTTCTTCTTCTTCTTCTTCTCCACCTCCTTTCTCTACTACTACGACTGCTTAAACAATCGAAGACAAGAATTCATATCAAACTAGCTGCTGCTAACTACCTAGAATCCACATGAGTGAAAAAGAGAGACAGAGACAGGCAGAAAAAGGAAAATGACCCTTGCATTTGAAAACTATTCTTTTCTTCTTTTTCTAGTTTCAGTCATTTGACTGCGGTCATGCTGGAGCATCGCCTTTTTAGTTGAACAAGTCGACCCCAGGACTTATTCTTTGTAAGCCTAGTACTTATTCTATCGGTCTCTTATGCAGAACCGCTACGTTACGGGGACATAAACACACCAACATCGGTTGTCATGCGATAATGGGTATAAACACAGACACGCAAACACTCACACACACACACACACACACACACACATATATATATATATATATATATATATATATATATA
>NC_069002.1:22214667-22215862 GCF_001194135.2 Octopus bimaculoides
ATATATATATATATATATATATATATACATGCATGCATACATACATACATATGAATATGCCAGTATATTTATATGAATGTGTATACATTTACGTGTATATATATATGTATTCATGTACATGTGTGTATATGTGTGTGTATGTATGTATGTATGTATGTATGTATACGCCAACTCTGTTCAAGACATTGTAGATCTTTGGCTGGGCTAAAAAGTCACATTCGATCACAGCACCGTTAAGTTAAGCTTCGTGTAATGGCCATACTCGACAACGAGGGGAAGCCATCATACAAATATATACATATACGTGCATGTATATACATACATAGCTGTGCGCTAGAGAATTTCACAAGTATGGTCGATCACGTGATGTATATATATATACATTGTTACCATCGCTCACATCCTGGAAGAGGAAAGGCTCAAGAAACAACATTAACAGGGGAAAACGACTGCAGCAATGAAGTTCATGAAGGAAGGAGAAAAGCGAGTGAGGACAGCAAAAAAAATGATCGGTCCGATCATAGGATATGGAAGTGGACTTGGGGTAAAGACTGCAGTCTCCCCAAGTCATCCAGGCAACCCTTGGTCTTTTGCGGGTCCTCCGTTGTAGTGGCTTCCGTGTGGGGATGTCGTAATGGTTATATCTTGTGGTTTGGACGAGGTGGTCATTGTGGAAGACGAGGTGTTCATAGTGGAATCAACCAACTGGAACGGCTGATGACCGTTCCCCACAGGGAGTTCAACCAGACGGGACGACAAACTTGACGACCAGAAAAATACGATGTCATCAGTACTTTA
The DNA here is from genome assembly GCF_001194135.2 of Octopus bimaculoides. Classification (NCBI taxonomy): domain Eukaryota; kingdom Metazoa; phylum Mollusca; class Cephalopoda; order Octopoda; family Octopodidae; genus Octopus; species Octopus bimaculoides. Next base: position 22,215,466 of record NC_069002.1, read on the forward strand.
ACGAATCAAAAATTAGATCCGTTCACGGAAAAAATTATATAGACACTACATTCCAAAAAACGCCGTCACAAACGAAAATCCCTGCACACGACGGAAAAAGAATCACAGAAACTGTAAACAAAACCCCTTTTTTATGACCGAACAATGGTTCGGTGAGCCACATTTCTTATCGATCACTTCTAATATTATTGAATTTTGTGCGTTTAAACAAGATGATCCACATTTTTTATATTATTGAATGTTGTGAACATTTATATCATATTTGATAATATTGAATTTTGTAAACATTGAATCTTTTAAACATGTTTTTCTACCTAGCAATTTTAAATTTTTACCATTGATAAGCAAAAAATTGTTAAAACTAGTTTGGTATGTGTGTAAATAAATTTATTTAAAG
>NC_069002.1:22217286-22218778 GCF_001194135.2 Octopus bimaculoides
ATATATATATATATATATATATATATATATATATACAAACAAATAATGTATGAGTATATGCGTATATACGTACATGTATGTATATACCTACATCTACATGTATATATAGATGCATATCTGGGTACAGAACATAGCAACAAAACGTGGACAAAATGATAAACCGAGTACAGAAAACACACAGGCCACATAGAGAACATTTCCTTCATCAGCTCCCACCATTCTAAAACTAAGGGTTTCGAAGAGTTAGGGCAGGACGCATTGTTGGAATGGCTCTTCCCACGGACCAAAAATGAAATTTGTACCATGGAGGAATGTAGTGGCGGACAGAAAGCAAGACAGGAAAACGAAACAGTGAAAATAAACATAAAAGGCTATACGGCCAGACGTGAAAAAATATGTGTATACTGTGAAGCACGAACTGGAAGGAAGCGGGACGAAGAATGTTCGTGTGCAAGCTTGGCGATAGCCAAGATAAGAAAGGAAATAGTGGCTGGACACATGTGACCAGCGAGTGGTAAGGAGAAAGAGTGGTAGATGGGAAAAAAGGGGAGGAAGTAGAATATAGGTGAGCAAAGAGAGACAGAGAGGAAGAAAGAGATATAGTAGTAAAGGAGAGAGGCGAAGAACAACAGATGGAGGAACGAGAGGGGGAGAAAGATACAAAGGTAGACAGAGTCGCGTCAGAAAAATAATGTTTAAAACTTACTTGCAAGGAGGATGCGTGTGTTCGATCATGTAATACAAATAATGTATGAGTATATGCGTATATACGTACATGTATGTACATACCTACATCTACGTGTATATATAGATGCATATCTGGGTACAGGACATAGCAATAAAACGTGGACAAAATGATAAACGGAGTACAGAAAACACACAGGCCACATAGAAAACATTTCCTTCATCAGCTGCCACCATTCTAAAACTAAGCGTTTCGAAGAGTTAGGGCATATATATATCAGTGAGAACAGGTATTCTATATCGTACTTGGTGGATAAATATTCCTCATTTGTGGATAAACACTGCTTGCAATGGTTTCATGTGAAAAAAATTAAAGATCTTCAAGCGTTCCGCTTTCTGGATATTGGTAATCGCGTCTATTTTGGAATAGGACTACCATATGTGCGCACATATATCATTATGCATATATGTGTATATGTGTGTATGTAGAAAAATAAGTTTAAAAACATATTTTAATATGCATAATATGCATTATAGATGAATGTGTGTGTGCGTGTGCGGACATATCTGTATGTCAGGGACAGAGGAAGAGAGAGATGTCTGTGAGTGTACGTGTTATGTATTCTTGTCCATTTTATCTTCACATGAATGCAAATATGTTCTCATATTTACAAACATTTATATACATCTGTACAGATATACAGATATAGACTGTCATAAATGTGTGCGCATAGAAACAACGTGTGATCGAAGAAACAAACATGAATGTGTACTCATAGAAACAAACAAACATATATATATATATATA
>NC_069002.1:22222097-22222966 GCF_001194135.2 Octopus bimaculoides
TGCACTACTGGGCACAGCACACATCCTACGCAAAACACTTTCAATACAGTAACCATAAGAGCACCACAGCAAACCACAGCACATACCCAAGGCGCACAGAGCTGCGCTCGGTAGTGAAGTGAAAGCACGTTATAAAAATAAAACTACTGAACAATAATAATAATAATAATAATGATAATAATAATAATAATAATAATAATAATAATAATAATAATAATAATAATAATAATAATAATAATAACTTACAAGTATATATAACATACAGAAAATAGCACTACGAGGCACACATCCTACGTTAAACACTTTCAACACAGTGAAAATAAGAACACCACAACAAACCACAGCACATACCCAAGACACACAGAGCTACGCTCGGTAGTGCAGCGAAAGCACGTGATAAAAATATGACTACTGAATAATATTTCGTTTTTGTATTTGGTTTGCAAGATTCTTTATGTGAATCCTTGTGTTGAAGCATATCTTATTATGTCTGGGGAGAGTCATTCTCTTCTAGTGCCTTATTCGATGACACATCTTGTCGTAATTGCTCGAAATGTGGAATAGATAAACAGCCAACAACTGATGAAGGGTCGTTTTTTATGTTACTTTCTTGTTTTCCATTTGTTTCTTTCGTTGTTCGCAAAAATAAGTTCGTATTCCATGTTTTCGTATTTCGTATTTCATGTTGTTTACGTTTTATGACGTCCTGTACCAATGTATACATATGTATATACATGTATACGTAAGTTTGTACATATATATATGTATATATGCCCTCTTCTGCTGGCGTCAATCTATGGGGGGCTTAAGATTTCCTCCTCTGCTTGCTTTTCCGTTGGGGTCTTGATGTTGGTGTTTGGTCATGTTTA
>NC_069002.1:22223403-22224425 GCF_001194135.2 Octopus bimaculoides
TATAAACACAGATAGATAGATAGATAGATAGATAGATAGATAGATAGATAGATAGATACTTAGGTAAACATAGGCACCCATATTTATATATATGTATGTATGAATGTATTTATGAATGTATGTTTATATAATAATATAACAATGACGTAACTTGGTTCATAGAAAGAGACGCTGTTGATGCTGCTGTCTCCGTGTACCTAAGTTATCAAAATATAATTCTGACCTTAGACAACAGACCAAAATAACTGCCGGCTGGCAAATATTTTCATTATATCTACTCAACAACCATATAGGTATGTGTAGACATGTGTATAAGTGTGTGTATGTGCGTGCGAGCGTGCAGGTGTGTGTGTGTGTGTGTGTGTGTGTGTGTGTGTGTGTGTGTGTGTGTAATTTATTTGATTTGTGAATTTTTATTTTCTTTCTTTTATTTTTCTGTTTACATTTGGTTTCCAATTTAGTAACACCAACGCGACTCTCTTGGAAAAAAATGATATTAATGATAAAGAAATGGAAAATTTGTTAAATATTTGAGTTGAAGAGAAACCGAAATATGAAAACACAAAGAAGTTAAAAAGCATAAAAGATACTTCAAGTAAAGTATGACCAACCAGTTTAAACATGGCGGACCAAAGATCGGACGAGCTCTAAGCACTCACTATTGTCCTTGTAGTTTCATTTTTGGGCGTCCAATATTGAGCACATATACATGTGTGAATGTATGTATGTATGTATGTATGTATGTATGTATGTATGTATGTATGTATGTATGTATGCATGTATTTATGCATGTATGTGTGTGTATGTGAAAATGTATGTGTGTGTATATATATATATGTATATATATACATATATAAATATATATATGTATGTGTGTGTATGTGTATATATTATGTGGTAAGTAGCTTGCTTACCAACCACATGGTTCCGGGTTCAATTCCACTGCATGGCACCTTGGGCAAGTGTCTTCTACTATAGCTTCGGGGCAACCAAACCCTCGTGAGTGGATTTGGTAGATGGAA
>NC_069002.1:22224435-22227196 GCF_001194135.2 Octopus bimaculoides
CACCTTGGGCAAGTGTCTTCTACTATAGCTTCGGGGCAACCAAACCCTCGTGAGTGGATTTGGTAGATGGAAACTGAAAGAAGCCCGTCGTATATATGTATATATGTATGTATGTGCGTGTATATGTTTGTGTGTCTGTGTTTATCCTCCAACATCGCTTGACAACCGATGCTGTTGTGTTTATGTCCCCGTAACTTAGCGGTTCGGCAAAATAGATCGATAGAATAAGTACTAGGTTTACAAAGAATAAGTCCTGGAGTTGCTTGACTAAAGGCGGTGCTCCAGCATGGCCGCAGTCAAATAACTGAAACAAGTAAAAGAGTAAAAGAGATATATGCATGTGTCATAAACACCTGTACTTTGTTTTTTGTTCTTTTTTTGTCACTTTAGCTATGAATTACATTAATGAGTTCAACGGGATACACTGTCTGCAAGTAGTTGGGTTCAGCATATTATCCTCCATTTTCTAATCAATATATATATATATATATACATATATATATATATATATATGTATATATTTTCCATGATCGAAACTGCATTTACTGCAGTCTAAATCTTAACACACAACACGTGGGTACAAAAGATGGATGAGAATTATGCTTGACGGGATATTTCTGCGCGTGTGGGTGGATATTGGTCATCCGATGTCGCCGATCGTACGCATAAAGCACAAAACGAACTTTGTTTACAGACAACAGAACGAACACATAGGAAAACAGATGAGCCACTTATGGAATTTTTCCTTCATCAGCTGCCTCTATTCTAAACTAGGAGTTTCGAAGATGAGGCAGATACACACATATATGTATTTATATTTGTATATATTTGTATTTGCAGCGTGTAGTGAGGCGTAAAGCCGACCCCTTCTTATAATTATGTATACAATTATAAAATATTTTATACACACACAGATGCGTGCGTGCGTGCGTGCGTGCGTGCGTGCGTGCGTGCGTGCGTGCGTGCGTGCGTGCGTGCGTGAGCGTGTGTGCACTCACTGAGAATAATAAGCAGCAGAGAAACTGAAATTTTACTCGTGATTCATGATTTATTTTTGATAACTGTTTCTATGGGATAAAAATCATCATTTCTATAATTACATAATTAACATGCATAATCAATTGATTTAATTTAGATGTTACAGGTTGCCCATCTTATCAAAAGAATACGGATATATATGTACATATAATACATATATATGTGTGTATGTGTGTGTGTGCGTGTTTGTGTGTGTGCGGGCGCGTGCATGCGTGTGTGTGTGGGTGTGTGCGTAGATAGATTGTTATATAGATAGAGAGAAAGGGAGAGATAGATAGATAGATAGATAGATAGATAACTAAATTTACATATACATATGTAAATTTACATATAGCTATACATACATATATATATAGATACATGCATACATACATACATACACAAGCAACGGTATATGACACGGCATTCCAGTCATAACAAACGCCTCATTATATAGAATATTTGCCGAGATACGCGGCATTGCTCGGGATTAAAATGTTATGTGACTGCAGCCATGCTGGAGCACTTCTTTAGTCGAACAAATCGACGCCAGGATTTATTCATTATAAGCCTAGCACTTATTCTATCATTTACTTTTGCCGAACCGCTAGGTTACGGGTACGTGAACACACCAACATCAGTTGTCAAGCGATGGTGGGGCTACAAACACAGACACACTCATACACAGACACACACACATACACAAATACATACAAACACACACACGCACGCACACACGCACGCACACACACACACACACACACACACACACACACACACACACACACACACACACACACACACACACACACACACACACACACACATACACATATATATATATGGGAGAATTTACGAAAAAAACAACAGACGAAGACGGGTGCTGTAAATAACAAATGGGTGTATTAGTTTAACGCTCGGGAATATATATATATATATATATATATATATATATAATTTTATAACTTCGTAAAACCGAAAGGCAATTTCGTTAAACCGAAGAGCAATAATAAAAATAGGACTGCAGCTGGAAGTGCTCTAATCCTATCACGTTGGCATCGTATATTCAAGATTTGAAGAGGAGGAATATGAGCTTTACTACTGAATGGTCAGTCCTGTCCGAGGCCCCCCCACTTTAACGCTAACTCAAACAGATGTAGATTATGCCTAAGGGAATCATACTTGATTCTTAAATGTTTTGGACCAAAACTCCTTAATAAATGTAGTCCCTTTTTGTAACCATAGGTTTTTTTCAACCTTCTTGAGCAGATACAAAAATGAGGGTAAAATTAAAATGAGAATCCTCGCTTGAATCAACTGACTTCTTATTTTAACTTGTTTATCTTAACTTGTCTAATTTAACTTGTCTGCAGTTGAACAATGTAATAACCAGAATAACAACTAGAAACGTGATGAAAAGGTGTTGCCGTTGGATTTCCTTAATGGATTGTACGAAAAATATGAATATTACCTTATTCGTCCACAGTCATTCGAATTTGAGGTATAAAATTGTTTCAAAACATGCTAAACTTCCTTATCAAGTTTCAACATGCTCATGCCTTGCGGCAAATTCAAATATACATGTATAAAAAAGTGAGGGAAACAGAAACGACTATTTGCTTGCATGTTGAAAAATGGGTGCTTTAACGAAACATCTATAGTTATACCTCGATACGAAAAAAGCTGTATCAGCGAACGTACATCAATATATATATATATATATATATATATATATATATATATA
>NC_069002.1:22227582-22230751 GCF_001194135.2 Octopus bimaculoides
TATATATATATATATATATATATCGAATTTCAAATTGGGGACATCAGGGATGTGATGGCGTCTCGTATAAAATTTGCAAATATTGCAATCGTCTGCGACAGAAGCTCTTTCTCCTACTCCGACAGCTGTCGCACGAAGAGACTCTAGTAGAGGATGGGTGTAAAGCAGAAAGCATATACCTACCGTAGGAGGCCAATGTAGAGACTTAGATGCGTTGAACACTGTTTTTCGATTCGGAAAGCGATCCAGGATGCCAAACAGAACAAGTGAAGTCTGAACGTGGTATGGCTTGACCTAGCTAATGCATATGGCTCAGTGCCACACGAATTACTGATAAGAGCCATGGACCATTCCACATTCCAGACAAAGTGGCCAAAATAATGAGGATATATTATGACAGTTTCGAGATGAGGTTTAGAGCTGGAGATTTTACAACAGGTTGGCACCGATTGGAGATTGGCATTGCTGCTGGTTGTACAATATTTTGTCACATGGTTTATCTTTTTCATAGAGATGATTTTGACAGCCGTGGATTTTTCGGAACAAATCGCCCATATACAATCGCCTGAGAGAGCCTTCATGGATGACGTGACACTTCTATCTACAGATAAGCAAATCATGCAGAATGCCCTCTTGAAACTAGACGAGTTTGTGAGGTGGTCAAGGATGCGGTTTAGAGCAGAAACGTCGCGTAGTCTGACATTTTTAAGGGAGTGCAGAAAGAATTTAAGTTTCGAATAGGTGAAAAAAGCATTTCAACAGTCGAAGAAGAACCCGTCAAGAGCTTGGGGCGAGTATATGCTGAAACATTTTCAGATAGAAGTCACGGAATGGAAATTATGAAACAAGCCGAGGTTGGATTATCAGCGTTTAATAACTCAAAGTTACCAGATAAATATAAAATTTGGTGCTTGTAGTTCTGCTTGTATCCGCGACTTTCGTGGCCACTTTTAATATACGAGGTAGCATTGTCACGAGTTCAGATCATTGAGCAAAAATGTAATGTGTTCATTAGAAAGTGGCTAAGCCTACCTCAGATGTTGAACAGTTCAGTTCTTTATCGTAAAAGAAGCTCGTTGCAGTTACCACAGATGTCAAAATTCGAAATAAAAAACTGGGGAACGTACAAACGGTGATGATGTTGAGAGAGTCGAAGGACATGGGAATCAGGCGTCACCCACAAGAGGTGAAAACGGCCAGGAAGGGGAAAGCAGAACCCGAGACTGATGATGACATCTTATCTCCTCTTACAAACCGAGATATGGTGGGTGCAACGCAAAATCATCGGAAGGGACTTGGTTTTGGCGCAGATCAGTTCAGACCGTTTGCAAGTTTGATGCGAAGCGAACGCAGATCTGTTGTTAGCAACAGCGTCAAAACGAGGGAAGCAGAGAGAAGAGAGCTTCATTTGATCCAATGTATTCAACAAGAACAGATGACGAGATGGAAGGAAAATAGGTTGGGATGTGATATCGAGGTGGGCCACATCTCGGCTAAGTTTTCTGATTCGTTCATCCTATGATGTTTTGCCATCACCTACAAATCTAGAGATGAAACGTCTCAGAGAATGATATATACAAATGCGCAAAGGTCGGAAGACTGAAATATATTCTGTCCAACTGTTCATTAGCATTGAACAGGCATACATGGAGACACAACCTGGTCCTTAGGTTATTTTCAATGCTATAAAGAACCAACTTGATCTCAACAACAGTGAAAAACCATTGAAAGTACTAACTAGAGATTTCATTACCTTCGTGTACAGCGGATTCGTTTCAAGAAGAATAACAACAAACTTCCTGTGAGCGAGGAAAAGTGGAACGGTTATTGGAAGGTGACTACAGATTTACCAGAGAGCCAGGGACTCTTTCCCATTCCAGTTATGAAAAAACCGGACATTTTAATGTGGTGTGAAGAAAAGAAAGTTGTGAATCTAGTCGAGTTAGACTAGATAACATGGACACCGCTCGGGCTTGAAAGATTGACCGTTATGTAAACCTCCTCGAGGAATGTGAAGACGCAGGCTAGAAAGCGGAGCATTTTTCAATCGAAGTCGGATGTAGAGGGTTTGTTGGACACAGTGTGAGATGACTGTTGTTATCGTTAGGCCTAACTCATCGTAAAGTAAATACCACCATGACCGATATCCAAACTACAGTGGAGAAATCTAGCCACTGGATTTGGTTAAAAAGAGACGATGAGCGATGGGTAGAGGAATAATGAGCTATATTTAATGACCAGTTGATCTAGCAAGCGGGACCTCATATCAGTGAGGGGGTGGGGGCGGTGCACATTGATGTCGTCGAGAGGTAGGCTCCTCTCGGTGCGCATTCTCTCCTGATGTCCCCATACACTTGCTGGCTTCCGGTATGCGGAGTTCTCGACTGGTAGCACTTGCATGTGCAAGTTATTTGCACATGCTAAACTTAAATATGCTACCGTTGATATCGCCCACTTCTCTTAATTTCTCTAAATCACAACTGTCCACCTTACGTAACTTCAGTTACATTGATTCTGGCTAAGGGAAAGAATTCTGCTCGCATGAAATGACCACCTGAGATTAAACCCCTCAACAATACTTTATGAACAGGCCACCGATATCACAGCTACTCAGCTAGAAAATATCATGAAAACTATCCAAACATATCTAACCACAAACGATTTCCCAATAAAATTAAACAAAATTTTGCCTCAAGAAACAGCAAACGTTTATTCATCTGTCATCTCATTAAGACACACAAACCCGAACACTAGACAAAAAAAAAAATAGAATGACACCCATCGTCTCTGGAATAGAAGAATCCTCATTCACTATAATCTGACTTCTGTCTTAAATCAGCACCCAAGCCAATACTTCACATTTTTCCCCTAACGATTCTACTTCTACAGCCTACACCGCCCTTGTGCCAACAGCCATGTGCCATCACCTTCTAGTTGTTGTAAATAACCGACTTTTATTATGGTAGCCTTTCCTACAAACAGATATTGAGCTTTTCCATAGGATTGAATGGTTCAGCTTTGGTCGACATTAGGCAGAGGGATCAGCCAGAACACCTAAAATAGCTATACTTGTACATTGTTCTCCATATAAGTAGATGATAACATTTTATGTATGTATGTATGTATGTATGTATGTATGTGTGTATGTATGTATGTATATATATATATA
>NC_069002.1:22231017-22233619 GCF_001194135.2 Octopus bimaculoides
AATTTATTATTAATCCCGAGAGTTGTTTCGACACATCTCGCATCGATTCCTCATGGGTGGAACACTCAACAATTGGTTCAGGAGCATCCGGCGGTGCAGTTGTATCTCGTCGGGTGATAAATAGACACAGCTCGTTAAAATACCTGTTCTGCAATGTAACTTCCCATTGATTGCGTGTTTGTTTCTCTTTTTGCCATCTGTGATTTTATGTTTGATCTTCTATATAAATGAAGATATATCCTCCGTCTGGTTGCTTTTCTTTGTACAAAACGGGAAGTTACAGTGTGGAACAGTTATTTTAACGAGTTTTATTTATCTATCACCTGACGAGATACACCTGCACCGCTGGATGCTCCTGAATCAGTTGTTGGGTGTCCCACCTTTGTGGAATCGATGCTAGAAGTGTCGAAACAATTGTCGTGATTAATAATAAACTCTCGTATATTTCTTCTTCCGTCTTTCATTTGCCATATACATCACGATCACTGTGAAAGTCACCGTGCTTTACCAGTAAGCTACCAGGTGTAAACCATTCGTTTTATTCTCCATTATATCATATCGATATATCGATCAACTCTTCCCAGATTACTGGGTTTTATATCAGATTGCACTTTATAAGATATATTTTAATATACTTAGCAACTCTTACATTATGATATACATGTATCAGTGTATGTAGACAGATACATACATACATACATACATACATATATATATATATATATATATATATATATATATATATATATATATATATATATATATATATATATATATATATATATACATGTGTGTATGTGTGTGTGTGTGTAAAAGTGTGTGCAGATGAATATAGGTGTAATAATGACCACCACAACACACATATGTATGCGAGCATTCATGAATATACATACTCAAGCACACACACACACATGCACGCACGCACGCACACATATATACTTACTAGATAAGTAATACCATATTTAATAGACGGAATATTAAAAAGCTTGAGTATGATACTCTACTTTCTGATTACTAACATTAAATTGTTCATTTAATATTCGTCACTGTGGGCGACAACTCTGCAGGTATTTCTACTCTTTCAATCGCTCTTTTCTGAGAATTAATCAACAACTGAACACAATATAAATAAAGTGCGTAGGTACACAAAAAGACAACAAAATAAATGAAACACTCAGAACCATTTGATATCTCACGTTTTCATCTCTTTCATATCGTTTCAAATCTTTATACAATCTCCAATTCTTGCTCACGCACGTTTTATATTAAGTCCAACATTTATTCATTAAGCACTTTGGGTTGCGGTTAAAGATTAATTTTTATATACGTGTATATGTTGTGTGTTTGTATGTGTGTATGTGCGCGCGCACGCGTGAGTCTGTGTGTGTGTGTGTGTGTGTGTGTGTGTGTGTGTGTGTGCATGTGTGTATGTATGCGTGTGTGTGTGTGTGTGTGCGTGTGTAAAACTGATGAATCACTACATAGTTAGTTGAAATGTTGCAAGATACGCTCTCACTGCACACACATACACACAGATAGACAAACAGAAGATAGACAGACAGATAGATAGATAGATATAAACAAGCGTCAAAAATGTGTGTGTGTATGTGTATGTGTGTGTGCGTGTGGGTGCGAGTGTGTGCGAATGTGCGTGTGTGTGCGTGTGCGTGTGTGTGCAAGCAGCGAGGAGTAACTGTTAGTTTTAAGACATGTATGAAACACATATGAACCACATACTGTCTAGCTGCCCTTGGGCGCTGGGTGAAGACAGATACAAGTGGGGACAGGACAAGGTCTTTACATAAATTAATAAGTGGACGGACCAGCAGAGAGTTCAGGCCAAGATGCAGAAGGTGCTGCCATCCAAATATTTCAAATTCCTAAGAAAAGTTGATAAGATTCCCAAAGGAAAGCAACTGTGGCGACCCATATTCTCGTTTAGATCAAACCGCTGACTGCGAAGTGGATCAAAACCGAAGCCATATCTTTCTGAATTAGGTGACAGTAACATCGCCCCAACCATTCACGGTTCTTCTATTCAGTATCACAAAAACCATCTCTAGAAGAAAAATTTGACTTTTCTCACCAGCTAAAGAAAAATAGACATAAAACCTTTATTGATGAGGATCTCTCTGGTCAAAGGATGGCATGCAGACTCATTTGTGTTGAAGACATAAACTGCGATTCCTCAACGAAATCATTGTCATAATTCTTGCGCAGGAAATCGATTGGAACCCGAACAACAGAATAAAGCCATTTAGGAAAATAGCTATGGCATGTTGTTGGAGACCACAGATGGAACTCTTCTGCAGGTAAGGGTCAACTCAATTCTTGCTGCCCTACTTAAATGAAGCATACAGGATAAAGAGAGAAATGCCTATGAGCATCAAATACCTAATGAAAATCTAGAAGGATTTTCAACAAAGTGAAGACATTAAACCGCATCAAGAACAAGAAGATCTTGCTCCATCTCTAACGAGTTCTGGCAGTTACCGCTTGGAACAAATCATCTCTGATAATTAATTCGCCTATATGTGTGTGTGTGTGTGTGTGTGTGTGTGTGTGTGTGTGTGTGTGTGTGTGTGTGTGTGTGTGTGTGTGT
>NC_069002.1:22241606-22244199 GCF_001194135.2 Octopus bimaculoides
AACTTTACAAACAAACTTTTTAAAACATGAAAAAGGCAAAACTTACGTAGCCGACACGTCTACCGTCCGTCCGATAGATAGATAGATAGATAGATAGATAGATAGATAGATAGATAGATAGATAGATAGACGAGCGGGCGGACAGACGGACAGATGAGCGGACGGACTGACAGATAGATAGACAAACAGATAGATAGACAAACAGATAGATAGACAAACAGATAGATAGACAAACAGATAGATAGACAGAGAGAGAGAGAGAGAGAGAGAGAGAGAGAGAGAGAGAGAGAGAGAGAGAGAGAGAAAGTGATTTTAAACGTCGATAAAAAAAATTTAAATTGAACCATTATAGAAGATAATTACCCAGACATCTTAGCTATCATTTCCAGAATATACTGAATAATACAGCGTCTGTGGTCAACTGAGCAGAAAATAACAAATTCCAGAGCCAGAGGAAATATTTTTAATTGTGGACATTGAGGTACACGACACTATCACTTTTTATTCTAGACTGAGGAAAACCATGAGTCGTTGTCGTTGTTGTTGTTTTTGTTAATGGTGATGATAATGATGGTGATGATAATGATGGTGATGATGGTGATGGTAGCGATGATGATGATGGTGGGGAGGATGATGATGGTGGCGATGATTGTGGTGGCGGTGGTGGTGGTGGTGATGATAAGGCTATTATTGTTGAGGTTGTTATTGTTGAAGAGACTTGTCGATGATGTTCTTCTCAAGATCCCTGGTTAAGTAAACTAATGGTGAAAGTTTGTTCCATCTGTGACCATCCCGTCTCTTTTTAATTCTTTCCAGGAAGTGTACAGTCAGGACTCCGTTATTCAAGGTGTTCCTCCATTTGAAGACGATCGGGTGAGATGCTGAGGAAAATTTGGCTGCTATTTCTAGCAGGTTGTGCTACTAAAATGCCATGAGTTGAGAAGAAGGTGACAAGATGTGTTTTAGGAATTAAATTTCGATTTTCTACGTTCGACGTTCAATCCTCAAGCGATTTGGATTTCACTTTTCACGTCTCCGTGATCCAAATAGTAAATACCAAAAACCAATAACAACTGAGTCAAGTGTAATCCGCACCAAATAAATTATTGATCTGAAGAAGAAATCGAATCGAGGAATTAAAACTATTCACTCGAAGTCAATCAATTGAAAGAGAAGCCATACCGAAACAGATGTAACCTTTTCCCTCCATCTTTCCTCCTCGGCAGCTAACCCCAAGTTTTCGCACCCTCTTCCTCTTTGTCCTCTCTTTCATGTTACCCGACAACCTCCTTCGTGATTTTTGTATATCTCTTACACTAAGTACCAGTAATATGCGATCGATTTAGTCTCTAGTCTGGTGAAGAAATCACTATTTTGATTTTTGAATTTTGTTTTTTGCTTCGGAGGATTTTTGGTGTTGGGCACGTGACAGATATTAATAGGAATGTAGGCGGTTCGTGCCTTCCCTAAGGCATTAGCAGAGTGAAATGAAATTGAAACCGCAACAGGAATCTCAGTTTGCTGTAGGTTTGCTTATTACTATTTTGTGGTACCTGCCAAACAAGAAATCGATATCAATCTCGAAAATGCTGAGTGTTGCAGAGGTGTTCCTGGTGAGATTAGTTAACGAAGTACGAGGTTGAATTGATGTCTCTTATAATGCTTAATACAAAACAAGTTACAAGTTACCATATTCCGACCTCGTCAAATTATGAAGTTTCTTAGCTTGAGGAAAAGAAACTAATATGGTTAACGTTAAAAATAAAGTCCTTCACGGACTACTAGAATCATCCAGTTGTCAGAAGTGGCAGACTGAAGAATACAGCAAATTTACAGTTTGTAATTGAAAAGAAATTATCGTTGCTTCGTCAGTAAGGAAGAAAAACTCCTACCAACTAGGTGAATGACCGACTTGAAATTTTATCTTTTAAAAATAACAAAAAAAAACAAGGTAAAATATCTAAAATATCTAAATGAGTATGTTATGTAAGACAAATTAGTATGGTATTATATCAGCTCTGAGTTTTGTTGTTTGATTTTATTTTAAAAAAAACAAACATATTTCTTTTAGTTTACAATGCTGTTATTTACTGAGTTGTTTTCCTTTTTTGTTTTTTTTTCTTTTCTTTTTTTTATTTCAGATGTTTTCACATGAAACTTTCTTAAATAAGAAAAAATTATTGAAGTAGTTGTATACTGCCAACTTAACGTGACAGTCCCAATAAAGGAATATACTACTGCTATTTAGCCCTAGGAAGCTGGACCGCTTCCTGTCGGGCTTGACACATTTCCTGTGTCCTTATGTTTGCGAGGGGGAGACAAACTCCTCCACCCAGCCTAGCCTGCATTCAGGGACATGTTTCTGAATCTTTGCTCGTCATCAGCCTGAAGTAGCACGACCAGCTGGTTGAAAAAATTTTATTAGGATCGCTATTGATCAAATATAAAAATGGGTACAATACAGGACAAACAAATATACAAAATGCATGAGTTCGATGTTTTTTAAAAATCTACGATTGTCTTTATATATATATATAAATTTTAAGTTCATATCTTCGTTGACTTTTTTCTCCCTCTTTCTTTTTCCTTTTTA
>NC_069002.1:22244227-22245010 GCF_001194135.2 Octopus bimaculoides
AAAACGATTGATTCTTCAACCCGGCATCCTATAAGGCCCAGCAGATCGCCTTTTATTTCCCCGATGATTAGTTTGGGTGACTCACACCCACCTTTTTCACCACTTCCTTCCATCTCTGTTCATAATCTCTAGCTGACAGGGTCCTCTTTTCCAGCCCTATCTTGCTCTTCAGATGGTATTTGAGGTAAAGCAGTAATCCAGGGCCGGATATGTAGGACCCTGTCACAAAACCTTCCATTCTTGTCCTCCATATACACTCTTTCAACACTGCTACCGTACAGAAAAAAAAGCCTCACCTTCCTTCGAGAGTCCAGTTGGCGGTATTATCTTTATCATAGAGCCAGCCGACAACTGTACTCGTCCCAGATGCGACAACACGTGTTCTGCATAAATTATCAAGCTGGAGAGCTGACGACAATGTACAGAAGCGTGTTAGACAGTTTCACTGTCCTGCTCGCATCTTGGACATGTCGGTGGCACTGCTAAACCGTGCCTGGATAACTTCTCGCGAACAGGTAGGGCATTCCTGTAACACTGCCAAGTCAGAGATTTTTGGAAATTAACCAAGTACTCTGGCTTGAAGGTTTTCTGAAACAGGTTGGTAAGTTGGTTCTCGTCGAACCCCAGAGCTCCTCCTAGGACGTCATCGTTTTTCCTCTCCACTAGCTCTCTATAGAATACCGAAGTGGTATTCCTGCAGCCAGCCTTGCCCGTCTTGTGGATAAGCCAGAGTGCCTGACGGGACTCCTTCTGCCATAAAGTCAGTTTGTGTCTTTTAATGAG
>NC_069002.1:22246139-22247324 GCF_001194135.2 Octopus bimaculoides
CCGGCTAATTTCCCAACCCTGTCTAAGGTGTAGCGGAGAAGGTGAAGGTTGTCCTGGATCGACCTGCCTGGGATTGCACAGGTTTGTGCCTTCCCGACAAGCTTCTCCACGACAGCCGTCAACCTTTTAGCTAACACCTTGGCCAAAATCTTTAACTCTACGTTAAGTAGAGTTATGGGCCTGTAGTTACTAATGCTATCCCCCTTGCTTGGATCCTTCTGGATCAGCGTCACAACTCCCCGAACACCCGAGCAAAATGCTGGTGAAAAGCCTTTTGCATCTCCTCCTGTCCATAGATCCTGCGTCCCTACTCGTCAGTTAATACAGGACTTCTTGCCCTTCTGACTCTCCACACGACGTGCCCATCTGGCTACGTTGATACCCTCTCGTTTCCCAGCGCGTAATTTAGCTCTGACTCAGCACCCTTCATGTTTGGCATTGAGGTGACGGTACAAAACCGTTCTCGCCGCCGTCACTCTGGATGCGGAGCCAGATTCCATTGCCTCATCTAGACTCTTGACTAAGTCACCCTCTATTCTAGTCCTATCTAAACTTAGCTGATTGCTAGATCTAATGGACTCAAGACGGATGGCTCTCTTGAGGGCGTGCCACCATCTATTATTAATGATGGTGCCACAGAATGCCCTTTGCACTAACTCCTTAATCCGGATACGGAAAGCTTCACAAGCCAAAATAGACTTGTTTTTCCAATACCCGAGTCCCTGTCTATATGAACCTCACACGTCACAAGTTTGTGATCCGTGTAAGGCACAATACAAACATGTGGACAGCTAAAGCTATGCTTATCTCTTTCCTTAACAAAAATTCCGTCTATGTACGATCTGTGTGAGCCGTCGTTATTACTCCACGTCCACTGTAGAACGCTCGGCTCATCCAGTCGGTAGCGGTCTACTAGATTAAAGCTCTCTAGTAGACCCTTGAGGCAAGGATTCCCTTTCCTATTGGTGGAGCCTACACTATCGACGCGCGCATCCAGAATAGTGTTGAAGTCCCCTAGCAAAACTACAGTTTTAGTCGTCAATAAAAAGTACTCCAGGTTCCGAAAAAAACCCGACTGCCCCTGTCCGTTAGGAGCATAGGCAGCTACCAACCTGAAGGACTGCTTACTTTCATGTGTTACATCTAGGACGACCAGCCTACCTTCTGGGTCCAGAAAGACAGTAC
>NC_069002.1:22249056-22250910 GCF_001194135.2 Octopus bimaculoides
CCTTATCGGGACTGTCACGTTAAGTTGGCAGTATACAACTACTTTATCGCATCACTACTGCTTAAGTCTCTCTGAGAGATTTAGAAATGTATTATTTCTAAAAAATTATTGATAAATGATAAAAAAAATCACCCTGTTGCAATATCTATGTTAAGTTCTTTATTAAAATCTTTTCCAAACTAAATGATGTGTGAACGTATGAATATATATGTAGATACATATATGTGGGTGCATATGAATGCCTGAATGTTTGAACGTATATGTATGTATGTACGTACCGTGTATGAATTTTTATATGTATATGCATGTCTAAACGCCTGTATGTATGAATGTATGCATATATGTACGTATGTATGTGTGCCTTTGTGTGTATGCACGTATGTATGAATGTATGTATGCATGTGTGTATGCATGTATTTACGTATGCATGTATGTATGCATGTATATACGTATGCATGTATGTATGCGTGTGTAGTGTGTGTGTTTGTGTGTGTGTGTGTGTGTGTGTGCGGGCGTGCGTGCATGCGTGCGTGTACACGTAAGTACGATTTTTCTTTCAGATTTACTAAAAAAACGTGGCAATATTTTTTATTTTAAAATCAACGCCAGATCTAAATGAAGAGAAACTTGGACTATTCCACTTTTCTGAGGTCCGTCCTAAATCTCCGACCCTCACAACAAGCACTATATATACACCCTAACCGGAGACCTCACCCGCCGCCATCTGGCACCTTGAATAGTTTTTAACGTACTCTACTTTGTTGAAAGCATTCAGGGCATGGCTACGGTTTGGTTATATCACCCACGATTTCGCCCCCTCCTACTAGACTATGAGGTCTTTATAGCGCCATAGGCCTTCCTTCCTTCCTAACTAAAAAGACAAAAAAGAAATTTCTTCCAGGGATACATTGACACGTCTGATGGAGAATATATATTACTTTGAAATATTGGCACAAGGCCAGCAACTTCAGGGGAGGGGTAAGTCGATTACATCGACCCCAGTATTCAACTGGTACTTATTTTATCCATCCCGGAAGGATGAAAGACAAAGTCGATCTCGGCGGTATTTGAATTCAGAACGTAAAGGCGGACGAAATGCCGCTAAGCAATTCGTCCGGTGTGCTAAATGGTTAGCATATATTGTAAAAGTGAATGGTTCATCAAGATGGATGCTTTAAACAGAAAGAGAAAGTTGTGAACGACGAGAACTGGGATGGAGTTTGGGAGTTGGCAGCAGATCTTTTAGGATGTGGACACTTCTTTCCAGTACCAACAAGGAAGAAACCTGATATGGTGAACTGGTGGAGGAACCTTAGAAAGTGCGCCTTATTGAATTAACTGATCCACATGATGACAATATTGATGTTGCTCAGATTAGTAAAGATGAGCATTGTGAGATGTAGCTAGAAGACTAAAGATGCTGGTTGAAGTGCAGAGCACTCTCCTGTAGAAGTTGGATGTAGACTTACTGTTTAAGCAAGTTGAACAAGCAATCGTTTGGTTAGTTGGATATTTAACCAATTCACTAATACTAAAGGAGTGGAATTATGGTGGTGATGATCTCTAGATGGACTTAAGACCGAATACTTTTCAGTCGATCCAGTAGGTGGAGCCAAACATCAGTGAGGGAGTGCCGTTGAGAGAAATCTCTATTGATGATCCTTGAAACCTGCCGAGCCTGGTGTGCGGAGCCTTGGATTGGCAACGCTTTCACAAGTGAGATGTTTACATATCTCTCATGAATGACTGTTTGAATGTATATATGTACTATGTTTGTATGTATGTATGTATGTATGTATGTATGTATGTATGTATGTATGTATGTACTACGTATGTATGTATGTATGTATGTAT
>NC_069002.1:22252219-22253095 GCF_001194135.2 Octopus bimaculoides
CATCCTCTGATAACTAACGGATGGTGATTCGACGATTTCCCTTCACATCCGCGATGTTTTTCTCGTTTCTCCTGGTTGCGAATCTCCCAGAGCGTTCGTCAATATCGACATTTTTCGGCCATCTTGGAAATGTCTGAACCACTCGTCCACTTGTGTGCAGCTCATACACTCCTCTCCATACACTTTCTGCAACTTTTCATAGGCCTCTGAGCAGGTATCGCCATGACAACTTTTTCTGTCATGGTCAATGCGATGATCACACGCTACACACGGTCCTTCTAAGCACTGCTGTAAACAGCGGAAGTGAGCTAGAACGTTAAAACTTAGTGCGCATGCACAGCAGAATTCCAGGTCAATCTCTGCCAAGCGGCTTCACTCTACGTGCTTTAGCTTTGTTACTGTTTCAACAGTCTGGATACTTATTGGATCAGAACTCGTATGTATGTACGTTATGTAAGTACGTATGTACATTCACTGAACAGTTTTTAACCTTGAAATTTCTCCAGTAACCTCGCGAATCTAGTAACAAACGAAGAGCATTTATAGGAATTTTCTCATCCCTTCATTTGTTCATGACACTCTCCAAGTACATCTCACAAACGCGACAAAGTAAGATATTTGTTGTGGTCAAACACTTTTTGGACGTTACTTTCACCTTAACGAGAAATGACTTATACTTTATTTCATTTATCGTAGATTTAGTAATTAAATTCTGTCAGCTGTTTGGAAGTCATAAATCTCATGACGTGTGAATTTTTTAATGCGTTTCCTCTAAGACAATATAGTTTATACATAAGTACAGATACAACAGAGCTGTTATACCGAAATAGACAAATACTTTTTTAACGCTGAAACCCGAAGTAGATAAAGCTGTAT
>NC_069002.1:22253291-22258291 GCF_001194135.2 Octopus bimaculoides
ATATATATATATATATATATATATATATACATATATACATACAAATATATATATATATTAATATATATACACATGTTTATATATGAGTGTGTATATATATAACATGAAAATATTGGGTTAAAAACCGCTTGGATAGAAAGTAGAAAGCTGACTCAAGCAGTTTTTTTAAACCAAATATTTACACGTTATTATTTATAGCATTAGCTACTTCGATTCCCATCGTTAAAAACGAATTATTTCACGTTCTCTCGAAATTTCTAAATTCTTGTGCCATAAACAACAGACAAGTTCTATTTTCCTTGTGTGCCTTAATCAGAATTCACTGTTGCTAGCGTTTGGGTCAGGTTGTCCGGTTTGAAGCTGACTTCCTCCGATCAGTGTCAGAGAAAGCCTGGTATGTAAAGGACCGCGACCGCAGTCGCTCCTTCCGTGACTAAACGGTTCGAAAAACAAAGCGCATTGGATTATATGCTTAAGAAAGAAAGAAAGAAAGAAAGAAAGAAAGAAAGAAAGAAAGAAAGAAAGACATTTAAGATAAGAATGTTGCTTAGGTAACCCGGATTTTACGTTCCAAAATGGAGTTTTGCCTGATAGTTCTGTTCCTTTTGAGGGGTCTTTTTGAGTTTGCGTTTTAAAGGAATCTTCATTCGCGCCCTGAGGGAAGAATCCAACAATCATAGAATTAGAAAGCGAAATTTTGTCCCGTGTTAACATTAAACATGAGAAACTGAGTTTCCTGTTGCGATAGACTGACAACTGACATCTACTCGAACCCTTAATCAATAAATGTCAGATGCAAATTAGATTTTAAGGAATGTTATTGATGATACAAAAACGAAAATGAGTCGGACCGACAGGTATATTTGAAATTCTTTTTATTTCTGACCAGAATTTCCGCCGTGAATTGCTATGCCTAGTTTTAGCTGTATCTAATCTGTGGTCAAGCACTCAGTCACACTTCTTTTATATTTGCAGCTTTTTAAAGAAGTCTTAAAAGTTATTAATGTCATAGTTTATAGCAGTAATATCATTGGCATAACTGAAGTTACGGATTACTGGATCTCCTTCAGAGAATCCATAAATAGTTTCTTCAGTTCTTTAGATGACTACAACCACAACAAACAGAATAGAATAACCTTTAAAAAACGTCCACATGCTTAGCATCTTTTATTCTATCCGCAAATCTAGTCGTACCAAAATCGCTCTTAATATCAGATTGCGGATCGACCTTTATATAAAGATTTAAGGAGGGCGATGTAATCGTTCTGGTTAGGGCTGCCTTCTGGAACTTTCCACAGTAATGAGAGGTTTATACTTTCGAATGGCTTAGTAAAATCGATGAAAACAATATGAACTGGGCTTTTTGAATTCAATTGATTTTTCATCATTTGCAGCAAGGTAAAATGTTTAGTGCATGGTGCTTCTTCCGAGTTGGTATGTAGGAGAAGGGATGTAGGAGCAGAGGTTCTTTTTATATAAAAATCAATAACGGTCATGAATAATTTATAATTGTGACTTTATTGGTCGATAATTTTTGCATTTGGCTCCAATATCTTTTAAAATATCTGCTTAGCCTGCTTTTGCTTCAAAAGCTCTGGCTGTTCACGTCGCTTCCACACAAGAATGTTTCTGTGGATGGTCAGAGGAGAAGAACTGGATGCAGTAGACACTCGTATGTAGAGATGCTACACAATTTTCTAGTTCGCGGTGTAACAGGTTGTAGTATGATTCTGTTTGATATACAAACGTTGAAATTTGTGGAATCTCTTTTTGGCAACAATATCCTTATTACCTGTCAAACTGTCTTTGCTCCTTTATTCTCAGCTTTTACTGCTCCTGGCATCTCACAGTATGGAACAATAATTATTAAAAACAGTCTTAAGCGTGATCTATTGGAATATTTGAGTATCTTGCTCCAGCTGTGACTAACGCTCTTGATACGTTTAGCCAAACCAACAATAATAATAAATTCTAGTCGTGATAATGCCGTAATTCGGCCCTCTTTAAAATAGATATATCGGTGGGTGAGGATATCACATAACGTCTGCCTTTATTGCTTTTACTAAACCACAGTTGTTGATAAAAAATAATTCCAGTGCAAATAATCCAAGATCAATTTTAATTTTCGGCCAAGCGGAAACTCTTGTGCTCAGCCAAGAGCACCGCTGATACGCTCCTCTAACTATTTAAGTTGAAGATAATTCTCTTGTCGTACACAATGGCCAGAATCCTTTCACCTGCGTCACTTGTTCTGACAACTTCTTTTGTTTAGATACTAGTTCCAGCTTTATATATTCAAACACCTCTTCTTGTTAAACTCCCCTCGAAAATGTGACACCGCATTTACGAAACGATGCCATGGCGTCAGAATAATAATTAATAAAGCTTCCATTAAAATTAACGAATCAAGAAGTAATCATCTTTCCTTGTCGTCTTTTGGCGATTTCGCATCCACCATTCTCCCACCGAAACAATGACCAACTGTGGAACCCTTGTTTATCTTTTATGTTTTACCTTTCACTTTTTTCAGTCATTGGACTGTGGCCAAGCTGGAGCATCGCTCTGAAAAATTTTTTAGTTGAATGAATCGATTCCAGTACTTATTTTAAGTTTAGTACTTATTCCGTGGATCTTTTTTGCCGAACCGCTAAGTTACGGGAACGTAAACAAACCAGCTCTGGTTGCCAAGCGGTGCGGGGACAAACACATACCCAATGACGCGTGCGCACTCACATACACACACACACACACACACACACACACACACACACACACACACATACATTTATATATATATGTGTGTGTGTGTGTGTGTGTTCCTTTCTGTCGAAGAGCTTAGGCTCGAAACGTAAAAGACTCTCTCACTTCCCGAGAGTTAAACTAATACATCTGTTTGTTGTCTTCATCTTTTGTTGTTTTTTTTCTGTAAATTCTCACTATATATATATATATATATATATATATACGACGTGCTTCTTTCAGTTTCCGTACACCAAATCCACTCACAAGGTTCTAGTCGGCTTTTATTAGTTTGTTTGGGGTTTTTTTCAGAAAGACGGTAAATGGTCAATCCCTTACGCAGGTTTAACTTGATTCTTCATCTGCTTTGTAATTAGAACTCTTTTACGATATACTGATATTTATCATCTTAATAAATGATAACATTATCAAATAATAAACATTATCAATGTCATCTCTAATAACATGTTTAGTTGTTCTCGCAAACATAGAACTCGTTGTTTTATTCTGTATGCATTTTAAAAGACCGGCTGCTATTTTTGTTATAGCCATTTCTCTTGCTCCAGACCCGTTCTTGGCAGATGATATTCTCATTTAAGTCGAAAATATTTCTATCAGAACGATAATGAAATATCGATTCAGTAGATGAAGTTGAATAAAAATCTAAACAAATTCTTTTCTTTTCACTCCTTTATAGTCTCCGCGTAGTCTTGTAATCTCGATCCATGTTTTGCACAACCAGTAAAAGAGAGGATCCTTTGCTCCTTCCAAGAGTAACTACTTCTGAAAGTCTTCATTAATCAAATTCCTCAGATTTTTTATGATTAATCCTGGAATTGCTGAGAGAATGGTCGCAAGCATTGAAATAGGTTTAAAGGCATATTCACCAAGAAGAGGTTTCATTAATACATATTTAAGCCGCCTACACGCTTCTAAGTTATCGAACAATTCCTCGTTCGGGAAGTCTTTGTAGTTCATCTGCCTCAATTGGCAAATATGATCACCAATAATAAATGTCTTAGGAAACAGTGGCTCCAGTTTGTTATCGATACAAGAGAAATGATCCATGCACAGCAGATAATAAACACAGCTGTGCTTCTTAAGGATGAACAGGGAATTATAAAGTCGAGTAGATCAAATAAGTAATATCAGAAATGTTGATAATGGGCAAAATATAGAATCAGTCCTTCGAGCTTTCACTAATGTTTATTAAAGATTGTAATTTAATAACTCGAACATGAATGAGTATTACAAAACTTGTTTAATTACATTCTAGAACAACAAAAGAAATTAAACCAATTCGTTTCTGCAAGATTTGATATCATTTTTCTTATAAAAACACCATATTTTGCCAACTGTCACGTGATCAGGACTATTTAATATGGCTGCCAGTGCGATGAAACAATTCGGCTGTTCAGTTAGAGAAAGCATCTACGAGAAGACCCGTACGATTGTTACTACAGCTGTATTTGGATAAATTGTGTACAACTTGATTATTATACTCAGGAGAGTGTTTTATTTCTATAACCACCATAACAGCTTGCATTTGTAATGAAACTTTAAATTCTATTTTAACGTTAATATCAAACAATTTAAAAGGTTGATTTCTCGATCTCTCGGCTGCTTCTTTCATTGTCCAGTTTTATTTCCCTGTTTCATTTGTCCGCATAATCACTTCTTTTACGCCTCTGTCTTCCTGTCCTCTGCTGACAACCGAATGATACGTATTTCTGAGGCCACAACACCAAGAAGTACATCAGCGGGGTTTCTTTTTCATCACGAGAGAAGTGAGAAAGGATAATGCAGAAGCGTAAACAATACCAAACAAAAATACAATTTTCAGAATGGTTTTAATGATTGGGGAGAAAAGTCTAATGTCTCTAAACGATGCTGCAATACGTGAACAACAGCACCACCTTATGGTGTGGTCCGCTTTGAGAAGGATGTAGTCGTTGTTGACTTGACTGTGCCATGGAAGGCTATAGCGAGACTAAGGAAGGTGTGAGAGGAACAAGGATACCTTTATGACATCTACATTGGTGATGGGATGTCGGAGACTTGTAACTAGACCCACAGTGTTCTAATATTGGTCTCAGGAAGAAAATCAGAGCTGGAGCCGAAGAATTTCCAAAGGAAACAAACAACGTTTTTTATCACCGATACAGCAACGTCACGTGAAAGGAGAGCGAAGAATATAGTTTTGATAAGTTGTGAACCAAAATAATGGGTGCCTGTTGAACTATGGTTGCAAATTCCATGGT
>NC_069002.1:22259626-22261234 GCF_001194135.2 Octopus bimaculoides
TGTGTGTGTGTGTGTGTGTAATAGCTATATATGCCATTTTTCATAAACAATTGTCTAGCTGGTTTTGATGTAAAATGTTCTATATGTGGCTAAAAATTAAAATTTATGGACAACTTCGGACTCTGCTCTTCCGTTAAATCAGTCGCATCGCCATCAAACCGGCGTTTTATGTGAGAAATATCAGAAATATCGACTATCTATAGTGGCGAAATACTTTGAAATAAGCCATTTGAAATATGTCCATTTTGTGTGGCTTTGTTAATTCATCTAATTTGTACAAACAATTCTAGAAGGTTATCTACTTACTTTTAACTTTATACAAACATCTGTTTAGCTAGACGAGAGAGTTATGATGGGGAGAACAAGGTAAGACGATGAAGATGAAGATGACGACGATGACGATGAAGAAGAAGAAGAAGAAGAAGAAGAAGAAGAAGAAGAAGAAGAAGAAGAAGAAGAAGAAGAAGAAGAAGAAGAAGAAGAAGAAGAAGAACAACAACAACAACAACAACAACAACAACAACAACAACAACAACAACAACAAAGCATGAGGACATGAGGAATGAGGTTTCAACAGCATTATCCTTTTCCCAACAAAGTTCGAAGAATCTCTGATGTTCAGTGATCATAATTTTTAGCAATGAATAAGGCATCTTTCCCATCGAAATATCAGTTATATAGACACTGAATTATGGAAACTGAATGGCACAAACTGTTTAACAGATATTCAGAATGTATGGATCTATCAATTCATTTACCTTGGGTTGTGTAGTAAGAAAGGTTGCTTCCCAACCACTTGCGTTTGAGTTCAGTTCCAATGTGTAGCACCTAGGAAAAGTGTCTTCTACTATAGCCCTTGGCCGACTAAAGCCACGTGAGTGAATTTGCTAGACAGATATTGTAAAAGCATATGTATGCGTATGTGTATAATTGCTTCCCCGACTTGGTATCATGCAACAGTTATGAAGGATGTCACTGTCACACAAGTGGTGTTATTCTTTTCCAATATTCTGCGAGAACACGTCTGGTCAGGGGGAAATATTACCTTGCCTGGAAACAGGTCAGAGTTGGCAACAGAAAGAGCACCCGGCCAGAGAAAAACTGCCGCAATAAAAGTTCATCCAACCCAAGCGAACATGGGAAAATGAACGTTAAACCAACGATGATGATGAGTAAGATAATGTACAGTCCTTCTAGGAAGTACTCTAAATATTTCAACTACATATGTTTGAGTGCGTGTCCCCTTAACAAATGTAAAAATAAAAAGAAAGAGACTAAGAAACGGAGAGACGAACATATATATCTAGAATGTCTACCGGCTGATGTATGTCGTTTTTGCATCCTCTCCATTTTCTTATTTACTGTATAAATTAAGGGTAAACCACTTTTTACCCCCACCCATATATGACACTCAAGTGCAAGCGTGCCACGGAATAGCTAGCACTTGGGTATGAATAACTGGGTACACTACCAGCAGTGTATTGGATAGGTACTATCCTTTAGTTGGTTGGTTTCCCAACCTCTAACTCACACAGAAATATGTATATATATATACAGATAGAGAGGGAGGGAGGGAGGGGCAAAGAAAGAGAGAGGGAGAGAGGCGAA
>NC_069002.1:22262553-22262988 GCF_001194135.2 Octopus bimaculoides
ATATATATATATATATATATATATATATATAGAGAGAGAGAGAGAGAGAGAGAGAGAGAGAGATATGTTTAATTCTCTATTACATGTGTTTCGTGCAAATATACATGTATACACATATCCATACCAACATGCATGCATGTGTATACACAAATATATACACACATGCATACATACATTCAAGGATGCATACATTGATATGATTTAGCAAAGGATCTTGTAAGTGGTTGCTTAACTTTTATGTAGTTACTTAACTTGCTAGTAGTAACAGTTAAATCATACCAACATCTAAAGAAAACTACAATCGATATGGACCAAGGTTATCTGTAGATGAGAAAAAGACGAGGTGGTCGTGGCTGAAATAATTTTTATTACCACTGACCTAGGGCTAAACAGCCAAAACAACTGCAAATGTATGTACATATATATATATATATA
>NC_069002.1:22264147-22264418 GCF_001194135.2 Octopus bimaculoides
GTGTGTGTTCGTGTGTGTGTTTGTGTGGGGTTGTAGGTGTTGGGTACGTGTGCGTGTGTGTGTGTATTTTGTAAGTGCACGTGTGTGTATGTGTATGTTTTTGTGCGTGCGTGTGTGTTTGTGTGTATGTGTATGTTGTGTATATGTGCGTTGCTGTGTACGTGTGTGTGCGTGCGTTTGCTATCGTATGCCCATGTGTGTGTGATTGTATGCGTGTTTGAGTGAGTGTGTTGTGTTGGTGAGAAGTGTGTGTGCGTGTGTGTGCGTGTGT
>NC_069002.1:22264518-22266653 GCF_001194135.2 Octopus bimaculoides
TGTGTGTGTGTGTGTGTGTGTGTGTGTGTGTGACGTAGTGGAAGGAATTATATATATATATATATAGAGAGAGAGAGAGAGGGGGTTCTATTTGTAAATCTCTCAATGAAAGACATACTAATATAACGTGGTAGTCCAAGTTAGGACGAATGTTACTATCTGCAGAATAAACCAAATAAATTGCATACTTATATAATTGTACATCCATTAATTTAATATGTGCATGTATATAAGTACATATATATGTGTTTGTGTATGTATACAGACATACATACATACATATACAGAGAGCGATGGGTAAATTGCCTCCCTTTTATATTTTCAATTTCACACATGCGCATTGTCTGCTTTTGATTTTGTCGGCTACACGGTTGGGCAGCGTCTGTGAGAGAAGGAGCACCATGAGCCCAATTTACTCTGCCAGAAATTTGAAAACGACGTGTTTTCAAATTTGGCGCCGGAATCTCCATTACGATTATTTCAGAATGTTTGGGTGTCAATCAGAGGACAGTGCAGAGGATTCGGAAAGAGGTAGATGAGTCTAATGGTGATTACGAAGGTACGGCACCTCGAAAAACTCATTTTGATTGTTCTGATAAGAGAAGAACTGAATTTGTTGGTGAGATCCAGTCCCGATTGACAACAATTCGTCCACGTCAATCAGGTCCCTGACCAGAGACATGGGAGTGTCTGAGTTTCTTATCAGGCAGGTAATGCAGGAATACATTCGGTATTCCTTATACAAGATGAGAAAGGGCTAACTTTTTTATCCCAAGCCATCAAGAACAAGAGGAAGGACCGCGCTACGAAGCTTTTGAACAAACTCAAGCACCCACTCCAACCGAACATGATTTGGTTTTTCTCAGACGAGAAAATTTTCTGCCAGGATCAGATGGTGAACACAGAACAATCGTTGGCTTGCCGTGTCCCCAAAACATGTACCGAGAGTGATAAAAATCTAACATCCAGTCAACATCATGGTGTTTGGAGTGGTCACTAGTGACGGCGACGTTATGCCTCTTTTCATCTTCCCACAAGGCCTCAGATTCAACACGGAGGCCTACATCAAATGTCTGGAGGAGGTAGTGCTGTCCTATGTCTGGCAACAGGACTTTGTACCATGCCACACAAGCAGGAGAACCCAGTCATGGCTGTCAAACAATTTCTGCGACCAGATCACCCCTAACATCCGACCACCTCACTCACCAGACTGGTGTGTGAGAACAGTTGAGTGAGAGACCAACAAAACCCCTTGTAACATCAAAGATTAACTGAAGGCAAGGATTATGCCAGCATTCACCAACTTAAACAAGGAGACCGTTCAGGAGAGTTGTATGAGATTCTGAAGTCGTCTGGAGGCTGTGGTTGAAGCCAATGGCGTTTTATTGAATAAATTTACTCTTTAGTATTTCAAGATCGTTTTATGTAATTTTGGTAAATATATCTGTTAAAATGAGGTGTCAATGTTATTTTCATTTTTGAGTAATTTAGACGACAATGTATTCATCGTACCGTGTAGACCGTTTGGTGCGGAATGACGGCAACAAGAGTTGTTGGCCCATATTTTCTGTGTGACACCATGAATACGGACCGATATCTTCAGATGCTCGAAAATTACATGTGGCCAACGGTGTCTAGCTGGGATAACACTGGTGACCTGATATTCATGCAGGATGGTGCACCACCCCATTTTCCTCTTACTCTGCATGCGTGGTTAAGCCAACATTT
Organism: Octopus bimaculoides; assembly: GCF_001194135.2. Lineage (NCBI taxonomy): Eukaryota > Metazoa > Mollusca > Cephalopoda > Octopoda > Octopodidae > Octopus > Octopus bimaculoides. Next base: position 22,266,247 of record NC_069002.1, read on the forward strand.
TCCCAGACGTTGGATGGGATGACGCGGACGTCATGAATGACCTCCAACAAATCTAGATTTCATTCCATATGATTTTTACTTGTAGGGTTATACAAAAGAGGTGTACAAGATAAAACTTCGCACACATGAGGACTCGGAGACACGGATTCGGGAGGTTCTCAATATCTCAGACGACGCCCATCGGAAGATTGTTCATTCAATGCCTGGCCCTCTGAGGAAACTACTGGTTGACGCCACCGGTGCTTACGTTGAAATATGAAGATTTACTTTCATTTTCCTATGTAATAAAAAACATGTATCATTTATTTCAGCAAATTTGTAAAAATAATATGGATTTTATTACCAATTTTTAATGCCTACTTACTTTTGACCGACCCTATACATACATATATATATATACGTATATA
>NC_069002.1:22272141-22276203 GCF_001194135.2 Octopus bimaculoides
ACATTTAGTTTTATCTAAACATGTACAATTAATTATATCCTGGTCAACATTATTATTATTAAAATTAATATTAGAATAATTATTAAATTAAAATTTATAATAGGAGAGTACTGTAGTTCGCTTGAAGCATTGTGTATTGTTTGTAAAGAATAAAAAGTTTAGGAAGGTATAACAATGCAATATAGAACAAAAAATGAACTGTATACCTGTTGTAACTTGGTAAACTGTAGTCCGATGATATTTCGGAATTAGAATTCCTTCTTCAGATCTTAATTTGCTGGAGTCTCTGCTATAAACTGTTTTCCAACAGTTTTTCTTTTTCTGAAGCGTCTCAGGAGTGGTCTCACGAAGCTTCTTCTGGAATTCCTCATGAGAAGTGCGTGAGGTCGGCTGTTTCAATCTTGTGTGTGTTGTGTTGATACATCTGTGGCGCTGCTTCTAAGTTATGTGTTATACGTGCAGCTTCTCTTTTTTTCCCTTTTTTTTATTTATTTTTTTTTTTTGGCCCTTCATTTTTTGTGTTTATATTATTTATTTAACTTAAATCTATTAAAAGAAGAGATAATATTAGCAACATTATTAGTAGTAGAATAACCTGCACCAAACTAATTTTTAGAAAAAATATAATATTTTTTATTATCTCTAAGGAATAAATCAATAACTTTTAAAACTTCATTAACAATGTTAGTTTTAGTCACTGACGGTTCAGGTTATAAAACATTGAAGCTGATTTCAACATTTCATTGAAATGAATGTTAATTTTATAATGATTCAGTTATATCGCACTGCGGTCGATATAATCGACTTAATCCGTTTGTCTGTCCTTGTTTGTCCCCTCTGTGTGTAGCCCCTTGTGGGCAGTAAAGAAATAAGAAACTAAAGGAAGTCTACCGTACACATGTGCGTGCGTGTGTGTAAGAGAGAGAATGAGTGGGGGGGGTATGGAATGTATGTGTGTATGTTGGTGACTGCTCGGCTTGACATCGTGTAATAGCTGTAAATGAAAATCACTGTCATACAAGAGTGTCTTTCATTTCCAGTTTTCCGTAAAGACATGTCCAGCCATAAGGAAATATTTATTTGAGAATGGTTGAATGTTGGTGACATGAAGAACATCCAGCAAATTCCTTCCAACCCATATAAGCATGGAAGAGTGGATATTACATGATGACGACGACGACGACGACGACGAGGACGACGACGACGACGATGATGATGATGATGATGATGTTGATGTTGATGAGGATGTTGATGATGATGATGATGATGATGATGATGATGATGATGATGATGATGATGATGATGATGATGATATATAACTACAAACATACGAGGTGGGTGGTGATAAGTTCCTGGCTTTAAGGTTATAACGAAAGGTCTGGTTGGAGGCCCAAAGTTTCGATTTCTTTTACAGGGCTTAAAAAAACTGAAGGACTGCTGCAATAAGTGAGTGAAGCTGAGAGAATAGGTTGAATAAAATCATAATTAATTGATCCTCCTGTATTTTCTTTTACCCAAAACCATGGACTTTTCAGCACCCCATTATATATACACAAACACGGATGCATACATGCACACATATGCGTACACACATACATACAAACATACACACACACACACATCTCTAAATCAAATACACGCTTTACATTATAAAGCTTTTATCTAATACAGATACTGCCTGTTGCTTCAAACTTGTTAATGTAATTATTATTAATTATTTAAGAAGCCAAATTGATGGAGATTCCTCACAGAAGTATTCCTTCCCCTTTGTTATGGGAGGAAAGGATTGTTTTCAATAAACCGCTTGAAAGCCGAAAGACACGTAAAATAAGGGCAGGGCCTAGCTCAACCTGTGCAGGGTGATGTTGATACGTTCCCTCTACGGGTGAATTCTACAATCATCCTCCTGAGGAATGTCGACTTTTTGCAGTTTTACGCTTGTTAAATCCACCCTCAAACTGTTGCATAATTCACCCAAACAATTAATATGCTGTAATCCGAAATGCAAAATAATAATACATTAACAAATTTGAAACACCAAATAAATGAAGGATGTCTATCTACTTTTAAGATATGTGTGTGCGTGTATGTGTGTGTATGCATGTATACGTATGTATACATATATGTGTGTGTGTATGCATGTATACATATATATACATATATGTGTGTGTATGCATGTATACATATGTATACATATATGTGTGTGTGTATGCATGTATACATATGTATACATATATGTGTGTATGCATTTATACATATGTATACATATATGGGTATGCGTGTATGCATGTATACATATGTATACATATATGTGTGTATGTGTATACATGTATATATATATATGTGTGTGTATGCATTATACATACGTATACATATATGTCTGTGTGTGCGAGTGTGTGTGTGCGTATGTGTGCATGTGTGTGTTTATGCATGTATACATATGTATACACATACACATATTTGTGTGTGTGAATGCATGTATGTATGTATACACACACACACACACACACACACACACACACACACTAGTGTCAGACAGTGAGAAAGCGTGTTAAACACCATATTCTTCATTTATGGATTGACAAGGCAACTCATTTTTTCATTCGGAAGAGGTCTCCACAATTATTCGAGTGGACTATATGAGAGGTACCATTTATGTGTCACCAGCACGTGTGCCTTTTAAGTGTCACCGGCACTGGCCATGGCTACGATTTCACTTGGCTTGACAGGTCTTCTCAAGCACAGAAAATCGACAAAGGTCTCGATTACTTCTCACTGCCAACGTGAAACTCAGCATACGAAGATCATGTTTCACCACCTCATCCCATGTCTTCCTGGGTCTATCTCTTCCACAGGTTCCCTCCACAGTTAGAGATTGGTATTTCTTCTCATAGTTGTTCTCGTCCATATGCTTCACATGACCGTACCAGCGCAGTCTTCTATCTTGCACGCTATATCTGATGCCTCTTATATCAATCTTTCTCTCAAGACGCTTTCACTCTATCGTACATGCACACTGACATTATACATCCAGCGAAGCATGCTGGCTTCGTTTCTTTTAAAGACTTCACATAGCCTCAGCAGTCACAGCCCATGTTTCATTGCCGTGTAGCATGGTTGTTCGCAAACCGGCATCATACAATTTGCCTTTCACTCTGAGGGAGAGGCCCTTTCTTACCAACAAAGGTAGAAGCTCTTTGAACTTTGCCCAGACGCTCTCAGAGCATCCACCTCCACTACTAACTTGGTCACCCAGATAACGGAAGCTATCTACTACTTCAAAGTATCCCTTCTAGCATTTGACGGAGTCTTTTTTCTGTATATTTCTAGTGTTTATTGTATTTATACACCTGCCACGCTCAAAGACTACTTTTCCTGTTAACCTTCCTCTGATATTGCTGCACATCTTACGTCCTTAGTTTGTACTGGGGACACCTTGTGGAGTTTCTACCTATGCTTTTTCTATATAGAGAGCAGGACCTTTTCCCTGAAGGGATTCATGATTTGTCTGTTTTCCTACTTACTAGGACTTAGGTCTTTGCTAAATTAAATCTAAGGCCCTTTGATTTCAGACCTTGCTTCCACACCTGAAATTTCTTCTCTAGCGCTGGTAGTGATCCAGTTATAAGAACAAAGTCATCAGTATAGAAGAGGTATAAAAGGCAACCTGTCTTAAATTCTTCTGTTACAGCCAGAGGAACTATGATGAACCGATCCTTGGTGAACTCCTACTTGTACAGTGAATTCATTGCTATACTCATTACCCACACATACCATACTGACAGCATACCTGCACATGGTTTGTACCGCTCTCGCCAACCACTCATCTATCTTTAGTATTTGCACTGACCACCAGATAAGAGAACGGAGACCCTGTCAAAGGTTTTCTCCATGTCGTGTGTGGGTGTGGGTGAGTGAGGGGAGGGTCACAGTAGAAATTTTGGAGCATGAATTGTTGCTTGTGCATGCAAGGGGAGAAAGTTTCTTTCTTAATATTCAATGTGTTCACTGTTGATGTTTCTGTGTGTGTGTGTGTGTGTGTGTGTGTGTGTGTGTGTGTGT
>NC_069002.1:22276213-22276454 GCF_001194135.2 Octopus bimaculoides
ATTAATCAAATCTGAAATCATCGATCGGTGATCTGGGTCTGCCTCGCTTGCTGTAGGCAGCTTATCTCCCTTGTCAGTCATTAGATAAGTGCTTCCCCATGGCTAAGAGTTGTTCTGACTCTTATTTCTAGCAATGCTGGTGCTCACTAGCAACCTCAGTCATTTAGTGACGTCTATACTTGCACCTTTTGGTTTTATATACATACATACATACATACATACATACATACATACATACATA
>NC_069002.1:22276464-22278658 GCF_001194135.2 Octopus bimaculoides
CAGACTTCTGTGACTGTTTTAGCAGGATTTTTACAGCTGGATGCCCTTCCAAACGCCAACCACTTTACAGTTTGAACTGGATGCTCTTTAAGTGACACCTGCACTAACAGGATCACCAAATCTGCACTGATAAGGTGACGAGCAGGCATATTTAATTTGTATTCTCTCCCCATTTCAGGAAATAGTCATGAAGAAATATACTAAAAAATTTAAAATGGATGATAAGTCATAAAGAAGGAAAATGGGATGAGATTTGACGGATATTTGTCCTCATCTTGTTTGTTGTTAAGACAACGTTTTGGCTGATGTACCCTCCAGCCTTCATCAGGTGTCTTGGGGAAATTTCGAACCTGGGTTCTCATTCCTTAAGTATTTTTCGATGTTGTTGTTGTTGTTGTTATTATTACTATCATTATCATTATTATTATTATTATTATTATCAGGTCACTGCTTGGGATCAAGACACCTGATTAAGGCTGGAGGATATATCAGCCGAAACAAACAAGATGAGGACAAATATCCGTCAAATGTGAATAATGTAAATAATGCACATAATTCCTCAACATATTTGGGTGTGAGGAAATCCATGAAATCATCCAGAAAAACAACAAAGTTAAGAGAAAAATATTTTTATTTTGCCAACACAAGTGTATTTGAGTAATATTTCTAGGTAACAGTTGGGATTATTGTTCTTAAATATACGAGAAACATGTAACAGGATACAGTTAATAATCTTATAATGATGATACTTAATATAAATGATAATAATACAAATATTATTAATAATAATTATTATTATTTCAAATTTTTGCCACAAGGGTAACTTGGAGGAGGTGGCGATGAGTCGATTACATCGACCCCAGTGTTCAACTGGTACTTATTTTATCGACCCCGAAAGGATGAAAGGCAAAGTCGATCTCGCGGAATTTGAACTCAGAACATAGTGGCAGGCCTAATACCGCTAAATATTTCGTCCAGCGTGCTAACGATTCTGCCAGCTCGCCGCTTTGATGATGATGATAATAATAATAATAATAATAATAATAATAATAATAATAATAATAATAATAATAATAATAATAATAATAATTGTTTCAAATTTTGGTACAAAGCCAGCAATTTCAAGGAAAGAGTAAGTCAATTACATCGATTCCCCAGTAAACAACTAGTACTTATTTTATCGACCCCTAAAGGATGGAAGGCCGAGCTGACCTCAGCAGAAATTTGAACTCAATGTATGCATAGACAAAATGCCCCAAAGCATTTTGTCGGGCATGTTAATTATTCTGCCTATGATAATAATGACAATAATAATTGCTTCAAATTTTGACACAAGGCCAGCAATTTCGAGGGAGTGGGTAAGTCAATTACATCGACTCCATACCCAATGCTCAACTGGTATTTATTTTATTGACCCTCAAAAGGATGAAAGGCTAAGTTAACTTCAGCAGAATTTGAACTCAGAACATAAAGCAAAATGCTTCGTGGCATTTTGCTCAGCATGCTAACAATGATGATGATGATGATGGTGATGATAATAATAGGCCAGTTGTAGTTGTCAGAGATCACCATTAAAAAAAATATGCCTTCTAATCAATGTATCAGTCTTAACAGATTACAATGTATCTCTAAAAGAAACGGAGAAACTCTCAAAATACAATAATAATAATACTAATAATAATTGTTTCTAGTATATGCAAAAGGCCTGCAAATTGTAGGGACAGAGGGAAGGGTTAACCAATTAAATCGAGTCCAATACTTCATTTGTACTTTGAATGATCAATTTGTTATAACAATAACAAAAATAATTATGAAAATAGGAAGAGTTTTTTGAAAATCTAATCATCAGCTTCTTGGTACCATCTGTTAAACAATTTCATTGCGTATAGTCCCAATTTCATCAATTTCGCATTCTACGACGTCACCAGGCTAAAATGAAAATAAAAAAAATATTGAGATATACAGAAGAAATAGAACAAGCATTTTGTTTTTCTCATGTTAAGCAAAATGTGAAGATAGAAAGCTTAGTGGTTAGAGTTTGTAATCATTGCTATGTGTGTTCAATCACTGCACTGAGCAGCATGTTATGCCCTTGAGCAAGACACTACGTTTCACTTTGCCTGTAAAGTTGGAATAATAATTTATTCTCTAATATTGTATATATATATATATATATATATATATATATATATAT
>NC_069002.1:22279485-22282365 GCF_001194135.2 Octopus bimaculoides
TATATATATATATATATATATATATATATATACATACATACATACATACATACATACATACATACATACATACATACATACATATATATATGCACACATACATATATATACATGTATATATGTATGTAGGTATGTACGTATATGTGTGTGTATATGTGTGTGTGTGTGTGTGTGTGTGTGGTAAGTCGGTGTGCAGGAGATAATGACAGTGTTCTCACATGACATGTGTGCAAGAGAGAAAACTGCACTGGTTTGGACATGTGATGCATATGGAAGAGGACAGCTGCATAAAGAAGTGCCGAGCTCTAATTGTAGAGGGAAACTGTGGAAGGGGTAGACCCAAGAAGACATGGAATGAAGAAGTGAGAAAGGAACTTTGGACACTGGGCCTCAATCAGGAAATGACAAGGAACTAGGAGTGGTGGTGATTTGGTGTACTTGAGAAGATGCGTCAAGCTAGATAAAATCCCTGTCATCTAGCCATACAGGTTTGTCCTTTACAGGTGCCAGTGACACATAAAATGCGCTTATGCCAGTGCTGCATAATTGCACCCATGTCATTGGCATGTAAAAAGCACTCCGCACATTCTGTAAAGTGGTTCGTATTAAGAAAGGCATGCAGCTGTAGAGACCATGCCACAACAGACAATTGGAGTCTGGACAGCTCCCCAGCTTACTAGCTTCAGTCAAACCGTCAAACAGGCATTAAACAATGATGATTATGAGGACGACGATGATGATATACACATATGTGTGTGTGTGTGTGTGCGCGCGCGCACGTGAGTGTGTGTGTGTGTGTGTGTGTTTATCCCTATCTAAATGACATACTTTATGTACATCATAGCAAACCCAGATGCTGCAGTGTTAGTCCAGGAAAAGATCCCTTTGTAGACGTATCGTGTTGCAAGTACAATATACTTCAGAGCTAGATGAAATGAAATTATCCCAGAAGCAACCATGGGATTGACAAATGCACATTTCACTGTTTTTGCAGCTTGTCAGTACCGTACACTCAAGTCACTTCTGACACAAAGTCATTCCAACCAGTCTGAAATATATAGAAACAATAAATGAACAATTCAGAGGCTGTGCAGAGATGCCTCAAGGAGGAAGAAAATTCAAATTATGCAATAGGAACTTCTCTAGATTAAAATATTTATCTAGATAACAAACATAATGTATGTCATAGAAAAGCCAGAAGCTACAGCATATGTCTACTATTCACAAACGGTAAAAACAATGGAATGTGCAAGTGTCATTCTCATGGTTGCTTCTGGGGCCATTTCGTTTCATCTAGTTTTGAAGTATATTATGCTTTTAACACAATACATCAATAAAGAAATCTTTCCTGAGATGTCCACTGCAACCTCTAGCATTTCAACAATATACATATGTTACGTAAGTCACATAGACACAGATTTTAAGCTGCATAATTTGAATACACACACACACATATCAATTAATGAATGATAAATGAGCAGGAGTTAAGCAATCACCTTCATTAGCTTACAGCTGTTTCTGCTATGACAAGCAGTTTGCTCAGCTGAGTGCACTGCTTCTTATAGCAGAGACAGCTGTAAGCTAACAAAGTTGATTACATAATACCTATTCTTTTGTCATCTATCTATATTTCTAACTGTCTATCTATCTATTTATCTTTTTAGTCATTAGAACATATCTATACTGAAGCATGAATTTTACAGAATTTTAGCGAAGCAAATCAGTGCCAGCACTTACATTTTTAAACCTGATACATAATCTATCGGTGTATTTTGTTGAACCACTAAAGTACAGGTGCATAGACATACCAACACCAGTTTTCAAGTGGTGGTGGAGGACAAATACAGACACAAATCACACATAACACACACACACACACACACACACACATACACACACATATATATATATATATATATATATATATATATATATAACAGGTTTCTTTCAGTTTCAGTCAACCTAATCCACTCACAATGCTTTGGTCAGTCTGAGGTTAAAGTAGCAGACACTTGCCCAAGAGATCATGCAAGTGGGATTGAACCTGGAACTATGTGGTTGAGAAGGAAACGTCATATATATATATATTTGAAGAAAAGCAACAAAATTGTATTAGGTTATAGCAGTACGTACGTTTCGTACAAACTTCATTTATTTATGTAGTGAGAACACCACATAAGATGTGCAATGAAAATGTACTCCTCAGCTGCATAATGTAAGTTCATTTTAGAAAGTCATTTTGTAAATGTGCGCAAATACAAGAGTTTAGTCCTGATTTTCTAACTTTATTCCTTCCCTTTTTTCCTTCTCCTTCTTCTCCCCACCTTTTACTCTGATTTGTTTTGGCCCTTGATATCTTCTCTTCTTATGGTTTTCTTATAAATAATATCTCTCTTCTACTTCCCCACATAAATGTATATCTTATTCTAATTTAACTATAAATGTTTGTCTTATTCTAATTTAACTATTAATGTTCTCTATGGTTTTAATTTTAGTACTTTAGATTGTTTTATTATTCTAAGTGTACAGACGAATAGATATATTCTTAGTAATTCTCCAATATCTTGACCTAAATTCCCTTACCTTAAATTTCCTCTAGCCACTCCTTGGGGTATTGTCCTTCCATTTTCATTTTTATTTTTATTTCTATATATACATATATATATATTTCCTTTCTTCTCTCTTTTTTCTCTTGCTTGATTCACCCCTAACCTGCCTTCCCTTACTACCTAACCTACCTTCCTCTAAATTGAAATTACTGCTATCTAGAAAGAAGAACAAATAGAATATATAGAAATTAAATTCCTGTTTGGTTTACTAGACTGTTGATTAACAGCCCAGTCAAGATGGTATTTTCTTCATCTCCTACTCTTGTATTTG
>NC_069002.1:22286918-22288621 GCF_001194135.2 Octopus bimaculoides
TGGGTGGTTACTTTTCGCATGAATATATTTAATATTTTCATTAATCTTATGGTAAGGTTGGGTATTACCTGTAGATAAGTTAAAATTAGGATCTAAATAATTTATATTATAGTACTCATTATAAATAGTAATCTTTAAACTATTTCTTTAAAAAAAACTATATATTCTCTTCTTTATATAATTCTAGTTTTCTATCAGTGCAATTTTTAGTAAGTAATAAAAGGTCATCCCTATATAAACTACCCTCCAATTTTAAGTTTTCAAGTTCAAGTTCTGATAATAAATATATACCTACTAAATCAGTTACATGTGCTGAATCCGGCGCCCCCATTGGTATATCAAAATAGTCCCTAGTATCTTTCCTAGTTCACATTTTATTATCATATTTAATCAACAATTTCCTAGCCATTTTAACTACATTTACTTCATCATAAGTCATACCTACCTTCTTCATTGCATAAATTAGGGCCTTATTAAGTACAATCTCGTTAATAAAAGAAGAAGAATTATCAATATCTATTTGAATAGATTTATATCTATTTTTATCATTAATATTATTAAACCATTTTAAAGTATCAATAGTACTATTCCATAATTTAAGGTAATTAATTCGATTTAATCTATTGATATATTTATCTAAAATTATCTTACTTAATTTACCTAGATCTGACTTACAAGGGCAAATAAGCCTACCTTTAGGGTCAGAATAAAAATTATCCTTATGGTCTTTTAATATAATTCTAGGATGCATAGGGACATAAGGTTCTGTCTTATTATCAAGTTCATATTTAAACATTATTTTTCCCTAAAACTATATATATATATATATATATATATATATCGGTGTATAGTCCCAGAATTTTCAACTCGTGTCAAATATAATAAACTGCTCCAAATTATTGTTAGAGTACCCAGCCTAAGTGGAGTCAAGACCAGCTGGTTTGTAGTAGCTTAAATTCATATTAGTTGTAATAATGAAATCAAACCAGATAGTGATATTTTGAAATTATTTAATTTGTACGTTTCAGGTCTCGTGATATATAATAGGAAATGCATTCATTACCTAAGAACTCCCTACTTTATGGCATACACGGCATTGACAGGTATGCACAAATGGATAGGTAGATTTGTTAATGGAGGTTCAGTTTTCATGGGTCCGCAAATGAGATTTTAGCCCAGCAAAAGAAAAGCAGGTTCTATCATAAAACTGTGCACACTAAAATGTCATATATATATATATAAATTTTAGAGGTAATACTTGATAAGTGTAAGCACCTGTATATGCCAGATAGAGGCCGAGGTGAAAGACGTAAAATGAAAACAGAACACAAAGGATTCCGCGGTACACGTGTTTCAACCTTTATACACAAACTGTCGTTGCATCATTATATGAGTATATAATTGATAGAAAGGATGGTTTAAAGCTATCTTCAGCTGCAAGATTACATCACAAAGAAAAAAGAAAAGAGAGAGAAAAAGGAAAAGTCCACCTAGTATTATCCATTGTAATATGCATATCCTTTAAATTGTTATATCTGCATAAATGTTCCTTGGTATTCAAAAATCTGTCCATATTGTACCACAATTCAGGGTAGAGTGAATGATAAATAGATTGGATTGTATATAACTAGCGTATATGAGATAGAAGGAGAAGATCAAAAATAAAAAAGTTAGAGGTTAAAACAATATAAAATACGAAATAA
>NC_069002.1:22288952-22292416 GCF_001194135.2 Octopus bimaculoides
ATATGATATCCTTGTGATGAGTGGTCAGTTTACCCAAAACACACCACTACAACTTAACTATATGAACTTATCTATTATATGGGTACATACACTTATTTGGAAGATAAATAAATAAATAATAATGATGGAAGTGGTAAAGAGTAATTAGAAAATATAAAAACTAAAAAAAGAAAAATCAGAAAATGTAAAAAAAGGTTAGAAACTATAAAGAAGAAAATTAGGGTTGAAGTTAAAAATTAAAATTAAAAGTATGGGGAACAATTATAATAGTAGTAATATAATAGTAATAATGTATTATATAATGTAATAGTAATAAAAAATAACAACAACAATAACAATGATAATAATAATAATATAGTGGTTTGAAAAAGTACATTGATTGGAAAACTATTGTGATTGGGGAAATTTCGGCTTATCTATTTGTGTAAATTATATGTTATAGTGCAACTACTAGTATAATCGTATTTTAATCGTTTAGGTATTGCTATATGAAGTTAAAACAGTCTGGGTTTGTATCTCCTAATGAATACTAGTATAATAGTGTTATAAACATTGAAGTGATGAGTGTTATTTAATGTTACCTTTGTGTATTGTAGTGTTATTCGAAATTTTAGAACCAGTGTCTAAATTATTCAGTAATTTTCCTCTAAAAATGGGGTTAGGGATCTCGGGTTATCAAATATGTGTGTACTATATGGAGTCAGAATCTAGCTAGGTGAGGGTAAACTGAATAATTAAAGTAAATAGTTAAGTTGTTGTGGGTAGAGTACGGGATTCGTTAATTCAATGCCTGAATAGTGGCAGGATGGATCAGACGAGGGAATTACCAATGAGAGAAGATGATGAAGTGATGAAGTGATTATAACTTAAAAGTGGGGACTTAAGGATTAAAGTATTTAAAGGTTTTAATCAGTTTATGTATACAAGTTGGTTTGAATTCTTTTCTCTTATTAATTAGCTTGTTCTTTTCAGACAATCTAATGATTTTCAATAGTTCTAAGGAACATAACTGGCAACCAGTTCTATTATTTTTATAAGTTGCTGCCGATCCAACTATGGACCATCTAAGGTTAAAGTTAATATTTTCGTCTTTAAATTCCCATATCACGTAGACGTGATAATGAAGTGCTATTAGCCTTATGCCTGAGTCTAAATGATGACCTATGGTTATAAAACCTAGATTTCCAGAAGGATGAGCACCCAAGGTAGGTGAGGGTATTCGTTTCAGTAATTATTTCTCAAGAATAGACTATGTTTTTGCTAGGAAGTTTCCACGTAGAGGACATGTTGATGTTGTTACACAATTGCACCCAACTTTATAATTGTTAGGCCGTCTTATGCTTGCATGTGGAGGGTAACTGTTTATATGATTGTTACTATTATTGTTGTTACCTCTATCGGGGTTGTTCAAAGTTTCACTAGTTCTATTCTTTCTGGCGTTAACACTGGTACTATATTTATCAGCTCTATCAACAATATTATTAATTGTATAAGAATTGTGGCTCGTATGATTATTGTCGTGATTACTATTTGAGGTGGAGTTGGATATTCTATTAGTAGTAGCAGTATCGTTATTTAACGTGGAAGTACTATATGGTGTGCCACTATCCTGTATTGGGTATAGGTTTAGTGATTCATCTATTGTACTGTGATTTGATATTTGGATATGGTTATAGGGCCTAAGAGTGTTGTTGTCATTATAATTATTATTACTACTACCATTATCAACAATGTTATAATTCTCAGGATTATTAGTTTGTATACTATCATTATTAGTTCTTGGATTATTGGGGTTAGACTGATAATTATTATTTATTCTTAATCTAGCTTTTCTTTATTTTGGTTTTATTATGTTTAGATATAAGGCATTTCATATTGGGGAGAGTCGAATATGAGATTTTAATAGTTTTAGTGGAAAGAATACTGTTATATTTATGAGTGGGAGGAAAGTTATTTGATATAATTGAAAATATTTTCTTGCATAATCTACCTGTAACTGCTACATTATATGGTATGTTATACCATATATAGTTGCGTAATTTACTGTTATTTTGTTTAGTAATTCTTCTATTGCTATTATTATTTCTATTGTTAGGGTTTTCTCTAACTGAACTATTATCGGTACGATTTTTTCTTTATGCTTTTTGATCTTAAGCCTATTTGTATTAGTACTGGTTGTGTCTATGCTTTTATTTTTGTTTTTATTCGACTTATTATCTATACCTCCATTTAAGGAATTAACTCTAGATTTACTAATTTGTTTATATGATGGGTTTTTACTCATGGTTGATGCTTTAGGCGGTTTACAGTTTAAGTTTTTAACAAAAGATATTTTCTGGGAGTACCCAGCGTTAGAGAGGGCTTGATTGTAATGATGAGCATGATCTTTAAAAATGTTTTCATTCAAGGATAATTTAGTTAGTCTATCAGAAACAGTCTGGACAGTAGTATTAATTATAGAGGGGGGGGTGATTGGATAATGTGCTAATGTAACTTGTAGTTTCTTATGGCTTTCTGTAAGGGTAGTGAAGGCCTTTATCTATGTCTAGTGTGGCATCTAAAAAATTAACTGTCTTAAAGTTAGTCATAAATTCAAGTTTTAGATTAAATGATTTTTAAAAATGCCTAATCTTTTTCCTAATTCTTTCTATGGTACTTTTGCTATTGGTGGGGTATATGAATAGTAAGATCTGGTACCTCCGAGAATAGCCTCTTAAGAAGAAAGGCTCCGACTAAGTCAGTTACCTGAGCTGAGTCGCTCGAGCCCATAGCCACATCGAAGTTATCAGGGGTGTCAGACCTAGTCCAAAGTTTACCCTCGAATTCAATTATTGTTTTCTTAGCTAAGAGTATGATATCAATATTTTCTCTATCTATAAGAGAGGTTACGAGCATAAATTAGGTACTTATTCAATAGGATAGGAAAGATGCTTGCATAGTAATTCGATATGTCGAATTGTATGAATGAAAAGTTTTTCTTATAGTTGATAGAGTTGAACCATTTTCAAACATCCTCAGTATTAACCCATATGTTGAGTGGGGTGTGAGGTTTGATCCTGGGAATTACTCCGTCTAGAATTATCTTACTCAGTCTGCCTATATCTGACTTAGTTGGGCATATTAGCCTCACTTCTATGTTCTCTGGAAATCTTTTTTTATGGTCCTTAATGCTAATCCATGGTTTCTGGGGGATGAGAGGTTCGGTCCTTTCTAGTAGATCTAGCTTAGTCATAACTTCTTTGATTTTGCTGTTGGTTTGTATCAGGTTATCTGTTGATGTAATTTTATATTTTTTACGGAGCTCCTTCATTATTAGTGATCTATAAGTATTATAGTCTAATCTATACCAGTTACCGGTTTTGTCGGCAGGTATGATTAGACTGTCTTAATTTTTTAGTGAGTGTAAAAACTGTTTTAGTTTCTTCAAGTGGTTGTTACTAATGGTTCTATGTTTTCTAAGTTTA
>NC_069002.1:22292426-22293619 GCF_001194135.2 Octopus bimaculoides
TATAGGGAGATTTCACAAAAATACAACAGATGAAGACAGGTGGTGTAGAAAACAAATAGATGTATTAGTATAATGCTCGGGAATTGGAAAAGTCTTTAACGTTTCGAGCCTATGCTCTTCCAAAGAAAGGAACACAGAAAGAAACAAGGAGAGAAAAAATGTATGTAGTGGTCAGCGATCTATCATGATACATACATACATATGTATATATACAGTGGCAGACTGGCCAGGTTGCCAGCTTGCCCGATGACAAGTGGCCTCTGCGCCATTAGAATCCATATATGAGGGCCCATGTTAGTATCCAAGGGGCCCATCCCCTGAAGTTCGAGAATTTTTTATTTACTCCTGGAAGAATTCATTAATTATTTCAGCATGGCTGTGTTTGTAGAGAGTTGAAAAGAATACTTTCAGCAAAAAAAATTAAATGTTAGCATTGTAATTGCGGGTGGGCCCCCTTAGTTTCCTGGAAACCAATATTTTTAGACCCAGTCCGCCACTGTATATATGTGTGTGTGTGTGTGTGTGTGTGTGTGTGTGTGTGTGTGTGTAATATTCGGTGGGCTTTTTTTAAGAGAGATGGAGATGCAGTTGAGAAAATTAACCACAGTTTATTACAGTTATTGATTTCTGGAGATGTGAAAGACAAAGTCACCAAAATCTGCAACTGTGAACAAGAAAACTAAACACGTTGACACATTTCTGTAAATGTTTTACAATATGGAAGAGAGGCACAAACACACGCAAAGCACACGTGGATGTGGGGAGGGGAGAGAGTGAGAATAAATCAAATTAACAACTTAAGATTCTTAAATATGACTTTTCAATGAAAAGTAGAATTTCTTTTCTATATTATTCCTTTTTTTTATTTCTGTTTCAGTTTGTTTTTCTTAGTAATAATAATAATAATAACAACAACTATAATAATAATTATAACAACAATAATGATAATGATAATAATAATAATAACAATAATAATAATAATAATAATAATAATAATAATAATAATAATAATAATAATAATAATGATTTCTTTTAAATGAAAATAAACCAGAAACAAAAATTAAGTTAAAAGAATTATTAGCTGTGTTAGCTAAAGGCTTCAATCTGCTGCTGCTGCTACTACTACTTCTACAAATAATAATAATAATAATAATAATAATAATAATAATAATAATAATAATAGATGGTGGGGT
>NC_069002.1:22293808-22294375 GCF_001194135.2 Octopus bimaculoides
TGGTGATGGTGGAGGTGGTGATGGTGGATGTGGTGATGGTGGAGGTGGTGATGGTGGAGGTGGTGATGGTGGAGGTGGTGATAATAATACACTTGCTTGCCCCTAGGCTTTCTGCCTACTCAAAATACAGTAGTTGTTGCTGAACGTATTTTCATATTAATTCTTATTACAATTATTGCCATTATTTAAACATAGAAATTATTTACATTAGTGTTGTTGTGGCTAATATCATTTCTTGTAGTAGTAGTAGTAGTAGTAGTAGTAGTAGTAGTAGTAGTAGTAGTAGTAGTAGTAGTAGTAGTAGACAAAAGCATTTTCTTCTGATTACTTAGAATTCCAGATAAACCTCTTAGATGTGTTGGCCAAAGGCAATGTTCATGAAATGTAAAGTGGGCAACAGTATCAAGATGCAAGAGAGAGAAAGCGAGAGATGGGAGTGGGAGAGAAGAACTTAATAAAACAAGCAAATATATGAAACCCTTGGTATACACCAACCAATACACAAGATGGTAAAACTTCTTTCACGTCACTTTGTTTAATTAAAAATAAAATAAATAGGTTATAAGT
>NC_069002.1:22294983-22295986 GCF_001194135.2 Octopus bimaculoides
GTGTGTGTGTGTGTGTGTGTGTGTGTGTGTGTGTGTGTGTGTGAGAGAGAGAGTAGGTTGCATCTCCGGAATTTTTCGAAGCGAGGGCACAAGGTCAGAAGGGTACACTTCTTTTCTTGAGGGAAAAACGTGCCCTTCAGGCTACCCCTTAAGTTTGTTCCTGGTGTGTGTAGGCAAATATACATATCAAGGCCTTGTTTTGTTGGTGTCCAGTGGGGATACATAATCAGTCATGTGATGTAACAGTTTGTCATGTGACGTGGAGGATCAGTCATGTGATGTGAGGTTCAGTCACGTGATGTAGCAATCTGTGTGAAGACCCATGCCCAAAATGCTCCACACTGAAACAGAACCAAACCCAAACCACCACCCCCACCTCATGTTTGAGAAGCAAAGTTCTGAATCTCCTGACCCAGCTTGCACTTATAAGGCACAAAGCCGTGCCTATGGTTATATACCTGAACCAATAGATTTGTAGATCACACCTAAACAATTGGCTCAATCATGGTTGACCTGGAGTTAAACGACAACATTGACAACAACAAAAAAACATAAAATCTTACAAAAGGCTGTCACAGCAGTGAGACCCAATTACAGTCACATGGCCTGAACCAATACAAACTGTTTTGGTCACAGGCACACCTCAGTGTCAATTAAGAAGATCCACAACTGACCACTCAGTTGATTGCCTGGTACCTTATGGACCTAGCCAGCGGCAGCACTTCAATCACCCATAGACATTCACTTTGTTAAACAATCTGGTTTGACATTTTACATGGTGCTTACCTTTAAAAATTCTGGAGGGGTTCTGAAGACACCAACTCCGAGAGGGGTTCCAGTTAGAATTACATCTCCAGGCTTCAAAGTGACAAACCTAACACAAAACAGAACATTATCAGAAAATAATTCATCTTATTAACAAAAATATCAGTTATTGTCAAATAATTATTTGTTAAAAATGATGGTGGTGGTGTTGTTGTTGTTGTTGTTGTTGTTGTTGTTG
>NC_069002.1:22296338-22297279 GCF_001194135.2 Octopus bimaculoides
CCAACAAGATGGTTCTGTTGTATGACCATGCCCAAATATAAAGGAAAAAGACCCCTTCAGTCATTCATTACCATGGATCGCACCTAGAAAGTTCTCCTCCGAGGTACAAGTTCAAGCAAGGTCGTTTATGGAAGACCAGTAGCCACCCATGCATACCGACCTCCCCTCTCCATATCACTGATGTTATCCAAGGGAAAAAGCAGGGGGTCAATACAGCTTGGCACCAATGACATCACAACTCATTTCTACAGCTGAGTGAACTGGGTCAACATGAAATAAAGTGTCTTGTTCCAAAACACAACACACAGGCCAGTCCAGGAATCAAACTCACTAACTCATGATTGTGAGATTGAAGTTATAATCACTGAAACATGCACATATGCATATAGATAGATAGATAGATATTCTTTTATTCTTTTATTTGTTTCAGTCATTTGGCTGCTTCCATGCTGGTGCACCACCTTTAGTCGAAGAAATCAACCCCAGGAGTTATTCTTTGTAAGCCTAGTACTTATTTCATCGGTCTCTTTTGCCGAACCGCTACGATATAAAGACCTAAACACACCAACATCAGTTGTCAAGCGATGGTGGGGGGGGGACAAAACACAGACACACACATACATAAATATATATACATATATATATATATGTGTGTATATCATCATCATCATCATCATCATCATCATCATCATCATCATCATCATCATCGTTTAACGTCCGCTTTCCATGCTAGCATGGGTTGGACGATTTGACTGAGGACTGGTGAAACCGGATGGCAACACCAGGCTCCAATCTGATTTGCCAGAGTTTCTACAGCTGGATGCCCTTCCTAACGCCAACCACTCAGAGAGTGTAGTGGGTGCTTTTACGTGTCACCCGCACGAACGCCAGTCAGGCGGTACTGGCAACGGCCACGCTCAAAATGGTGTATTTTATGTGCC
>NC_069002.1:22298272-22299377 GCF_001194135.2 Octopus bimaculoides
CTGGCTTCATTCCTTGCGAGCTTACACATGTCCTCAGCAGTCACAGCCCATGTTTCACTGCCATGTAGCATGGCTGTTCGTACACATACGTCATACAGTCTGCCTTTTACTCTGAGTGAGAGTCCCTTTGTCGCCAGCAGAGGTAAGAGCTCTCTGAACTTTGCCCAGGCTATTCTTATTCTAGCAGCTACACTTTCAGCACACCCACCCCCACTACTAACGTGGTCACCCAGATAGCGGAAGCTATCAACTATCTCTAGTTGTTCTCCCTGGAATGAGACAGAAGTTGTTTCCTGTTTGTTTACAGTGTTTATTGCACCTGAACATCTGCCACATACAAAAACTAACTTTCTAGTTAACCTGCCTTTGATATTGCTGCACCTCTTATGTGTCTTATAGAGTTACTACCTACTCCTTTTCTCTTTTTCCTTTTCTACATATATATATAGATAGATAGATAGATAGTCGAAAATATATACGTCATTAAAGTGACTGAGGGCGCCATTCAGTCCCAGTATTCCAAAGACTCATAGTCACAAAATGCACTGACAAGGGAGACAATGTCCCCAAGCTGCTTTAGTGCTGTAGATATTTTTGTCTTTCCGTTGAAAAATTACTAACAAGCCACCCTTACTATTTATCCTTTACACCTTTACTATTGATTTCTATGGTGATCTTATAAGCTGACAAGGGTAGCTGAGTTAAACCCAAGGCACCAGTAAGAGCCACAGACAAGCATTAATGTAAATACGAAATCACTGATGATCTGGCTATGCCAAGCGCTTAGGGAGTTTACCTCCCTTGTCAGTCAATGAGACAGTGTGCATTGTGGCTATGAGTTGTTTTGACTCTTATTTCTAGCAATACCAGTGCTGGATAGCACCTTCAGTCACTTTAGTTACGTGTACATTTGTACCTTTCAGTTGAAAAATTACTAACAATCCACCCTTATTATTTAGATAGATAGATAGATAGATAAATAGATAGATAGATAGATAGATAGATAGATAGATAGATAGATAGATAGATAGATAGATAGATAGATAGATAGGTTTCTTTATTAGCCACACAGGGCTCAACATAGAGGGGACAAAATATACATGTA
>NC_069002.1:22305199-22307524 GCF_001194135.2 Octopus bimaculoides
ATTCACTAGACAAGACTTCCCTTTCTACTCTCAACTTCCTCTTCAGGTGATACTTGAAGAAGTTGATGAGAGATTGCCCAGAGAGGAAAGTCTTTGTCTCTAGACCTTTCAGACGCGTCCACCATACACATTCTTTCGTCATAGCCACAAGTACGATGAAAATAGCTCTTCCTTCCCGTTTAAAGGAAGGAGGCGCGACAATATTCACGATAGACTCGGCTGATAGACCGACTCGTCCCACACGCGATAGCAGTTGTTCGACATAGATAGATAGATAGATAGATAGATAGATAGATAGATAGAGAGATAGAGAGAGAGAGAGAGAGATAGAGATAGACAGATAGAGATAGATACAGAGATACAGAGATACAGAGATAGACAAGCAGACAGACAGAGAGATACATACATACATACATACATACATACATACATACATACATACATAGACAGCATTATATTTTATCAGATGTACAATTACATGTATACTATCAGTGTAATTATAGATGTGTCCTGCTGAGTTAAGAGGTTAGAAGAGTGGGAAGATGTCCATGTCTGCTCACGACTACACGGGCCCTAAAACAATTTGAGAAAGAATGGTACATGCCATCAAGTCGCACACAGAATCGAGTGTGACTTGTTGGAACAACAATCCAGGTCTGACATGGATATGTTGTTATATTATGTGTGTACTTTATCTTTTAGCTTTTACTTGTTATCATCATTTGACTGTGGCCATGCTGGAGCACCACCTTGATGGATTTGGTCAAACAAATCAATCCCAGGATGTTAAACCTGACACTTATTCTGCTAATGTCTTTTGCCAAACGTCTAAAGTGCAGGGACATAAAGAAACCAACGCGGGTTGTCAAGTGGAGGTGGAGGACAAACACACACACACTCAAATATGCACATGCACACACACACACACACACACACACACACACATACAATGGGCTTCTTTCAGTTTCCATCTACCAAACTCACTCACAAAGCTTTGGTTGACCTGGGGCTATAGAAGAAGACACTTGCCCAAGGTGCCACACAGTGGAACTGAACACAAGACTACATAGTTAAGATGCAGGCTTCTTAACCATACAGTCACTCCTGCATCTGTCATACTCATGACAACATATGTATAACAGTATGTTATATTTCTAATAATACAAGAGTGGGGACTGCAAAGTTTCTGCCTTTAAGGGCATCACGAAAGGCCTGGTTGGAGGCCCAACATTCCAAGTTCTTTTACAGATCTTAGAAAGACCGCTGCAATAATTGTGTGGATCTGTTTGTTATATTACTCTCATTCAGTTCTGTTCTGACTCAGTATTCAACTGAGTCTGGTGACTTTGCCTTGTTTAGTAAATGTATTTGTATTTTGTTAATTTGTACAAATAATAGTTTTTCTAATTGGTATATTGCTTTGTTTTGAACATGAATTTTTGGGTTCTGCTTTAATTAGCATGTATTTTTGAGTATATATTGCTCACATATTCACTCCATTATGGGTTAGCTGCAGACAGGTTGGTTGGCATTCAAGTGGCATTCAAGTAAGTTGATAATTCTGTATTGAGACATAACAATGTTGAATAAAATCATAATTAACTGATCCTCCTGTATTTTTTTTCACCCAAAGCCAGGAGCTTTCCAGCACTGCCTCGTATAGACATTCTATTATGTATACAACATAACAAAAATGGAAACCGCTCGTAATGATCTCCTCATCTTCCAGAGCAAGAGAAAGCATAACATTTTAAAAGATAAGATAGATAAATAAAAGCAAATTAAAGAAAGTAAATTATAGAAATAGCAGAAGAACCTTCCACAAATAATTACAACTTAATAGAAGAAAAATTATATGAAAAATATAGACAGCAATCAAAGGACAATTGCACTGCAAAAGAATATTCCAAGACTAAACACCAACCGAGATATGAAGACAATAAGTTTCTCCACACTGTGTACAAGCATTGAAGTATTACCATTCTGCTTTGGTACTCCATTCACCCGGCATCGAATTCCAAGGTTTTCTATATCTGAAGAACAAAGCAATTCCATATAAAATTATTATATTATCATTCCTCTCCTTTTCCTCTCTCTCTCTCTCTCTCTCTCTGTCTCTCTCTCTTTCTTTCTGTATCCTTGTAGATGCATATGTACACACACACACGCGCGCACACACACGCGCGCACACACACACACACACACACACATAAAAAAGATAAAAGATATATATATGTATACTTGTATGTATATATGTGTGTGGGAACATCCATATATACAAATAGATACATGTGTATTTATGTGCGTATATATATATATATATAT
>NC_069002.1:22309532-22310677 GCF_001194135.2 Octopus bimaculoides
AAATATTCAGACAAATACATAACAAAAATAGCAGGACTTACAAATATATATAACATACAGAAAATTGCACTACTGGGTACTGCACACATCCTACGCAAAACACTTTCAATACAGTAAACATAAGAGCACCACAGCAAACCACAGCACATACCCAAGGCGCACAGAGCTGCGCTCGGTAGTGAAGTGAAAGCACGTTATAAAAATAAAACTACTGAATAATAATAATAATAATAATAATAATAATAATAATAATAATAATAATAATAATAATAATAATTACAATAATAACAATAATAATAATAATAATAATAATAATAACATTTAATAATAACAAAAACAACAACAACATCAATAATCATGGTGATGGTGATAATATTAACATTTAATGAAAATTGGGAAAAGTTGTGACAATATGAAAATGTCAATAACAGCTATAAATGGAAATAGTAATTAATAATGTGATGAAATATCATTTATAAGTTGTTAAATACAAAATGTAATGAGATGCAAACATTATCTCATGTCAAAGATACTAGGAAGTAATCTAACTAAATGACTCTCAGATATGTTTAAACACTAACATTGCGTTTCATTTGTTTATATTCCAGAATTAGTGGATGTTGCGCATATGTATCTTTGAAACTGACAGAAGTGTTGATGTAGTTTTGGAGGAGTTTTATCTTCTTTTTTTTTTTAGTTTGTATTTCTTGTAAAACCTATTTGTTGTTTTTTTTTTGGTAGCTTCCATAAAGTAGGCATGTTCTGTTACAGTAGCATGTCTTTGCAGCTGTGTTGCATGTTCCGTAGGAAGTTACTATTTACTGATTGCATATGTTTTAAGTGCAGATGTTGTTAACTTTTACTTGTTCTTATTTAATAGTTTGTTGTATTTATGCCCTGTTGGGAAGTGTCTGTTGATTAATACTAAAAATATGAGTGTTATATTTGTTATATTTAGACTGAAAGGTAGGTTGAACCCGATGGTGTATCTTTGGAATACAAATACACACACATTATCATCATTATCCTTTTAATGCCCACTTTTCCATGCTTGCATTGGTTAAAGAGAGTCTAATGAGGTAGATTTTCTATAGTTGGGTGCCCTTCCTGTCGCAGACCCTCACCTGTTTCTAAGCAAAGTAATA
>NC_069002.1:22310777-22313236 GCF_001194135.2 Octopus bimaculoides
AGTCTAGTTGGTTAATATAGGCTAGAAAAAAACACTTTTCATTTCGACGTATAGTGGGTTAATATAGACTACAAAAAAGCACTATTGGGTTAATATAGGCTAGAAAAAATCACTTTTCCTTTTGAAGTCTAGTTGGTTAATATAGTCTAGAAAAAACACTTTTCCTTTTGAAGTCTAGTGGGTTAATATAGGCTAGAAAAAAAGCACTTTTCGTTTTGAAGTCTAGTGGGTTAATATAGGCTAGAAAAAAATCACTTTTCATTTTGAAGTCTTATGGGATCATATAGGCTAGAAAAAAGCGCTTTTCCTTTTGAAGTCTAGTTGGTTAATATAGGCTAGAAAAAATCTCTTTTCATTTTGAAGTCTAGTGGGTTTAAATAGGCTAGAAACAAGCACTGTTCATTTTGAAATCTAGTGGGTTAATATAGACTAGATAAAAAAACCACTTTTCATTTCGAAGCCTTGTGGGATAATATAGGTTAGAAAAAAGCACTTTTCATTTTGAAGTCTAGTTGGTTCATATAGTCTAGAAAAAGCACTTTTCGTTTTGAAGTCTAGTGGGTTAATATAGGCTAGAAAAAAAGCACTTTTCGTTTTGAAGTCTAGTGGGTTAATATAGGCTAGAAAAAAATCACTTTTCATTTTGAAGTCTTATGGGATCATATAGGCTAGAAAAAAGCGCTTTTCCTTTTGAAGTCTAGTGGGTTAATATAGTCTAGAAAAAAAGACTTTTGGTTTTGAAATCTAGTGGGTTAATATAGACTAGAAAAAGCACTGTTCATTTTGGAGTCTAGTGGGTTAATATAGGCTAGAAACATTACTGTTAATTTTGAAGTCTAGTGGGTTAATATAGGCTAGAAAATTGCACTTTTCCTTTTGAAGTCTAGTGGTTTAATATAGGCTACAAAAAAGCCTTTTTTACATTTTGAAGTCTAGTGGGTTAATTATAGGCTAGAAAAAAGCACTGTTCATTTTGAAGTCTAGTGGGTTAATATAGGCTAAAAAAAGGAAACACACATGGAGGCTCGTTAGACCAGATGAGGTGAAGTTGCGAAGGCTGGAAAAATATTGTCTTTGACGAGAGAAAAGATAGAAGAGGAGATAGATCAGAATAAACCCGAAATTATATTTTGGCGTTTTGGGGAGGAACTTAATGAAAGGAAAGAGATTGGGTGTTAAAATAGAGTTTAGTTTTTATTGTCCTATTCCTATACAATTGTTTTCTTATAAATGGACGAAGATATTCATAAATAGAACAGCGTAATGGTCAAGTTTGTATTCTACAGTAGTGTGAGTAGTAAAGGAAAATAAAAATGAACAAAGACGTTTGAAATATACATGGATTTTTTTCTTAATTATTATTTTTAGTGGATTTATATATTCATTCTTTCAGTCACGCTTATTTGAATCTAGACTAAAAAATAGGACTTGGGTGCCAATATATCTAATTTAATTCCCTCTCTATGAAATCCAATATATATCTATTCAAAACTCCTTAAAAAAGATTTTACTGGTCAAACTATATTTGTATGTACGTTCGGAATTACCAAATAAGGAACTGTTTATTATTTGAAATTCATATTTAATATTTCTTAACCATCATCTCTCATTTCGATTAAGTTTTTAAGTTAATAGGTAGTTGGTACTAGGATGTGAGTTATATAGTTTTTTTTATTTTAGTATTTTTTAAATAGATAATAGGTCAATAATTCATAGGAAAAAATAGGTGTTATATCTCGTAATTAATTATCCAAACACAGCTTGTTATATTTGATATGAACTTTACGAAATGTGTACAATATGTGTAAAGATGTATAAAAGGGAACTAGTTACATGATTATCTTAATATATAATAAATTATAATAAATAATAAATAATAATGTATAATCAGATATTGAGATATTTTGTAAATAAGAAAAGTTTTATTGTGTTGATGTATGGCGACAATAATAATTATGTTTTTATTTTTATGGAGAGGAAACCTAAATAAAAATAAAAATAAAAGATGGTGTGATATTATGAGCAATGTAGGGGAGATAACAATTGAAATAGTTGGATATTCTATAAATAACATATTTGTTTATAGTTACACAGATGTACATAGATTTACATATACATACGCAAATACACGTACACACAGATATAGAAATAGGTACACGTATACATATGTGTATATATACGGATACACCTATATATGATAGAAACTAGAGACCAGTGGCGACGACTGACTACGAAAGTGTCTAGAGTGGTACTCCAACAACTGGCTGCATCAATTAAGGGATCTTGATGATAATGATCTACACACACACACACACACACACACACACACACACTCTCTCTCTCTCTCTCTCTCTCTCTCGGTGTAATTTATTTGAAGCCAAGTGAAACTGAATTCAAAGTGACTGCGAAAGCCAAAGCTGTGCAGTTAGAAATAGTTACAAACTTTTTATTTCTTTTAG
>NC_069002.1:22313354-22318432 GCF_001194135.2 Octopus bimaculoides
GGAGTGCGATAGGGACAGACTGGTGGAGTGCGATAGGGACAGACTGGTGGAGTTAGATAACCAGTGAATATCGTGCAACTGATATCATTTTTCTGAAGTTAGGTAGTAGGTATGTAACAAGAATGTCCTCTTTGACCTTTAGATTCCTGATGCTTTAGTCTTTTTTTTTTTATGGTTGGGGAAGATAAAGTACCAGATTGATGGTTGGCAAAAGAATCGCTGGGTCTTCTTTGTCTTTTAGCCCTCTTTTGAACAGTTTTAAGTTGGTGGTTCCATCACTTACTACATCGGTTATTGAAACGGGTGACGTAGTAGGGAAATTAAAAGCTTGGACAATGGCATTCAGAATTAGATATCTGTACATGTAGTAAATGCGTTCATGAGAAATATCCTTTAATGTAAGAGATTTCAAAATTATAATTATCAACTTCTAATCTAGAATAAGAAACATTTACAGTATAAATAATTTCGTATGTGACAGTCAACAAAATCTTCGTCTGTTCTGCATAAGCAAAAATTTCATTAAAATTTAATATAAGTTATCTCCCTTTAAATTTGAAGCTTTAGAAGTTACGTCCCTTGAAAGCAATTGGTGACCAGTAGGAAATTATTTTCTGCAGCAGATTCCGACATTTCGAACAGAAGCGAAATATATATTGTTAAATAGCGTAAAATTTTATTTAGAATGTTTTGATTTATTAAAAAAGAGAGGTGACATATTTTATATGTATGCTTGTCTCATGGAGAATTGTGCCATTTAATACAAAATTTTTGGACTTGACAATATCATTTTAATGTTTTTTACTCACCGAGATTACTAACGTATTGAGAATAATATATAGATTTTATTCATCCAAGTACGAAAATTTACTGTAAAAAGTTGGGAGGATCTTTTTTAAAACGGGGGCCACATTTTTCATTAATGTTTTACGTAGTGTTTTTGGTACCGAAAGACTTTCAAACTTCGTATACTTATCTATTTTGTGTTATAGAACAGAAAAATATTTTTGTATTCGAATTTATTTCATGTAAAAAATTGTCTTATTTCGATAATTTCAACCAATCACTGACAAGTATTCAGTTGTTTATATTTACTCCTTTGGCTGATTAAGCCATAGCTTCGTTTTAGTTGCTTTTTTCATTTTAAATTTGCTTTTTTCATTTTAAATTTGCTTTTGTCATTTTCTTTTTTTTTTCTTCGTTTTATTTGCTTTTTTCTTTTTAAATTTGCTGTTTTACCCTAACCCTAACCCTAACCCTATCACCGATAGAATTGTTTCAGAATCGTTTGTTTATGTAGTCGGCACTTAATGTATATCAGCTGAATGGACGTCAGTGATTGGTTTGTTTGCCTAAAACCCTTCAAGGCAGTGTTCCAGTATGGCCGCAGTCAAATGACTGAAACAAGTAAAAGAATAAAAGAAAATCATATTGCTACTGTTTGCTTCTTGCTCAGAGATTTATTTTTGCTTGTTTCAACTTTTTTGAGATCAGCGACAGTTTGTCACTGGCAAAAATCATAGAGTATTTTGCGAGTGGAATGAGTTTTCATCACAGCTCATGATTATCAGACACTGATGATGGGTTACTACCCAGGAACCAGGGTCTGTATGTATCACGTAAGGCTAGAGATAGGAACGATGATTTCCCCTCGCAAGTATTACTAATCAGACACAGACAGTGTTGTTAGCCAGCTGGAGGAGATGTCCTCCTGGGGCTAAAAACAACAGTAGCATCATCCTCTATGGGACCACCACATCTAGTTGGCAATTATATATCTTATAGTTTTAGAGAAAAGAACCAAGGTCCATGAACTCATTGATGAAAATCCACTATCACATATAGAAAACTAATAATTAAAAGCACAATAAATAAGTATAATATAATACAAAGTAAATATCATAAGATAATGATAATAAAACGACTACACGTGTTTCATAACCAAATTTTCAAATAGAAAAAATATATCATCATCATCATCATCGTTTAACGTCCGCTTTCCATGCTAGCATGGATTGTACGATTTGACTGAGGACTGGCGAACCGGATGGCTGCACCAGGCTCCTATCTGTCTGACAGAGTTTCTACAGCTGGATGCACTTCCTAACGTCAACCACTCCGATTTATATATATATATATATATATATATATACACACACTTATCTATGCATATAACAACAGCCGTTGTTCAGCCCTAGACCCTATGATCAAAGGTATTCCGGCCACGATCATCACATTGAGTATCAAAGATTCAGTGTTTCATTTCCTTTTCAGGACTACCATGTGTAATTTGAGTGAGAGTTGGCTGTCATTTTTAGCATTGGGTTGGCGTAGTAGAAACAGAATTTATTGTTTGGGTGTAGTTGTTGCTGTTTAGCCTTCGTTCTACCTACCATTCCACTAGATTTCTTTGTTCAGTCATGGTATACACCTACAGCATTTATTAACAAAAGCTTACGTTCTGAGTTCAAATTTTGCCAAGGTCAATTTTGTTTTCTTTCAGTATTGGTCTACAGAATGTCGGTGTGGGGAGACGACATCATTGAACCTCTTTCTTCAGCCCAGCCTCTGCCTCTGTCATTAGCAAGAATGACATCATATACCAATACCGAAGGCTTGCCATCAGTTTTACCTTTTGCGTTCAGCGATTGATGAAATAGAATATCTGTTGCTGCAATTGATCTCTCGAATCACCTTATCAAAGGAATACATTGCATAATGTAGTCCAAGGTATACTGATTGTACCAACCTATAGCCTTCTTATTAGATAGTGGTTATGATGGTGGTGGTGGTAGTAGTAAAAGTTGTATTGTTTTTAGTGGTAAAGGGGGATTTAGCCGCAGTAGTAGTAGTAGCAGTAATGTTAGTAGTCGTAGTAATAAGAATGATGATGGTGGTGGATGAGGTGGTGGTAAGAGCAGTGTTGTTGTTTGCGCTCTCGTCGGATGTTAGTAGTAGTAGTAGTAGTAGTAGTAGTATTGAGGTCAGAGATTATAGCAGTTTCACATTTACAAAGTCGATATCCACCCCACCCCCACACGAACACACGATTGTCTAGTACATATCCACACACAAACCGAACACCTCGCTCCGTATGTAATAAACAAACACACATACTTATTTAATGTGAAACGGTATAAAACTATTGTGACGGGTCAATGTGCTATGTTGTAAAACAAGCTAGACTGGGCTGTTATTTCTAGCAATTAAAGTAGTGATACTAGTGTCCTCGTTACCATCATTAACATCGTTAGCAGTGTTTCCCAGTTTCATTACCAGCAGCGGCAGCAGCACTACTACCCCCCCCCCCCCAAAAAAAAAAACCCAACAACAACAGCGATAACGTTTCGGCATCGTCATCGTCGTCGCAGTCGTCGTTCTGATTATTGTTATTTCAAGTGACAGCGACAGACACGGATCTCTCCTCTTTTCTCTCTTCTCCTCTGTCACATCTGCAACTATGAAGTTTTTACAGTTTGAAAGAAGATGCAATGGTAATAAAAAGAAAGTACTTGGTGTTGAAACGGTGCTCAATGGTAAACATGTAATTGTCGATTTAAATTTAGCCGATCCGTCCATTCCGATGGACATGAGAACATTTCTTAACGATAACCACAACAACTTAATTAAAACATTAAGGTAAGTCTTGAAATTATTATTATTATTTTTTTTAGTTATTAATATTAAAAATTTTAATTTATTCAATGGATGACTTTATTAATCTTACCTTTTTGAGAGCTGTGTCAAAAAACAATACGATCTTGGTTGTGGGGTGTTGTGGGTTTCTAGTTGTTCTGTCGTGCTTTTGTTCATTTGTATAAAGTGAATGCATTTATTTGTAGAAATTGGGCGGACATGTGTTATATATATATATCTTTTACTTGTTTCACTCATTAGACTACGGTCATGCTGGGGCACCGCCTAAAAGAATTTTAGTCGAACGAATCGATTTCCCCCAATTTCCCAACCCTCAGCCTAGTACTTATTCTGTCGCCTTCTTTTGCCGAAACACTAAGTTACGTGTACGTAAACACGTCAGTGAAGGCGTATGTCTCAGTGGTTAGAGCGTCGGGCTCCCAATCATAATGTAGTGAGATCGATTCCCGGACCGGGCTGTGTGTCGTGCTCTTGAGCAAGACACTTTATATCACGTTGCTCCAGTTCACTCATCTGTAGAAATGAGTTGCGACGTCACTGGTACCAAGATGTATATCAGTCTTTGCTTTTCCCTTGGATAACATCGGTGGCAAGGACAGGCGAGGTTGTATACATGGGCGACTGCTGGTCTTCCATAAAATAATCTTGCCCGGACTTGTACCTCGGAGTGGAACTTTCTAGGTGCAACCGAAAGGGTTCTTTACGCTTTTAAATATATCAATACCTGCAATCAAGCGGTGATGGAACACACATACACACACGAGCTTCTTTCAGTTTCCGTCTACCAAATCCCTTTTGCTTGACCGAGGGGCAACACAGTGACACCTGCGTCTATACATCCATCCACACACACACACACACACACACACACACGCACACATTGTCTTCTATTTTTGGTTTCAGTCATTGGAACACGGTCATGCTGGGGCACTGTGGTGAAAGGCTTAATTTTAAAATGCCTGGTACTTATTCTATCGATCTCTTATGCCTAACAGCTTATTTACAGGGACTTAAACAAAACAACACCAGTTATCAAGCAGGGACTAACACAAACACTTAAACATAGATTGTATATATGTATGTATATAGTATATGTATGTATGTATATATATATACGATGGGGTTCTTTCTGTTTCCTTCTACCAGATCCACTCACAAGGCTTTGGTCGGCACGATGCTATAGAAGACACTTGCCCATGGTTCCACATCATGGAACTGAACCCGGAACGATGTGGCTGGGAAGCAAACTTCTTTATTTCATAAATATTTGCCATAAAGGCATTACAAAGAGGGGACGAATAAGGACAGACAAACATAAAAGGGGTGAAGAAGCTGTATCGATTAAATATTTACAATTTTAAATACACAATAAAAATTATTTACAATGTTTGATTGAAGTATTGCTCAAGGATAGGTATCCG
>NC_069002.1:22319745-22320188 GCF_001194135.2 Octopus bimaculoides
AGGTATCCCTAGCCCACCCTTTAGCGGTTTCTGGCAGCAGACAGAGCGCTTCACGAGTGGCTTTCCTCCCTTCCACAAAAAGCGGAAAAGGATTCTTTCCAACTTGTTCAACCACAAATCGAGGCAAGGCACCACGGTCAGACGGTAGGTGATAGCCAATGCTATAAGCATCTGCACCACCTCCGCCTTTCCTAGCAAGGATAACGCTCGCCCAGACCAGGTCTGGGATAGAGCAGTCACCCTGCTGGTCACCTCGCTCCAATTTTTCGCTATCTAGAGGCCTGGCCCGAACCAGTCTCCAAGCAGCTTAACAGGACCTTCCGTCCAACACCCCACGACGTTATTGGACGGTATTGGCTTGCCCCTCCAGGTGCCTAGTTGCAAACCGATCGACTTGTCCTTGTTAACTTTTGCTCCTGCTACCACCTCGTAACTTTTGATAG
>NC_069002.1:22320539-22322094 GCF_001194135.2 Octopus bimaculoides
CAGAGAGACGCGGGCTGCCAGAAAGGAAGTCTCTAAGGGCCTCACCATGATCCAGCGCCCCGCCACTCCCGAACAACTCGACAAAGTGCTTGTGAAGCGCATCGCACATCTCGTCCCGTCCATCGACCGAACGCCCATTATCATCGACAAGAGACCTAATTGTGGCATCATTGCCACGCTGGGTTTCTACCATACGGGCCCATCCGGCAACGTTAATTCCCTCACGGCCCAATGCGCGAACTTTAGCCCGAACTCTCCACCCCTCGTGTTTGGCTTTGAGGTGACGGTCCAAGGCCGTTCTCACTGCCAAAATGTGAGATGCGGAGCCCAACCTCAACACCTCCTTTAGGTACTTAACTAGTTGCCCTTCTATTCTGGCCTTATCTAGTCTTAGCTGACGGCTAAACCTAATAGACTCAAAACGAATGGCTCTCTTGAGGGCGAACCACCATCGGTTGTTAACCACAGCGCCGGTTAACGCCCTCTGTACTAACCCCTTAATCCGGCTGCGGTATGCCTCGCAAGTCAAAATAGACTTGTTCAGCTTCCAGTAGCCGGTTCCTCTCTTAACTGTACTATCTACATCCAGTGTACACTTGACCATTCTATGGTCAGTGTAAGCTACATGGACGAGTTGTGGACAGCTAAAACTAGCCTTATCTCCAATTCTTATTACTATTCTATCTAAGTAAGACTTGAACCTTCCGTCGCCGCTCATCCAGGTCCACTCTGGGACGTTCGGATGGTCAAGTCTGTAACGATCTGCCAGCTGAAAACGCTTAAGCAGATCTACGAGGCGTGAGTTTACTTTCCTATGGATCGAGCCAACGCTATCGATGTGCGCATCAACTATAGCGTTATAGTCTCCTAACACTACTAATGTTTTCGATGTCACGAGAAAGTTCTCTAGGCGCCGATAAAAATCAGTTTGAAATCCTCTAGCACAAGGTGCATAGATCCCGATCAACCCGAAGGCCTTACTGCTGTATGTCACATCAAGGACGACCAGCCCAGCTTCTGGGTCTACATAGACTGCACTTGTCTGCAGAGCCAAGCCTTTTCGAACCAGTATTACTACACCCCTCGTCCTCCGGTCCGGCTAGGAGACATGATCTTCTCGTAGTCATTCAGGAGGGGCGAGAAGGCTTGTAGACCGTCCAGCTTGGTCTCTGTAGCAACCATCACATGCATGTCGTGTGATCTGAGGTCGTCGAGGAAACAAGCTTGCTTCCACTTCGAGCTAAGACCACGTACATTCAAGCACCCAAGGTTAAGTGTAGTCATTAAAAACAAAAGAAAAGCAAGGGTTCTACTTACTCTTTGACTTTTCCTTTTGTTGGTGATGTTGGGGCTGACCCCACCACGTGTGAGGCAGCCCTTTCCTCCTGCTCCTTCAAATACCGCGGAAGGTCCGGAATACTCTGGATGGCTTTCGGATGCCTATCCTTCATTTCCTTAAACATTTTTTCGCTTATCCATGCACACCTCTCTTCCTTGCCTTCGGGCTGTTGCAACAGTTCTACGGAGTGGTGTTCCTTGAGGATGTCTGTGATGT
>NC_069002.1:22325713-22328354 GCF_001194135.2 Octopus bimaculoides
AAGGTCGTTTATATAGACTATAAAGAGAAGCGGGTCCAAGACAGTCCCCTGAGGTAAACCATTGGTGACTTTTGTTGGGCTCGAGTGGATTCAACCGATCACAACATGTGTTCTGTTCTCCAGGAAATACTCAAGCCAGTGTAGTAGTTTTCCACGGATTCCAACATTTGACAAATTTGTCAGTAGGATATTATGGTCAACTCTGTCGAACGCTTTACTGAAGTCAAGATATATGACATATATGTGTTCGAAGGATATCATCGATGCGGTGTAAGAGCTGTGTTAGTCCCTGCCGCAGCGAAAGCCATGCTGATTTGAATTTAGGAGATTGTGGCTCTCCAGGAAGCTAGCTATCCTTGATCTTACCATCCTTTCAAATATTTTAATGATATGGGGAGGGGTGAGATTGGGCGATAGTTGATTGTGAGGGATCTGTTTGAAGACTAGGATGACAGACTGTGGTAAGAGCTGTTTCGGTATGTATGTATGTATGTATGTACGCACGCATTTGTGTATGTATATTATATGTACCCGTGACCCGCTGGGTCACAACCACTCCAAGTTGAAAATGTCAAAGCAAAGGAAAAAAGTACTATTTCATATTTGATGGAATAAAATTCTTAAATAATACAGTTCTACCTTTGGTGTGACAATATAAACATGACCAAGTGTTTCTTCTTTGAAAACGTTCAAATGGCCTTCAACTTTTTTCTTCGCTTTCTTCTTTGCCATTATTTCTTACTATTGTTCCAAGTGAAACTCATGGGTACTTCCAGCATAAAGGAATGTTTTTGTAAAGTCATCACTGATACGCAATGAAAAGAATTTCGTCAATGTTGTTCTCATACGTCGTTTATTGACAGCCATATATATCCACATTATTTCTGCGCAATATTTTTCGTTCATCTGATAAATGAACTTGTAGTCTCACTATTGCAGGTGTTCTTTCATGAATTGAAAATCCTAAAATGGCTGTAACAGTTTCGAATGGTTCAATATACCTACCGATTAGATATTGACTAATTTCGTTATCATTGTTTACTTGAACAACTTTCAGTGTGTACTTGATGGCGTACTTAACTGACCTCACGGATCTTTTTTAAAACGGGGGCCACATTTTTCATTAATGTTTTACGTAGTGTTTTTGGTACCGAAAGACTTTCAAACTTCGTATACTTATCTATTTTGTGTTATAGAACAGAAAAATATTTTTGTATTCGAATTTATTTCATGTAAAAAATTGTCTTATTTCGATAATTTCAACCAATCACTGACGTCCATTCAGCCGATATACATTAAGTGCCGACTACATAAACAAACGATTCTTCGTTTTATTTGCTTTTTTCATTTTAAATTTGCTTTAACCCTAACCCTAACCCTAACTCTAACCCTAACCCTAACCCTAACCCTAGGGTTAGGGTTAGGGTTAGGGTTAATTGTTTCAGAATCATTTGTTTATGTAGTCGGCGCTTAATGTATATCGGCTGAATGGACATCAGTGATTGGTTGAAATTACAGAAATACGACAACTTTAACATGGAATAATTTATGGATTTCTTTTTTTTTAAGAAGACTAAGAGAAAAAGATGTTTTATATGACACATTCAAAGTGTTTCGTTAATGAAAAATGTGGCCCCCGTTTTAAAAAAGATCCGACCTCACTTAGGCAACGATTTTAATATTACAGTGACGGATGTCCATAAAAGAGCTTCATTATAAGGCAAAATTTGGCAACACACCTGAACTAAAGATATAACTAAATGTATATCGAAAAAAGGATATTCAGATTACACCAGTGTGCCATGGAATACCAGTTGCTGAGCACTGTTATAAGGTACAACCCACTTGTTGATTGTTTTTCCAGTCTTATGAGATTCAACTCCTCCCATTGCAACTGATCTTCGTCTATAAAGAGATAGCTTCTCTGTCTGTTTTTCTGCCTTTTGGTTAGGGTTAGGGTTAAGATGATAAAGATCAATATTTTATTTTAGATAAAATAGTAATTTTCCCCTTTAAGAAAAAAAGTACCCTTGATTGAAAAAATATAGGGGTTCTGAAAGTTGTATAAATGATCAACGGAAGAAAGCAGAAAGTAAGGAAAAAGGACGGTTGTAGCTACGATGACTCTTTGAAGTGTCGCCGCAAATCGACATCTTAAACTTGACTTTCTTTTCTTAAAGGGGGAAATGACTATTTTATTTGTAATATTTATCATCTTAATCAAAGGGCAGGAAATCAGACAGACTAACTTTGAGTTTTAGTATATATATATATATATGTTGGCACTCCGTCGCTTACGACCTCGAGGATTCCAGTTGATCCGATCAACAGAACAGCTTGCTCGTGAAATTAACGTGCAAGTGGCTGAGCACTCCACAGACACGTGTACCCTTAACGTAGTTCTCGGGTATATTCAGCGTGACACAGTGTGACAAGGCTGACTCTTTGAATTACAGGCACAAAAGAAATAGGAAGTAAGACTGAGAGAAAGTTGTGGTGAAAGAGTACAGCAGGGTTCACCACCATCCCCTGCCGGAGCCTCGTGGTGCTTTAGGTGTTTTCGCTCAATAAACACTCACAACGCCCGGTCTGGGAATCGAAACCGGGATCCTATGACTGCGAGTCCGCTGCCCTAACCACT
>NC_069002.1:22329496-22330629 GCF_001194135.2 Octopus bimaculoides
ATATATATATATATATATATATATATATATATACATATATATATATATACACATACACAAGGGTGGTTAGAGCGTGGGTCTCTAACACACACGCGCGCGCACACACACATATATCGGGCTCAAACACACACACACACACATCTATTTGTCTGTCTGTCTATCTATAAGGCATGTGTCCTTAGTACACTATTTTACGGTAGTGAGACGTGACGTCTCTACTCCAGACAGGAGCAGCCTCTCAATGTCTTCCACCTTCGTAGTTTGAGACGCATCTTGGATATCAAGCGGACTGACCTCATCATCAACATCGAAGTCGTCAACTGCACCAAGATACCGCCCCCACCGCCAGCATACTCACCCTGCTCCAGCTTCATCGTCTGCGTTGGTTCGGTCATGTATATCACATGTCGGACTGGAGGATGCCAAAAGATCTGGGGAATCGACTACCGGCACAAGAACACAAGGACGACCTTATATTCGTTTCAAGGAAGTCTGCAAGGGAGATAAGAAATTGATTGATCTGGGCGTCCAGAGATGGGAGGAGGTCGCAAATGATCGCCCACGTTGGAGACAATTACTGTGAAACGGGAATGAAGCGAGGGAAAGAAAAAGAGGAACTCGCCACAAAAGTAAAGCCCATTGGAGGGAGGGAAATGCCAATAGCGCCAGCTGAGAGCTCCTTCAAATGCTGCATGCATGACTGCCACTCCCATGTGAGCCTTGATAGCCACAACAGATCAGCAGCTGACACGATTTCTTTGGTGGCAGATCCATGATCTCTCGAGACTGACGGATGCCTACTATACACATGGCTCAGTGGTTAGAGCGTCGGGCTCACAATCACGAGGTACTGAGTTCAATTCCTGGACCAAGCTGTGTGTTGTGTTCTTGAGCAAGACACTTTATTTCATGTTGCTCCAGTTCACTTAGCTGTAGAAGTGAGTTGTGACGTCACTGGTGCCAAGCTGTATCAGCCTTTGCCTTTCCTTTAGACAACATCGGTGCCATGG
Source organism: Octopus bimaculoides (assembly GCF_001194135.2). Classification (NCBI taxonomy): domain Eukaryota; kingdom Metazoa; phylum Mollusca; class Cephalopoda; order Octopoda; family Octopodidae; genus Octopus; species Octopus bimaculoides. The sequence continues at coordinate 22,330,507 of NC_069002.1, forward strand.
AGAGAGTACCGGCTGGTATGTATGGGCGACTACAGGTCTTCTATAAACGACCTTACCGTGACTTGTACCTCAGAATGTAACTTTTCTAGGTTTCATGGCCGAAGGGGATCTTTACTCTTTACA
>NC_069002.1:22331073-22332073 GCF_001194135.2 Octopus bimaculoides
TGCTCCCTGCATTGTTTGATTTATTTAGTGCAATAGTGAACATGCAGAGTCATACGCCCACGCCGTTGTCTTTGTTTTCCATTGGGACAATAGGTTGATCTGTAAAAAAGTGGCAGTAACTGAGTTTATTTTCTTTACCACATAATTGCTGATATGTACTGTTTAGCAGATGGACAGGTTGAACCTAAAGATATGACATAAAGAGAAATAATATGTTTACCTGCTGTTTCGCTGGGTTGCACATACAACATTATCTGAACAAAAACTTTGACTTGTGGCCTGTGGAAAAAAAGATGAAAAGTGTAGTATCTGTTGCCTACCTCACTATTGGGGGTACTTAACGGAGAGCATGCTGTGAAGATTACGCTAATGAAATAAATAAGGCGGCAAGAGTATAGTTACCTGATGTTTTCCTGCTTGCTGCATAGAGCAACATCCGTTGTTGTCTTTCTTCTGTAGTCTCTGTAGCATGCACAGCAGCAGTTGCTGCAACATCTCTTGTAAGTTGATCTGTGTGTTGTGCTGCAGTCTCTGCAGCTCGTGCAGCAGCAGTTGAGGAAGCATCTCTTGTAAATCGATCTGTGCGTTGTGCTGCAGTTTACTTTTCTTTGCAGTATTTGTTTGCCACCCTGTATTGGATCTTTTGCGTTGAGGTATGGTGGAAAATTATCAGTTTACACAATAGAAAAAGTCCTAAGGAAAAAGCAGTGAATGTGTAGCACCCAAAAAATAGTAAAATGTAGTTGGCAAAAATGTTAATCAAACAAACCGAATTAAGGATTTTTAATTTTGGGTAAGAGTTTTGAATTAGCTAATGTAAGTTGGAATAATTATATGAAAAAGAGTGCTCATGTGAAAACAGGTAAATCGTAACTTGAAAATGAATACTGCTGACAAAATAAAGTATTGATTTTTCCAGCTGGGCGTGTATCACATTTTTTCGCTAGCTCAAGCCAAATCCTAGGCGAATTGAGAGTAGTCTATTTATATTGGGGGCATG
>NC_069002.1:22333431-22335716 GCF_001194135.2 Octopus bimaculoides
ACACCCTCCTGCAAACTACCTCATTGACGAATGACAGGAACCTTCTCTTTGTGGCTGGTGATTTCAATGGTCATGTTGGACAACATGCAGGGGGGCTTCCATGGCGTACATGGAGGCTATGGCTTCGGTTCCCACAATGAGGAGGGAACCAGACTGCTGGAGTTCTGTGATGCAAACGATCTTATGATTTGCAATACCAACTTCAGGAAACCTGCCTGTCACCTAGTCACCTACCGTTCCGGTAGACACACTAGCCAAATCGACTACATCCTCGCCAGAAATAGGGAAAGAGGATTGCTTATAAATGCCAAAGCCTTCCCAGGCGAAGAATGTACCCGTCAACACAGATTAGTAGTTAGCAACTTCAGGATCAAGGCGAAATGGATGCCCAGAAGTAGACCAGCTTAGAGGAGAAGGGTTTGGAAGCTTAAAGATCCTGCAAATGGACAGAGATTCAGAAATGTCTTACTCGAAGCATTTGACGAAATAGAAGGGGATATAGCATCACACAACATGGAAGACAATTGGAGATTTCTACGGGACAACCTGCTGAGAGCCACCGACCAGATCTGTGGCTAGTGCAAAGTCCCCTCTCGACCCAAAGTAACGTAGTGGTGGAACAATGTGGTTGACAGGGCTATTAGACAAAAAGAAACAGGCTTGGAAGGACTGTAAGAATGGAGGTAGCAGGGAATGGTATCAGACTGCCAGAAGGGAAGCTAGGAGACAGGTTTACTTAGCCAGAGGGGAAGCAGATAAGAAAAAAATTGCCATTGTTCTGCGCCGTGGGGACCAAAGACTTGAAGTATTTTGTGTTGCAAGACTGTGTGAGAGAGAATCGTGATATCGTTGGTGAGAAATGTGTCCGCTTGGATGATGGCTCACTTGCACTAAACGAGGCTACAAAGAGAGAGGTTTGGACACGCCACTATGAAAGGCTGCTTAATAAAGAGGATGAACGGGAGAAAGAGAGTCTGCCGAATGTCAACCCAACAGAGGGACCAGCTATCCGAGTTGACAGTACCATGGTAGATAAAACAATTAAGTGTATGAAGTAGTTCAAAGTAGGAACATTTGAAATAGCTAATGCTCGAAGTCCCATACCACAAAGGAAAGGAAAATGTTTTGGTAGTGGGTGGGAGTAGGGTGAAGTGAAACACTGGAAGAGTTCAAAAAGAAAGAAAAAAAAACCTGCCCTTTTTCTTTTCCATGAAGTATGTGACTTCGAAGAGCAACTATTCAAAAACAGCACCAAATACACTTTAACCCAGGACCTTTTGTTTCTGTTTGCTTTCTGAGGGACTTTGCCCAAGTGGAGGGGTTTGTGTTGGTCTGTGGAAAGAGTTTGTCATGTAGCGTTTTGTCAGGATCTCACCTGTTCCTGAATGGATGTTGATTTGGCTGTTGGGTTAGCAAGTTCTCTTTGCACCTGTGTGGTTTTTGGTTTATTCACATTTCACGGCATCTTAGATAAAAACCTTCTACTACTGCTATGGGTTCATTAAAGGCCTGCCAGGGAAATTTTCTGGAGAAATAGAAACTGTTTGAAAGCTCATGAGAAAGGCTGTTCCTATTTATGGGAATGTAGAATTTATCCATAATTTGGTTAAGCCCTTCTGTGTTGCTCTGGATGCCTTTAGTGATACTAATGGGGTTAGTAATCCTTGCAACAAGGTCTCTCTATATAGCTTCCTTCTTCTTCCTAGAGAACCTGCAAAAGTCATTGATATTGATTGTTCTTCTCCAACTTGCAAATACAAACACCTGTATGTGTGTGTGTGTATAAGGGGGTGGTGTGTGCTGAAAAGTTCCTATATTTGAAGAAAAGATGGTTTATGTATGAAATACACTGGTTTAGCAGTGTGGAACATGTGGGAGTAGGAGTTTAGAAGAATTGAGAGGTGAGAATAGATTGATTGTTAACTAAGTAGGACATGCTGAGAGAAGTAGTGTCAAGTTAAGTGGACTGTATCAAGCAAACATTGACTTTAAATAAGTAGAACACAGAGAGGGTAACAGTAATGTGTTTCTTTCTTTTTAACATCTGTTTGTCAATGAGATGTTCATTATAGATTTGGATCTCATTGATTTACTGGAGTTTAGAGGATGACAATAGATATAGGAGTGTTTGTGGGGTTATGTGGTTGTGAGTTCAATCTCAATGTTCTTTAAATAAATGTTCTTTACTATACACAGTAATCCCTATTTGACCAATATCATATGGGTGAAATTGGTTTGTTGGAAACTATACAGAATTCACACACACACACACGTATATATATATA
>NC_069002.1:22339085-22340462 GCF_001194135.2 Octopus bimaculoides
GTAGCCATGATAAAACTCCGAGTTTCGGATGCCAGGGTGGGAGCCCACGCCAACATCTCTTCAGTTATCTGGCCATTGAAAATTCCTGTGAAAAATGACCGTTAAAAACAAAGGGAAATTACTGTGTAGTGACAAGGTCAAAACACGTCTAAAACTGCGTATATTATCGCATGCAAGCATATATCTATATACGCACGCACATATCTCTATATACGCACGCATATATCTATATACGCACGAACCCGCACACACGCGCACACTCACAAGCGCGCACATATAAGGTTCCTTGTACGTGTCTATAGGCGTACAGGAAAAAAACAGAGTGGAGGGGAGAAAACAGAAAAATATGTATGGAAAAAATACAAAAACATTAACCCTATAATTATGTAAAAAACATTAAAAAAAATAAAAGATATAAAAAATATAAAAATATAAAATCCAAGTAAAAAAGGTGAAAAGCTTATACATAGGCACAATATAGAAACCTATCAGTACAGTTCCATCAGCAGGTTCTATCAGTAAAAATATTTAAAAAATATTAAAAAATATATAAGAAATGTAAGTAATAAGTATAGAGAGATAAAAAGCTTATAGATAGACACAAAAATAGAAAGCAAGTCCTATCAGTAAACTCAGGGGGACCAAAGACGTAGCAAATATTTGGCCACATGTGGACATGATCCGAAAAGTTAAGTCTTTGAGTTTAGACATGTGGTAGGGTCTAAGTTGCCTTTCTATTGAACATTCACCTTTGAACACTGGGCCTCACCGAGGCACTAAATTCTGACCGAGATCTTTGGAAATATGGTGTGCGTGAGAAGACCCGGCAAGCCAAGTGAGACCTAAATTCAAGGCCTCTGCCAGGGGTGTAGCCAGCCCACTTATGCGTACCTTCCTTCATCATCGAACACATTTCTCTCCCACGACATCACGATTCTCTCTCACACACTGTCGTGCAACACGAAATACCTCAAGTCTTTGGTCCTCACGGCGCAGAACATTGGCAATTTTTTTCTTATCTGCTTCCCCTCTGGCTAAGTAAACCTGTCTCCTAGCTTCCCTTCTGGCAGTCTGATACAATTCCCTGTCAACTACACTGTTCCACCACCACGTTATTTTTGGTCGAGAGGGGACTTTGCACCATCCACAAATCTGGTCAGTGGCCCTCAGCAGATTGCCCCGTAGAAATGTCCAGTTGTCTTCTACATTGTGTGAAGCTACATCCCCCTCTATTTCGTCAAAGGCTTCGAATAATAAGTCTCTAAATCTCTGTCCATTCGCATGATCTTTGAACTTCCAGACCCTTCTCCTCCAAGCTGGTCGTCTTCTGGGCAACCACGTAGTCCTGATCCTGAAGTCACTAACTACTAGTCTAGG
>NC_069002.1:22340762-22344974 GCF_001194135.2 Octopus bimaculoides
ATATATATATTTATCTATATATATATATGCCTATATATGTATATATATATCTATTATATATATATAAAATCCTTTCTATCTCTGTCTGTTCCCAATGCATTCTCAAATGTCTCAATCAAATCAAATCAAATTTTTCATGGTAATACTATCACACCCCAGGAGTATCAACATGTAATTTTTTTTGATTAAAACAATGCAACATTAGCACTGGTTCCATATTACGTCTCAAAAAGCGAAGAATAAAATTGAAACTGAAAGAAGACTGTCATATATATATGTGTATATTTGTTGTGTATGTGTCTGTGTTTGTACCCTCACCATCGCTTGCAACTGATGTTGTGTTTACCTCACCATAGCTTAGGGGTTTTGCAAAAGACACTGATAAAATAAGTACTAGGCTTACAAAGAATAAATCCTGGGATTGATTTGTTCGACTAAAGGTGATGCTCCAGCAAGGCCGGTCACATAACTGAAACAAGTAAAAGCAATAAAAAACTATGCCATTTTAATCCTGAACAACACCAGGTATCTCTGCTAGTATTTATATAAATCAAGGGTTGATCAGAAAGAACACAATGAGAAAAATTAGACAAAAACACAGCAGGTGGAAAACCAGCAAAAACACAAAATGTGGAAAACTAGACGAAAACATAACAAATAGGAAACTGGAGAAAGACATGATACAAGAAACATTCACAGCTGATTTCCTCTTCAGTCAATGTCCAAGATATCCTAGCGGTTTCACACTTTTAAACATTGAGACCACTTGATCTTGGCAAGTGCCAGAGCATTAATTAAGCTTCAAGGAAAAGCTAACAAATGTATACAAGGACAAAAACAATATTATCTAAAATAATAATACGTACACAATAAAAAAAAAAAAAAATGATACAAATGCAACAAAAAAAAATTACGCATGTAGAACAGAAAAAAAATGCCTATTGGCTATACAACAGAAGGAGAATAATAAAAGTTAGATAAAACTTAGATATATTTCAACCAAAAATTGGTCCAGGCCATGTCTAACTTAATAGCACTACCTGATAGGATTATCTAAATCCTTTTTAAGTCAAATTTTGTGGTATCATGGTCCATTCGAGTAGGGAGTTCTTGTTGAGTGAGTTGTGTCCAGGTATAGGTGGCTTATCTGGTATTCCTTGAAGAAATTTGCCCAGATTCCTCTTTGATCTGTTTTGAGACAATGTTAAATAGGGTAGGGCCTGTTGAGGAAAAGAAATTGTGTTGCAATGTATTTATGTGTTGTGATCTTGAATTGGGTAGGGGAGGTATGACTCGTGGTTCTAGCCTTAGATGAATTTTGGAGCTAATGTTGAGGTCGTTTGGGTAATGCTGGTGGTATATTCTCCACGTCGTGCAAATGACGTATCGCTTGCGGCGGCACTGGAGAGAGTAGAGTTTCAGTGCTTCAAGGTGGTTCCAATAATTGAGATCAGTCATCCCCTTAATTCATTTAGTGAATGACCTCTGGAGTGATTCAAATTTCAATATGTTTTGTTTTGTATGGGAAGACCACAGGGGGCAGCAGTATTCGAGGTGTGGTCGTACAAACGAGGAGAAAAGTGGAATGATGACACCTTGTTTTCTGAACCATGAGGTTCTTAAGATCCAGGACAAGGCTATATTGACCTTATTGTTGATGTGGGTACTCCAACTGAGATTGTTATCAACAATTACTCCTAGGTCTCTGATATTATTAGATGCTGTGAGAGGTTTCCCTAGAGGAAGAGAGTATGGTTGTTTTAGCTTAGTCTTTCTTCCAAAATGCATCAGCTCAAATTTTCCCTCGTTTAGTTGCATTTTGTTTGTGTCAGTCCATTGACTCACAGAATGTAGATTAGACTGGAGTTCAGTTCGGTCTTCTTCATTGATAATTTTCTGGAGCTTAGAGTCATCAGTGAATATTTTCACTTTGCTGTTTTATGATGCTGAAAAGGTCATTTATATAGATTATAAAGAGGAGCAGGCCCAAGACAGTCCACTAAGGGACACCACTGGTGACTTTTGCTGAGATTGAGTGGACTCCATCGACCACAACATGTTGTGTTCTGTTCACCAGGAAATACTCAATCCGGTGTAGAAGTTTTCCACGGCTTCCAGCATTTGCCAATTTTGAGAGTAAGATATTATGGTCAACCTTGTTGAACGCTTTACTGAAGTCAAGATATATGACATCAGAATTCGAACCTGTTCCCAAGGCTTTTAGTATATCACTGATGTAGTGTAAGAGCTGTGATAGACAGTCCCTGCAGCAGCGAAAGCCATGCTCGTTTGAAGTTAGGAGATTGTGGCTCTCCAGAAAGTCAGCTATCCTTGATCTCACCACCCTTTCAAACACTTTAATAATATGGAATGTGAGTGAGACTGGGTGATAGTTGACTGCGAGGGATCTGTTTCCCTGTTTGAAAACTGAAATGACAGACTGAGATAGGAGCTGAATCGGTATATAACTAGAGTCTAAAGAATTCCTCCAGAGTTTGGTCAGAGGGACTGCAAGTTGGGTTCTACATCCCTTCAGGAGACTAGCGGGGAATCTATCAGGGTCTATAGCAGAATAGTATTTGATCTCATTTATTGCTGCTATGATGTCTGAAGCAGTAAATGTAATGTCCAAGGTTATATGTTGGGAATCGACTTCGTTCACATCCCTTACGTCAATATCAGTGGAATCACTAAAGACAGATCAGTATTGTTTCTGCAGCACTTCTGCCAAATTCTTTAGCATTGTGTTGGAGAATGCCGTTATCATCGATCAATGGACCAACGAGTGAGACAGCGGTCCTATGCTTATCTGCATATGAATAGAACAATTTTGGGTTCTGCTTGATTTTTTTTTTGATTACCAACTGTTCCTCTGTAGCTATTTGATTTTCAATGCAGGTTTTCATGTTGGTCTGCAGATGAAGTTTTTCCAACTCCAGCCTTTTCATTGTTGTTGAATGTGGATGTTGTACGTGGGAGTATTTTAATTGGTTGACTTTTTTATTGAGTCTTTTGATGCACCTGATGAGTATTTTCTTTTTCTCTCTAGGGAGCTGGTTTCTGCTTGTATTTGTGGATTTCGTAGGAGCGTGTTTTGAGTATGTATAGGTGACAATGTTCTCAAAGTGCTGCCATGCAGTCTCAATGTGAGTGGAATTGAGAGTGAAGGACCAATCGATGAAGGACAGATCCTTTCTGATTGCTCCCCTGTCCACTTTGTGGAAATTTATGTTGTCAAATAAGTGCAATGGAGTGAGATTGGCTGGTTTGGATTTGATATACTGGAAATTAAACAACATAAACATCAAAAAGAGCCATTTAGGTATCAAACGAATGTTGTTGAACTTTGGTAACTGATGGCTATAATAGTAGAACCAGATGACCCGTTGACTTTAGAATTTATTGAAGATAGTCAAGCCTTAAATGAAGTCAAACAAAAAAAATGTGCTATCCATCCTTAACATTTGATGAATGAATAGGAAAATAAGTCCAACACCACCACCACACATCCTTTTATAACTACCATTCCTTCCTCTATTTCCATCACCTTCCCCTCCTTCCCCACCAATTTCACACAAAAGTACCCACATAAGTCGCTTAAACTTCAAACTGGCAAAAAGAGATAAACATCCCCCTGTTATACATCCATTACTGCTATATCACCTGAAGAAATGAATGCATGAACATGATCAACCCGATACCCACAGATAATATGAACTACACTGTATTCGTCTCAGCAATACGAACTATGATCTTAAGAGACATGGGATTTGTGGAAACACAGGTAGCAATGCATTAAATGCTTATAAATTCCATCTAAGGATTATTGTTATGTATATATACTTATATGTATATATACATATGGTGGTTGTCTACTCCTTAAACAGAGTTTGACCACCTCCTGCACCTACACCTTAGCCCTTTCATGGCGTCTGATGTGGCTTTTTAAACCAGACAGTGTTTTGAAAAAACACCCACACAGATTGCACCTCTGATTTGCACTACCAATACCTGCAAGTAAGTTCTGCTCATTGTGGATCCTAACATGTCTTTTAAGACCCCCATTGGATTTGCAAACCCTCTGGCACACACCACATTCAAACGTGTGCACAGACATATAATCAGAATAGCTGGATGAGGTTTGTTTTCCATGGGTTCGCAGGTGAGATTTGAGGCCAGCCAAGGACAGACATGGTCTGTCACATATACATA
>NC_069002.1:22352465-22353713 GCF_001194135.2 Octopus bimaculoides
ATATATATATATATATATATATATATATATACACACACACATATACATATGCGTCCTGCCCTAACTCTTCGAAACGTCAGTGTTAGAATGGTGCCAGCTGTTCTCTATGTGGCCTGTGTTTTCTGTACTCTGTTTATCATTTTGTCTACGTTTTGTTTGCAACGTCCTGTACCCAGATATGCATCTATATATACAGGTAGATGTAGGTATGTACATACATGTACGTATATATGCATATACTCATTTATATATATATATATATATATATATATGTTGATGAAAATAGTGGTTTTTGAGGTGATGATGATAATGGTATTAATGATAATAGTAATGAGAATGATGATGTTGATAGTGGTGTTAATAGCTAAGTTGATGAGAACAATTGACAGTGGTGGTTATGATACTGAATTTTATTTCTGTGTCCTATACTAGTCGATGATATGTCATCTTGGATGTAGTAGCTGTTTACTTAACACGTCAGCATGAGCAAAGGAGAAAAACCCCTCCCAGTGGTGATTGATTTTGCTAGAAACAGCAACCAAATCTCCTTCTGACTGCACCTGGCTGTTTTGAAAATGTGAATGTTTGTACACTGTTGCTAAGAAAAAAATAAAAGTCTAGATTGTCAAGTTGACTTGAAGCTATACGACAACAACAACAGCAGCAACAACAACAAAACAACAACTTGTCCATATTGATTATGATATCTTATTAACAGTCATGTGCCTGCTTATTAATTTATGGTAAAACTTTCAGTTTTATCAGCATATTGATAGTGGTTGTCCTGTATGGAGACAGTGGTGATGATTGTGGTAGTGTAAGGGGTGTAGATGTTTTATTGAGCTGGCTGGTTATCATTATCATTATTAAAGTTGTAGAGTATCAAATTTCTTTATATATAAACTCATTAGCTTTTACATCCACTTTTCCATGCCAGCATGGGTTAGATGAATATATTACAGCTGGATGCTCTTCCTATCATTAACTCTTACCTATTTTTCAAAGAAGGGATCTCGTATCTTACATGTCTTTGAAGGGATGAAGCCAGTGAACAATTTGTTAACAGGACAAATGACAATAACATCACTACTTGTGCCTCAGTAAACTTTGGAGAAGCACAACTGTAAGCAAAACACACACAGAAATGCACACACTGTTTCTCTCTCACACACATATATGAATATATGTACACAATACAATATATGGAAGATTCACACACACATACACTATATATATATATATATATAT
>NC_069002.1:22354134-22355664 GCF_001194135.2 Octopus bimaculoides
ATATATATATATATATATATAGCTCTGTACATCTTGACAGACAGTCTAAGCAGCTGAGAATGTCTTAATTAGGTACTGATAGTCTTCTTTCTTTAGCTTCTCTCATGGCTGATTCTTCCTATGTTTGATGAGCAAGTTCTGCTGTAAAATCTTCAAGCAAGGAAGGTGTTGCAGGGCTGTAGTGGGTTGCCTTTCTTTCTTTGCCATTCTGCTTTGAGGGTCAGGATGTTTTCTTTCTTGAGCTGTGTGACTCTTTTGTTCACTGAGGTTTTTCTGTGCTGTTCTGTCTTCAGCTACCTTTTCCCAAGTCTTTGTATCGATGTGGCACTTGGTTAGGCTGCTCTTACATGTTTCCTTAAATCTCAGCTTTGGTCGTTCTCTTGGTCTGCTACACTGAGCCAACTCACCATAACTGTTTGCGAATTCTGTTGTCATCCATCAATTTCACGTGTCCAAGCCACCTTAATCTCCTTTCACACAGAATAGCTGTCATGCTCAGAAGTGTTGCCTATTTCAAGACTTCTCTGTTGGTTACTTTGTTTTGTCAGGTGATACCAAGGATCTTGCACAGTCAGATGAAAGTCATTGAGCTTCTTCTCTTGTCCAGTGTATAGTGTCCAGGTCTCATTAATTGCAGCAGGGAATATTAGTCTTGATGTTATTAATATTAAACTAAGAAATTTCTATTCTTCTACCAAAGAAACTAAGGTCATTTAATGCTTCCTTTCTTTTTGTAGGGTGGTTGAAAACTCAAAGTGTTCAAGTGCAAAGGAAGATGTAAAGTTATTGTCACCAATTACAAATCCTGATAAATTAATTTGTGTTGGTATGAACTACAAAGACCACTGTGAAGAAATGAATATTGAACTGCCTGTAGAACCGGTGATCTTTAGTAAGTTCTCCAGCTGCATTGTTGGTCCAACTGATAATGTTGAATATCCCAAAGAAACGACAGTAAGGCATATTCTTGTATTCTTTTATTAACTTTACTGGTTTCACTGATATCACAACATAGTAACCACAATCACTGCATTCGGGGAAAAAAACCCGTGACTCACTTTGTTGGTCTCATTGAAAGCTTTGCTGATATCTGAATAAATCTTCTTGCTATTCTTATCGAAAATGCAATAATTGCTACTGGTGTTATAAATCTGCCACAAGAAATAATACAAGGAGACAGCCTGTCTTTGTTTCTGTTTATTTTGGCAAGATATGTGCTATTATTTATTTTGTGTGTGTGTGTGTGGACTCAGATCTAATATGTGGCAAAGATTTTTACTTTAAGAGCAAAGTGGTTTTGGATTCAGTTCCACTATGCCACATTTTAAGCGTCTTCTACAGAAGCGCAAAGACAACTGAAGCCTTGCAAGTGAATTTCATAGATTGAATCTGTGTAGAAATGTGTCATATATGTGTGTGTGTGTATGTGTGTGTGTGTATGTGTGTGTGTATGTGTGTGTGTATGTTTGTACATATATATGTATATATATATATATGTATATATATATATATATATATATATATATATAT
>NC_069002.1:22361964-22364676 GCF_001194135.2 Octopus bimaculoides
TATATATATAGGTATGTACATATATGTATGTATATATGCATATATTTATATATTATTTATATTATTATATGATCGAACGCCACGCATCCTTTTCTAAGTAATTTCATCTATATATACATATATATATTCGATTTCCTGCCTTCCTATAGAGAAGACGTGAATTTTTTTGTCTCATTCACTCTCCAATTAGCGTTCAAAATAATAATTTTTCTATCGTTTTGGTCTAACAGCCCTTACCGTTTGTTTTCACTGTTCTGTCTTGTTTTTACTGTCTTTTACTGTTTTGTTCTCACTGTCCTGTTCTTGTTTACACTATCACCCTCCGCAAAAAATTCCAAATTTTATTTAATTTGCTTTGCGGGAAGGACTGTTCCAACGAAGTTGCGTATTGTCCTTGCCTTCGAAACGTGGAGTAGATGGAAAAGGGACAACTGAAGAAGGGAAATATTCTTTATGTTGCATGTCTCGTTTCTCTGCTTTTTTTTTTCGTTGTTCGAAAAATGTTCGTTTTCTGTCTTCGTCTATATGTTTTTGTTTCTCATTGTGTTTAACGTTTTTTGTGATGTCCTGTACCCATATATGCATGTATGTATGCATATAGATGTAGGTATGTAGGTATATGTATGGATATATGCATATAATTATATATTATTTATGTTATTATATATATAGATATATATATATATATATACAAAGAGAGTTAGAGGTTGAGAATCCAACCCACTAAGGGATAATATCTATCCAATATACTGCTAGGAGGGTACCCAATTATTGTTACAATAGTGTTTTACCAAGTGCAGTCAGTGGGTGCGGGTAAAAAGGGGTTTTACCCTAAATTTATATAGCAATAAGAAAATGGAGGGGAATATGAGGTACTCATCAACTTGCAGACACTGTACTCTGTTGATTAATCCGTTTATTTTACAAGCAAACGGACAATAAAGACAATATACAGGCACTTACGACATACCATCATATCAACAATTAAAATTTCAAATTTAAAAGGACATCTATCAACCGAAGAAGGGACAAAATCTTACAGCTGTTTCGGCCTAGCATTGGCACGTCCCATTCTGTCTATATAGCTCCAGTACGCTGGAGTGATTGGTAGATGAAAAGGATGCAATGGGGATACATGCATGATTCACTAGGCCTCTTCAGAGATTTACAAAATTCAATTCATGAATTTTGCAAAATTCAACTACAAATATAAAAATATATAAAAAAAAACATATAAAGAGTCATAAAATCTCATATATACATGCATATGCATGTATACATTACCATATACAGAAATACATGAATACAAAAACATAAACACATGAATACCTATATGTGTGTTCAGATGTACATACAAAGATGGCTGTACATGCATACCAAAAGAGTCAAAAGTCACTGTTACTATATATGAGAGGACAGACACATATATATATACCCACCCACACATACATACATACATACACATATGTATATATAAATACTCCCATACATACATGATCCCTGGTACAAACGTTTTCAGTTGCGTTTGGAAAGTAGTAACGGTGCAATGGTTCTTATCACTGTATTTTTATCACAATGTTCAGACATATATGTATATATATATATATATATTTGTTTATATGCTAAACCTGTGGGGTACGAGTTCTCTATGTGGTGGAGGGGTCTATGTAGAAATTATTTCTTGAAGAATTGTTGAGATAATAATGTGTAGACATTTTAAACTGCGATGAGATACTTCGTTATTTTTTCGTTTATGGAGAAGATAGGGTTCTGCTAGTAGTGGGTATTTGGAATCCTGCTGGCATTTGGGGAGGGATTATTTTTGCTGTTAAGTCCTCTCATCTAATTGGACATCTATTGTTTTAAACTGTCCTGGCTTAGCTACGGTTGGATAGCCACTAACCGGTCAAATGAGTTAGGCGTGAGTATACATACATCCACACATACGTGTGCATTTATATATTTATATACGTGCACACATACATATACATATACACACACATACATGCCTGTATATACTTATATAGATGGTATGTATATCCAAATACAAAGATTAAATAAGTTATTAAATAAATTATTAAGAAGTTTATATGCGGATGCAAATAAATATTCGTATGTACGTATACGCACATACACGACCACACTATAATCAGGGGTAAAGTAACAAAACAAAGCAATAACATAGTAACACTATAAGACTGCTCGTATTCCACTTCATGTATGTTGGCGTTAAACGCTAAGATTACGTCTATAATACAGTCTTCGATTACATATTAAAACTCCTACACATTAAAATTCCTACACATATAAAAAGTAGGACCTTTATGATTTGACGGGCAACATTTTTTTATGTAGTGTTTTTGGTACCGAAACACTTTCAAACTTCGTATACTTGTATATTTTGTGGTATAGAACAGATAAAAAATTTTGTATTCGAAGTTATTTCACGTTAAAAATTGTCTTATTTCGATAATTTCAACTAATCACTGACGTCTATTCAGTTGAATACAGTTTGTGCTGTGACGGTGTATATGGTATTAATCCCCGTTAGTTCTGACGTTTCCGATTAACTAGACTGTTCGTAAACAAAGGGGAAAAAGCCATCAAAATACTTGAATTATTAATGCACCTTCACCAAGTGCTTCATTTCCTAGAAATAGCAGCCAAATCTTCTTCAAATCAAACACTAGTTTAGGGTTAGGGTTCGGGTTT
>NC_069002.1:22364790-22366205 GCF_001194135.2 Octopus bimaculoides
ATACGCACAGCGTAAATTATTATATAAACAATATATGCGTATAAATTACGATTAAACCGGATGAAATATGTCACAGGGAATAACACACTTAACACCGGCTGTTTACAAAAGAGCACTGACTGTATTCAGCTGAATAGACGTCAGTGATTGGTTGAAATTACAGAAATACGACAACTTTAACATGAAATAACTTGCGATGTACAATTTTTTGTTAAGAAGGCTAAGAGAAAAAGTTGTTTTGTATGACACATTCTACCAGTGTCCCAAGTTTGAAAGTGTTTCGTTAAGAAAACAAGTGTTGGCCGTCAAATCACAAGGATCCAAAAAGTATACCTATATGTTATCAAATTGCAGTTATTTTAGGTAAAAATACGATCAAAAGCTATTGCACCCGACCCATTGTCTTAGATTATGCTTAAAAATTTCTTATGTCTGACAGCAGGATTCCGTAGAGTCACTTAACTAATAAACCTCTAAGGCAGTTATTCATAAACTCAGTGATTCACGTGTAAGTATATCTCATCATTTCTACTGTTAAATTTATATATGGGACACTATTTATTATAGAGACAAGAGTGGATGGGGGTAGTCCTAAAATTTGAGTATCTTTCATAACTTACTATTCTAGCTATTAATTAACCAATACATCAGTTCATTCATCAATCAGCCAATCCTTCACCTACTCAAATGAGTAAATAATTAATTGACTAAACAATCAATCGATGAATAAATCAGTCCAAACCCTGGCTAAAAGTAGCGTTGAGTACCAGAGTCCATAGCCAGTAATAGACACTCACCCACACATCTTTATATATATATACACACTCAAACGTACACACACACATATATACACATATACACGTACACACTCACACAACCACACACACACCTGCATACATATACATATAAGTCTACCTACACATCCACATAACTGTATTCATACATCAGTATATACATCTACATGTGCATGCAGGCATATAATACATACTTAATTGTCAATACGCACGCACATACATACCCAGATATAATGCATACCCACCTACAACTACATATATGTGTACATATAGATGCATATATCTTAATACATACATCTACAAGCATATGATATACCCATAAATGATTGTAAATATATAGGTACACATACACCTACACATGGTGGTTGTTGTCTACTCCTTAAACAGAGTTTGACCACCTCCTGCACCTACACCTTAGCCCTTTCATGGCGTCTGATGTGGCTTTTTAAACCAGACAGTGTTTTGAAAAAACACCCACACAGATTGCACCTCTGATTTGCACTACCAATACCTGCAAGTAAGTTCTGCTCATTGTGGATCCTAACATGTCTTTTAAGACCCCCATTGGATTTGCAAACCCTCTGGCACACACCACATTCAAACGTGTGCACAGACATATAA
>NC_069002.1:22371922-22372782 GCF_001194135.2 Octopus bimaculoides
ATATATATATATGTACACATACATATATGTACACATACATATATGAACACATACATATATGTATATATATATATAACGAACACGACACAATGAAGTAGAGAAATTTGAAAAGACAACACGAAACCGGTTATTTCTCAAAATACAATGTTTATATACCAAAAAGATTTTCTAACATTTTTCTAACGTTTTTCTAACATTTTTCTGACATAATTTAAATATATACTTTAACCATGTAACACAAGCCTTCTGTAGTTTTTTCACTCTTATTAACTTTTATATATATATATATATGTAGGCGTCTTGCAGTAAGGAGATGCATGGGTACCTCAGAGAGAGAAAAGATAGTGATGTATTTTTACATGATAAGCTTCTGCACAGTTATTTTTCTGTCTACCCTTTTCACTTGCAAGACATTAAGTCATTGAGTGATTGGTCAATGTAGAGCTGTTGTGGAACATGCTGGCCCAAGGTACCAAGTAGTGGGATTGAGCTCAGGGCCACCTGAATATGATAGGGAGAACTCTTTCTTAAACACAGAGCCATACCTAGGCCTGGCTACACTTCTCTTGATTAAATAATTCGAAGAACCAAAAAAAAAAAATGCTTGTGCCTGTTGTGTGTGTGTGTGTGTGTGTAGATTATGTCGTAAAGAGAGGCAAATGATAAGAAAAATCAAAATGAAACAAAATGCCAAACCATTGTAGTTTCTGTGTTTCTATCTGAAAGTCCTCCTCCACCTCCTTTCCCTCCTGCTTCTGTTTGTTCTTTTTCTTTCTCTTCTCCACCACCCATCCCACTCCCTTCCACCACTCCATTTCTGGCCCCTCCCCAGTTCTCCCCACTTTCCAGTTCTACCCCCT
>NC_069002.1:22373280-22380180 GCF_001194135.2 Octopus bimaculoides
TTTTACCTCATTTACTGACACTGAAGGTCTGGAGGAAGAGGCAATGCTTGTGATCTTTGCAGACTCTTTGAGACTGGGGCAGATTGATGCTGTTAGAGGTTCCCTTTAAACCATTGCAGGTCAGTACCTGCCAGGGAGAATATTCCAGAGGGATGGAATCAGGCTGTGTGGAAGAAGGATTGGGTGTAGGTAGTGATTAGTATGAGTTGGGCATCGTGTGCTTGTGTGTGCATGTGTGTGTGTATGTGTGTGTGTGTGTGTGTGTGTGTGTGAGCATGCGCAATGAATGTGACAAGAGGTGGAAAGACAGGAGTGGGTTGGGATGCCTGAGTAGGGGACATATGAAAGACCAGTGAGCTCTGAGGAACATAGGCCATTATAGAAGCAATAAAAAATAGGAAAAGACAGAGAGAGGAGACAAGCTAGAGGCTGGAATATGTCTGTTAATGCCACAGGAAGAGAAATGAAAGCACATGACATGCATTGACTAAAACTGAAGAACTAAAGAAAGGCCTGACAGCAGAGTCACTTGTTTCATTACCATCACCATCACCACCATCATCATCATCATCATCATCATCATCAACATCATCATCACCATCATCATCATCATCATCACCATCATCACCATCACCACAATCACCACCATCATCACCATCATCATCATCATCATCATCACCATCACCACCATCACCACCATCATCACCATCATCATCGTCACCATCATCACCATCATCACCATCACCACCATCACCACCATCATCATCATCATCATCATCATCATCATCATCATCATCATCATCATCATCACCATCACCATCATCATCATCACCATCATCACCATCATCATCATCATCATCATCATCATCTTTATTTAACATCCACTTTCCATGCTGGCATGAGTTGGACGGTTTTACTGGAGCTGCTGAGGTAGACCTCAGTGTCTGTTTTGGCATAGTTTTCATGACTGGATGTCTTTCCTAACAGCAACCACCCTGCAGAGTGGACTGAGTGCAGTTTTGACATGGTTCTCACAGCTGGATGTCCTTCCAAATGCCTTCCATTTTACAGTGTGGACTGGTTGCTTTTTATGTGGCACCAGCACTGGAAGGGTCACCAAATAACTTACAAGACAAAGATACTTTGATGGGGGGAGGGGGACATTGGAGGAGGAGGGGATCTTGTGTCAGATGATGAAAGGTTAGAGTGTGACAGAGAGACAGAAACATGTGTCTTGCTGTAGAGGAGGTATATGGTTACCTGGTATGTGTGTGTGTGTGTGTGTGTGTGTGAGAGAGAGAGAAGGGGAAAGAGATAGAGAGTCAATCATCTGAGCCAAAGGAATGGGAAAAAATGGAATCTGACGAAAAAAAGTAAAATGAATTAAAATTCCCATCAATGATTTGACTTCCCATCTGCCATTCCACACAGATTTTATTTTCTGGAAATATCACAGACTTAACAATTATGACAATCACAACCACAGCAACAGTAGAATAGACAAAAATGGAAGGATTAAATGTGATTCAGAATTTCCATGGATGCTAAGATGGGGGAATAATGAATGTGTTTGATTATCTACATTGAAATCATGGGAAGCAACACGATAGATGTGAACTATTTCGGTAAATGAATCTTGTTGAATCCACTGGTGAATATTGCCTGATACTGAGCAGATGAACAGACAAAAAACCGTCCATGGCCAGGACCAACTTGTTCAGTTTGTGAACTCTTGCTATCATCTGTAGTCATGGAAAACATGGAAGAGATGCTTCAGCTAGTGAAGACAATCATATCACATTGCTCTGTCAGGGCATCTGGCATGGAAGGGTGGCATTGGTCTGAGCAAGTTGCTTAACCAAATGATGATGATGATGTGGAGGAGGATAAATGTTAAGAAGGGATAAGAATACTGTGTTCAATGGCTGCTAAACTCTCATTTTGTGTTTTTCTCTTTGTTTTCCAGCAACTTGATTGGGAAGTGGAATTGGCTATCGTTGTTGGTAAAGAAGGAAAGAGAATTTCTGTAAGTATCTCCTTAGTTATTTCAAACATTTTTGTTCTTTTAGACCTTTCTTTCATGTTTCTTTGTTCTTTTGCTTCTTTTTAGAATGATTCCATTCTGGACTATCTTCAGATGGTTTTATATTTATATCTTTAGCCTCCATGCTCCCTGATCTCCAAGCCATGTAATGTTACTCAACAGGGTTTTTCTTGTTGAGTAATATTACTCCAGAAGGTCCTTTAGAGGACCCCCATTTCAGCTGCTTGTAATCACAACTGCACTCTGTTGGTCATTACCCAACATTCATGACCAAAGGTGAGGATAAGCACAAAAATTATTTGTGTGTTCTATTTTAAATCTCAAGGGACATGATTTTGCTTTCCACCTCTTTGAAGGTGAGTACCAGGTGAGTGCAGATTTATAAAAGATGTAGGTATGATTTGAGGGAGATTTGATTGTTATTTGTTGCAGGTCAAACAGCTACATAATAGCTCCCCCTTTTCCTAAAAGACTTTTAGAAAATATGTGAAGTGAAGCAAGCTTCAAGTAAGGTTTGAAATTGCATTACTGTTTTATTTTGTGTGAGAGGAGTGAGAAACTTACTACTCTTTCTCTCTCTCTCCCTCCCTCTCTCCCTCCCCCTCCCCCCTCTCTCCAGGGCCTGGCATATCTTTGTTGTGAAATATGTTAAATTCAAGTACAGACAGCACAGCATTTCTTATTAAGCCCTTAGATTCACTTCTGTTCTTTTGATTTTCAAATTTGTGGAGATCCTCAAGGAACCAGCTGAAGTTTTTGCTGTTCCTTATTTTCCAGTAATTCATTAGATAAGCGACTGAGCAGTTTCTTTCAGCCATATTAAGAGGAACTGAAGACTCTTTCTCCTTCCCCTCCCCCCTCTCTCTCTGTCAATCTTTTCTCCATTGAATATAACCAAGTCTGGACAGCTGGAGTTCGGACAGCTCCCTTGGTTTGCCAGCTCCGTGTCGAACTGTCCAATCCATGCCACCATGGAAAGCAGACATTAAACGATGATGATGAGGATGATGATGATTTCAAGAATCCGCAAACACACACAAAACACGACTTCAACAACATTTTTTACTCATTTGGTTCTAATTATTTAAATTGTAATGTTGATAAATGCAGATTGGTTTATGGTATAAACTTAAACTTTCACCCTGGGGTATCATTTCCTTATCAGCTGATGTTACAAGATACACTCTGCCTGAAAGACAGTCACCGCTTCTCTTTTTGTATGTGCATACACACACACACACGCATATATATATGTGTGTGTGTGTACATGTAAGAAAGTATGTGCGATTGTGTGTGTATGTGTGTGTGCCATTGCTGCTGCTGCTGCTGGTGATGATGAATAAACTATATGTATATATTTGTATTATGAACTAGAGTTTATCTAAAACATAACGAAACTGGGTCACCTGCATATTGAATTGATAAAAATCTTTGTTGTTGACCTTTATAACATTCCAAAAAGTTAGTGGCTATTTATATTATGTTAATTATATGTAATATAGTGTCCTTTGTTTTGATAATTATTGTCTTAATGTATAAGGACATTGGTTTCAAATTTTGGCACAAGAGAGAGATCGTTGATAGATAGATGGAGATATATATATATATATATATATATATATATAAAATCAAAATAAGCAACATGGATTTTAAAGATGATTGCAGTACGCATGTTTCATGCTTCTCCATTTATTTAAGTAATGCGAGCATTACATTAAATGCAATATGTAGAGCAATCTTCAGCTGCACAAAAATGTAGAAAATTACAGTAGAATAGACATATTATAATTGTGGCAACATTTAAAATCCAAGTGGGAAGAAGAATACATAAAAATCCATCTTGACATAGCCAAGGCTAGCAGGCTAGTAATTAGTTCTAGGTAGAATTCTAACTGTCTCTGATTTTATTGTCTCTTATCTAGTGGTTATAGTATAAGGGGCAATCACTTCTAAGGAAAGGGAAGGTGTAAGCATTATACATCGATATGGTTATAAAGGTTTCTCTGGTCAGAGTGGCAATACTATTTTAGGTTGGGTTTTTTTTACTGCTATCATAATGTTGGGGAATTAAACCTTAAGCATTTAGGTCAACAGGGCTTTTTCTTTAGTCTGAATAAAGCATCAGTATTGTTTTACATATACTAAGTATGGGGAATTTATAGATATCAATATTAGCTTAACTAATATGTTAATAATAAGAAGTATGTTAATAATAAAATTGGTAATAATAAAAATGTAATTAGTTTATACAAAAACCCTGAAGTAGTGTCAATTTTGAATTCAAAGGCTATAGATAAAGTCTAAGAATATTATACATATTGGGCTCAGAAAACTATTTGGAATTATTTTTTAAAATTATTTAAAAAATTTATGCTAATATATATAATAATACTATTTTAAAGATACATAAAAGGTAAGCTTTATTTTTATAATGTAAAGAATTAGTATAGGATTTATATAGTTTATAATAATGGGTTTATTAAGGTTTAAGGGACAAAAAAAAAACAGTAGAAATTAACAAGGACATCAAATATAGAAACATGATAATTGATTACTAGTTTAATTATACTATCTTATATAGTCATGAACTTGTTTTAAGACTAACATAGGCTAATTACAGATTATTAATGGCATAAGGATTAGATTTATTTAAGTCAAAATATAGAATAAACACAACACTACCACTGCAAGCCCTGAAATAATGTAATAATAATAAGGGTCCTTTTAGAGTCAAGCATAAAATAAAATAAAATAAAATTTAAATTTTGGGAACTAATTAAAAACATTAAGAACTTATAAAACTTCCTATTCTAATAAGCTACATAGGGTTAAGATACATATTAAGAACTAACAGCAGTAGCAGAAGTAGTGTGAAAAAATACCTTTCATGGAATAAAGTTGAAATCTTAGTTATCACAAGAAGATTGTATGTTAAGGTGAGAGGTCAGAAATATATGTTATAAAGGTTCAATTTCCAATTTAAAATATGTGCTAACTAGTAGCCCAAGATGAACATGGTAGAAGTTGAAATACCATATTTTGGTAATTTTAACTACTTTTTAAAAACTTTAAAAGTGCGAGTAGAGCAGTGTACACACGATACTGTTTTTTTTTGTCCCTTAAACCTTAATAAACCCATTATTATAAACTATATAAATCCTATACTAATTCTTTACATCATAAAAATAAAGCTTACCTTTTATGTATCTTTAAAATAATATTATTATATATATTAGCTTAAATTTTTAAAATAATTTAAAAAAATAATTCCAAATAGTTTTCTGAGCCCAATATATATAATATTCTTAAACTTTACACCTTTGAATTCAAAATTGACACTACTTCAGGGTTTTTGTATAAACTAATTACATTTTTATTATTACCAATTTTACTATTAACATACTTATTATTAACATATTAATTAAGCTAATATTGATATCTATAAATTCCCCATACTTAGTATATGTAAAACAATACTGATGCCTTATTCAGACTAAAGAAAAAGCCCTGTTGACCTAAATGCTTAAGAGAGTGTGCATTATGTGTTAGGCTGGCTTGAAGCTCTAGCCTGGTTGACCAATGACTGGCTGGAGCCAGCTACCTCTCTCTGACTCCCGACTGCCATAAAGGCTGTAAAAGGGACTTAGAAGAGAAGTTACCCGATTGGTCTGTGGTAACCAATGCAGATAGGGTCAAGCTGTTTAGATGATGTCTTGGAAATTGGTTTACATTTTAGTGCCAATTTTACATAGAAAATAACTGCAGGCTGGCAGAATAATTTGCATGTTGGACAAAATGTTGAGAAGCTTCATGTTCTGAGTTCAAATCCCACAGAGGTCAACTTTACCTTTCTTCCTTTTGGGGTCAGTAAAAGAAATACTAGCTGAACACTGGGGTCAATGTAATTGACTATACCCCTCCTCCAAAATTATGGGTCTTGTGCCAAGAGTATAATGAAAACAAAAAAGAAAAAATATATACATAGAGTAGATTTGGCCAACCCAAATGTGGCTTAGTAGATTTGGCTGTCACTGCAACAGCAAATGTTAGCCAATAGAATTCAATTTGACAGATGAGTTATGGCTGATTAAACTAAACTGTATAGGAGCTAAGGGTTTAGTTGTGAGCTGGAAGGAAAAACTGTTCCAACATCGTCGTCATCATCATCATCATCATCATCATCGGCAGCAGCAGCAGCAGCAGCAGCAGCAGCAAAAGAAGCAGGATTAAAAATAGTGGGGTAATGAGTCATTGAAAGGCTTTTGTGCATTCACACAAACAGGTACAAACAGCAGCCAAATATATGTGGTATGTGTGTATACGTGTGTGTGTGAAAGTGCATGGCCCTGTGGTTAGATCTTTGAGCTTACAATCATTAGGTAGTGAGTTTGATTCCTGGACTGGGTTGTGTGTTGTGTTTTTGAGCAAGTCATTTTATTTCATGTTCTTCCAATTCACTCACCACTAAAAATGAGTTGCAATGTCATTGGTGCCAAGCTATATCGGCTTTTGCCTTTCTCTTGGAATACATCGATGGCATGGAGAGTATGGGAGGCTGGTATGCATGGGTGACTGCTGGTCTTCCATAAACGACCTTGTCTGGACATGCGCCTTGGAGGGGAACTTTCTAGGTGGAGGGGAACTTCTGTAACCGAAGGGGGGTTTTTAATTTTTACTTTATATATATATATATATATATATATATATATACATACACCGTAAGAACCCATGTAATTTATGCACTTTTTTCATGAAAACAAAAATAAACTTTAGGCGGAGAGGGGGGGGGCATAAATTACATGAGTAGATCATTTCAAATTTTTTTAGAATTTTTTTTTGTTGAAAAATGACATACA
>NC_069002.1:22381169-22381743 GCF_001194135.2 Octopus bimaculoides
ATATATATATATATATATATATATATATATAAGACAATTAAGATTCAGTTGAATTAGGTACTTAAATTGAGGCACCTCTTTAGGCCAGAATAATATACACACAACAATATTAAGTAAATATCAAAGTTGGTACATAAGTACTGGTCAGATGATATTCTTGCAGTGTATGAAGACAATTAGTCCCAGCTGAGCAAAGAAATACACTCTTGAGCTATTCAGACATGTACTTTATATTAAAAATACTGTCCATACTATTTATGAAGGATCGATTCCGAGACAGGTGAATAAAATATGAGTAGCAGTAGAGGTACACATTATTTACATTATTTACATTTGACAGATATTTATCCTCATCTTGTTTGTTGTTAACACAACATTTCAACTAATATACCTCCAGCCTTCATCAGGTGTCTTGGGGAAATTTTGAACCTGGGTTCTCATTCCTAAGGTATTTTTCAATGTTGTTGTTGTTGTTACTATTATTATTATTATTATTATTATTATTATTATTATTATTATTATTATTATTGTTATTATTATTATTTTATGTTTGACTTTTGTTTTGCATTTGTAC
>NC_069002.1:22381957-22386399 GCF_001194135.2 Octopus bimaculoides
ATGAGCACTATCTTTTGAACTTCAGCCATTTTGGGGTTTCCTGGTATCTGAGCTAGGTAGTAATCAGCCCGTTTCGCTGTCATTCCCAGGGCACCTATGACAATAGGTATTGTTTTCGTCTTCAGATTCCACATTTTGCTAATTTCTATTTCAAGATCTTTATATTTGCTCAGTTTTTGGTAGGTCTTGACAGATACGTTTATATCGATTGGGACAGTCATATCAATGAGGAGGCATTATTATTATTATTATTGTTATTGTTATTATTATTATTATTATTATTATTATTATTATTATTATTATTATTCAGGTCACTGCCTGCAATCAAAATCTACACCATATGTCCGTAGGCATATGGCGTAGTGGTTTAAAGCGAGGGCTACCAACCCCAAGATTCTGAGTTTGATTCCAGGCAGTGACCTGAATAATAATAATAATAATAATAATAATAATAATAATAATAATAATAATAATAATAATGATAATAATAATAACATCGTAAAATACCATAGGAATGAGAACCCAGGTTTGAAATTTCCTCAAGACACCTGATGAAGGCTGGAGAGTATATCAGCCGAAACGTTGTGTTAACAACAAACAAGATGAGGACAAATGTAAATAATGTACATAATTCCTCATCTCTTACATATAGAATAGTAGAGGTACAGGTGTCAATCCATTTTGCTAACTTCTTATGACTTCTTTAATTGATTAATAGAAGCATTACATAGTTGTAAAGAAACTGCTTCCATCAGATAAACTCATGAACTTCAAAATAAAAGACATTCAAAATGATTTAACATAATTTCAACTGAAATAATAACAGAATCACTGCAAATGTTTTTGCTCTGTAGATTTTAAACTACGTTAAATCATGGGCCATGACTGCTGAGGACATGCGTAAGCTCGTAAGAAATGAAGCCAATATGCTCCGATGGATGTGTAATGTCAATGTGCATACTCGACAGAGTGTAAGTACCTTGAGAGAAAAGTTAGACCTAAGAAGCATCAGGTGTGGTGTGCAAGAGAGATGACTGTGCTGATATGGACATGTGGCAAGAATGGATGAGAACAGCTGCGTGAAAAAGTGCCACAACCTAGCAGTTGAGGGAACCTGTGGAAGAGGTAGGCCCAGGAAGACCTGGGATGAGGTGGTGAGGCATGACTTTTGAACATTGGGCCTCACCGAGGCGATAACTTCTGACCGAGACCTTTGGAAATATACTGTGCGTGAGAAGACCCGGCAAGCCAAGTGTGACCTAAATCCACGAACTTCGAACTTTAGGCCTCACCAAGGCAATGACCGGTGACTGGGACCTTTGGAAATATGCAGTACGGGAGAAGACCCGGCAAGGCAAGTAAGAGCATAATCTGTGACCTCTGCTAGAAGTGTAGCCAGCTCACTTATTTGTATCTTTACTTCATTGGACACTAAAAACTCTGCTTGCGAAGACCTGTCCTCTGATGAGGTCTGCCATCAATATATTGAATTTGGCATTGTCCGCAATAGCTGAGTTCCGGTGGATCAGGTATTTGGAGGCCATAGGTTTGGCATAGTGTGAATGAAGGATTCGGGTTTTATCATTCTCAGTTTCCAGCCAGAGTTCTGTATCTAGTACTTGTAGTCTATGGTTAGAGTGTTTAGTAGAGAAGTCTATCATGACCTTAATACTCTGGTGGATGGAGTTAGCTATTTTCTGGATGCTCTCATAGTATGAGTTTCTGTTTCTATTTCAAGAGTACTCACTTGTGGAGTACCTTTACCACTACGTTGATATTATCGACATATCGAGAGTACATGTTCATGAGTATGGAGTTCTGTGTCAGGCATTCCTTGAGCCTTCTGTCCCACCATACCATGAAAAGGTTGGCCACATCACCGGCGATACTAACACTGATGGCTGCCCCCTCGTCCTGGGCGTATATTTTGTTGTTAAACTTAAACATGTGGCCTTTTAGGGTAACTCTTATACTAGCTCCTAGTGCATGTGCGATCATTTTCTTTACCTGATGAACATTTGCGGGGGTCCGTATGGCTCTGGTCCATCTGCTCCATCTCTCTATAGGGGTCTTCCTAGTCATAGAAGTAATTGTGGGTGGTCTAACTCTTAAACGTCTACTAGGGCAGAAACTTCTAAGGTCGTGTTTATCTAGATATACATTGTCATATGCCAATCTAAGTTGGAGGCCCAGTTCTTCTGTGTTGACATTGCAGAACTCCACTTCGCTCTTGTTAATTGTCTCCATGCACTTTTCCACCTCAAAATCCACATCGATAGATGGGTATAGTGATACTACATCCATGCTACCCACTATACATCCTGTTAGGTCGCAGGTGTTGTTACAGTCGTTGATCCTGCTGAGGAGATCTTCCGTACTGTCACAAACAACAGGATGACATCCGGATTATGGGGCGTATGATCATTGAGAGGAAGTAGGAAATCCTGTAGTTGCTAGCGACATTCGCTCCACAGACTGGTCTTGTTGGTGGTCCCACTACAGGATCAGTAGTTACTTTGTGGTCCTTGCGAAGCCCATACAGGTTCGGGATATCATTGTTTCAGGCTTGGAAATTGTTGGCTGTGCGTTTCTGGCATCCAAGAACCATTGTCCACATCATCATGTGAGCGTTGAGTACCTTTTCTCTCTCCTCATGCGCCTGTAAAGTTGTTACTTTCGTATTGGCGATGTGAGGTTGCATTGCCTGGATATAGTTCGGTAAGCTGTCTATTGACATCCTGCCGGACTTATCTGGGAAGGCATATCACCTCTCCGTCCCTCGTGCGCTGCATGAGCTTATGTAGGCCACATGCGTGTATATTCCCAAATTGTTGGGCCTCTGTCTTATTCTGTCTCTGTCTCTTAGTGTATAGTTCTAAAATCTGTCTAAGTTTGATCCTAACTATAGTGAATTGTGCTTCCATGTGGTTATAAGTATGTCTCGGGATGCAGACCTTTTTGTTAAAGGGTTAATGTTGTCGGGTATATCCGGCTCATATTGTAAGATTTATCACATATGTTTAAGAACATGAGTGTCAAGGGGGTTGGTATTCATGTTGTTGGCCCTTCTGGGGTTATCTTCTTCATAACCATTACTACTATTACCGTCGTTACTGCTACCACCATCGACCCCGCCACTACTACCACCACTACCGCCACCACTACCACCACCACCACCACCACAACTACCACTACTACTACCACTACTGTTACCACCACACCTACTACTACCACTACCGCTACTACTGCTATTCCTACCACTGCCACTATTACTATCACTTTGATTACTGTTAGTGACATTCTCGTTGTCCTTGTACCTGGTGTCGGTGTATGTGTTGTTCGAATTAGTGTTGGTTATTATGTCTGATTGTTGGTCCCTGCCATTCCCCCTGCTGTGGCTGTTGTTTCTGTTCTTAGCAGCAATGTTTTCTGTTTCAAGTCTACTGACCCCCTGTCTATGAATTCTGTTGCATTCAACTTTATTCTCACTCTTGACCGCCATGACCTTACTTTTATTCGTGTTCTTGTGCCTATGGTTATCTGTGTGTCCGTTCCCCCTGTTAGTGTTGTAGTTGTTGTTTTATTCGTTTCTTTCTGTTTTTGTTTTTGTATTTGAATCTGTTGCTTGTCTTCGTGTGTTCGTTTTTGCCATTGTTGCTGTTGTTGTTGTTGCTGTTGTTGTTGTTGCTGTTGTTGTTGTTGCTGTTGTTGTTGTTGCTGTTGTTGTTGTTGCTGTTGTAGTTGTTGCTGTTGTTGCTGTTGGTGGGATTGTAGTTGTTTGTGTTATATACATATAATACAAAGAATATATATGCATGTATACACACATATATGTACATACTTACATCTACATGTGTATATAGATGCATATCAGGGTACAGGGTGTTAGAACAGTGAACTACAGACAACGGAACGAACACATAGGAAAACAGATAGCCACTTGGAATAATTCCTTCGTCAGCTGCCTCTATTCTAACTAGAAGTTTCGAAGATAAGGCAGAACGTACTCTAGAATAGTCTCTTCCTGAGTAGTGGATCTACCCACTAAACAGAGGATTCACAATGTGGCAAACACAAACCAAGATAGGACAAATTGGACAGTGAAAACAACATTAAAATGGCGTACGGCCAAACGCGAATTTGATGTAGAACGCTAGCAGTTCGTCTCGCCTTCATAGTGGCTGGAATGAAAAGAGAGTTGACTACAGGTCACGCGTGAGCAGGGAGGAAGTGGAACGAGGAGGAAGCGAGAGATGTGTGTGTAGCAGTGAAGTAGAAGCCAAGACAACAGAAGGAAGCAGAGCGAGAGGGGGAGATGGGTAAGAGGAAAGAGAGATAGGTAGATAAGTAGAGGGATAGATAGAAAGATAGAGAAAGAGAGAGGATGGTAGGAGGAGGGGAAGTGGAACAAGGAGGAAGAGAGAGAGATATGTGTATAGCAG
>NC_069002.1:22386409-22386780 GCF_001194135.2 Octopus bimaculoides
GGGGAAGTGGAACAAGGAGGAAGAGAGAGAGATATGTGTATAGCAGTGAAGTAGAAGCCAGGACAACAGAAGGAAGCGGAGCGAGAGGGGGAGATGGATAAGAAGAAAGATAGGTAGATAGATAGAGGGATAAATAGAAAGATAGAGGAAGACAGACAGACAGATAGATAGATAGATAGATAGATAGATAGATAGATAGATAGGCTTCTTTCAGTTTCCGCCTACCAAATCCACTCACAAGGCTTTGGTAGGCCCGAGGCTATAGTAGAAGACACTTGCCCAAGGTGTCATGCAGTGGGACTGAACCCGGAACCATGTGGTTGGGAAGCAAGCTTGTTACCTACAGCCACTCCTTATGCACACACACACAC
>NC_069002.1:22389249-22394055 GCF_001194135.2 Octopus bimaculoides
TGTGTGTGTGTGTGTGTGTGTGTTTGTGTTTCTGTGTTTGTAGCCCCAACGTCGCTTGACAACTGATGCTGGTGTGTTTACGTCACTGTAACTTAGCGGTTCGGCAAAAGACACTTATAGAATAAGTACTTGGCTTACAAAGAATAAATCCTGGGGTCGATTTGCTCAACTAAAGGCGGTGCTCCAGCATGGCTGCAGTCAAATGACTGAAACAAGTAAAAGAGTAAAAGAGTAAAGAGTACATAACATCATTGTCATCATCATTTTATGTCCATTGTCCATGTTGGCATGGATTGGACGGTTTGACTGGGTTGGCAACCATGCCAAGAGTGTAGTGGGTATCTTTTATGTACCACCAGCACGGGTGCCATTTGTGTGACACTAGGGGGAATATATCTCATCAACTGCATCAGCAGCATCCAGGTATCCATGGTGTATCTAGGGGTTGGTTAGTCAAGATGCCCCAATTCTCTCTATGTTATGTCGCATGCATACAATGGCTCGTGATGCCTTGTATTTTCAAAATATTTTAGTCTTGTAGACATGGTTCTCCACAATAGTCTTTGAACTATCAGCTGTTCTAGTCCCCCGTCTTTTGGTACCCTGTCTTTTCAGCTTATTCTGGCCAATCCGTGAAAAACCCACATCACAAAAGTTTCTCTCTTCCTCACCACAGTCATAGACATTACCCAAGTTTCTGCTCTGTAGAAAACAGTTGCCATAGTTTGTAATAGTTTTACTTGAATCAGTTTCAGGTGCAGCCGTTTATCGTTTTGAGGTGAAGATCTCTTTCCATTCTTATAAATGAAGTTTTAACTTTATTTATTTTTGAGTAACTTCTATACAGCAACTGTCATGATTTATTACACACACACACACACACACACACACACACACACACACACACACACACACACACACACACACACACACACACACACACACACACACACACATATATGCATACAAATACATACAGACATCTCTCTCTCTCTCTCTACACACAGATACAAATACATGTACACACACACACACACATATATACATACATTCAAATGCATACATACATATATACATACATGCATAATCACACGTGTGTATGCATACACACACACACAGATATATATGCATATTTATATATATATATATACATACATGACTTAGCAATTAACCATTAAGATTCTCACGTCAATACTGAAGTAAGTCTAATACTCTTATCTGAAACTTATGGACATAAATTGCTAACCAATGTAATGTCACGTTTTTACTTGTTTGTGGGTTGGGAGTGGAAATGGTATTTTGTTAGTGGTATATACACCAAAATGTTACCCCTCGTATGATGGGTAACTTTCATAGTATACTTTCGCCAGCATGAGTAATATCAGGAAATATGGCACACATGCAATAATTCTAATTTAAATTCTCTCTCTCTCTATATATATATCTAATAATACTTCACATATTTACTTTTTTATTGTTTACAATAATTTTCTCTTTAAACGGAACAGGTTGTTTAAAGTTAGAAATGCATACAAGTTGACTTAATGAATATGTAACGGTTATAGATTGAACGATGAACAACATTTTTATAGAAATATTTATTTACCGTTACTTTATATGTTGCCATACCACGACGGGTAGGCCAGTGCAATAGTATAACAGTTTGTATGTAAAGCATACTGAGTAAAGAATTTCGGCCTGTATCTGTATGTACACTTTCTCATAGTAGTATATATAGAGAGAGATGGTAATGTTATAGAGAAAAGGTAATGCTAGTGATAGTTATAGCGTGTGCGACGTTGTCTCACAGTGGCTGACAGTAACTTCATTTCTCCCTCTGGCCAAGATTGTAGTTGGTCAGCCAGACTTCGTTCTCCTTGAGTCATCACTGGCTGGTGACTAGCCTGTTGAGGCATCACCGATTGGTGACTAAAGAGAAAGGTTTGCTTGGGGTGTCCTGTTTTTATAGCTATCGAGAAGGGTAGTGGGTGCAAAGGATTCTATTCTAGATTTGATGGAGTAGAAGAGGTCAGAAAAGGGTCAAGTGGTGGAGACACCGCTTCGGCCTAGCTAAAGGCGTCTGGGACATATCTAACTGCTGTCAGATCAAAACCGTTGTTTCACCGCGGGAAAAGTTCTGACGCAGTGTTAATTCAAATTTGTGTATAGTGGATCGAATCCACTTCACGCCTGCAAGATTCCTATACCACTCTCCTCGCCAGTGAGGTTCCTGGGAGGGAAGCGAATGAACAAAGGAGACAAAGAAATGCATGATAAATGCCCTGGAATGTTTGAGGAGAAATTTCGCATATCAGGAGAGAGGATCGTTGAAGTGTATAGGGGACAGTGTCGCTTTGCGTGCTAAAATGTGTGCAGTCAGTGACTGGGCAGTACCACAAATGGGCGCGTGAGTGCGTATACAGAAGTGCAGGGGCACGTTTCGAAATTGAGCTGAGAGGAGCGAGTGAGTGCATTCTCAATCCGTGATATGAAAGATCTTCCTGCAGAGTTGCAGTGTGAAAAATGCTTTGGAGGTGAAATGCGTCTGGTGCTGCTGTCGTGGTTAATTGCTGAGTTAGAAAGGACGACAGTGTAAGCATGCTGAAGTGATGCGCGAGACAGATCATTTTCTCTGTTAATTACGTGACCAAACAAGGGTCTAACGGAGGGAAATTATGTCTAAACATGAGCGCAGAGCATGTGATCATCCGACGTGCTTTGTGTCGGGAGAAGAATTGAGCTGACGCAGACGTGTTGCAAAACAAGAGGGTAGATGTGCATAACAGAGGTGCATGAGTGCAATAGGGCTTGCAAGGCTGAGGCTAATGCTAGTGCATGGATTACAAATACAGCGTACAGTAATGGATATGCCAGTGATTAATGCAGTAAGGCTGAGACTGCCAGCCGGTGCATGAGGTATTATAAGCCTCGATCATGCAGGAATAAAAGTGTGGCATGCTGGCGCGTTGTAAGAGACAAACAACTTTCTCTATGTATGCGTGACCAGCCTAGGGTCTTACAGAAATGAGTTGTGTCTACAAGGGCGCATTGAGCATGGAAAAACAAGCGAGATAGGCATGTGTGGTGCATGAATGTGACAGAGATAGCATTTGTGTATTTATGAACCATGTGTGCAGATGCGTGTGCAAGGCCAGGCACTGAGGAAAGGTGCATGCGGGTGTGTATGCAACAATACAAGCATTTTCAAAGCGAACGAGAAAAAAAAGTACATGCAAAATATGAATAATGACATAGAACATTCACAAAAAAAAATATGCACATGAATTTAGCAGTTTTAGGAAACGAGTCGTAGCAGAATTTGTGCATTGAGGAATGGGCATCGCGCAATGTGTGCATCGCGCAATGTGCATTGCGGAATGGGCATCGCGCAATGTGTGCCTCGCGGAATGTGTGCATCGCGGAATATGTGCATCGCGGTATATGTGCTTCGCGTAATGTGTCAAGTGGTGGAGACACCACTTCGGCCTAGCTAAAGGCGTCTGGGACATATCTAACTGCTGTCAGATCAAAACCGTTGTTCCACCGCGGGAAAAGTTCTGACGCAGTGTTAATTCAAATTTGTGTATAGTGGATCGAATCCACTTCACGCCTGCAAGATTCCTATAAATATTTTAGAAATAGATGTTAAATACTGTCTCCAACTGAGGATTACAAAGCATATCTCTCATGCACAGCATGAAATCAATTGATATTGGGGTATGTATTAAAACTGCCTTCAAATTCCATCCTGAAGGTAGACCTATTTTTTAAAATATTCATTACATTGCTCGTGTGTGTATTTATTGTAGAATTGGTGGGTTTATTGAAGCTTTCGCTTTAATTTTTTAGCAAGCGGTATCTTTACCCTTCTTTTCTTTAAATATTTTATACCTGTTTAGGTAGAAGTCTTGCTAGCCACCTAATTATTTATGATTTTAGCAGTAATAATACTTCACATATTTACTTTACATATATCTATATATATAAAGATGAGAATGTGTGTCTGTGAATCTGTCTGTGTGAATCCCTAAAACTTGAGAACCACACAACCAATTTCATTCAAATTTTACACATGCCTTATTTAGGGTCCAGGTAGTGTTTTAGGCCAAAAAGTTTTTTACTTCTTGCCTAGTGCAATATCACATCTCCTCCACTATTGCAGTATTACGTGTCAAAAGTGAAACAATAACATCTCTCTATTCTAATGTCAGACAGTTTCACTTTGATAGTTTCACTTTAATAGTTTCACTTAAATACTGAAACTATTAAAATATTCTTATTGTTTCTTCAACTTACCGGAGAAGGGCTCTTGGCTTCTTTTACTGCAGGCGAAGGAGTAAAAAACGAAGATATTTCGACTTGTCCGGACATTGCTATTACAGACAAATTAACAATTCGACTCCAGAGATAAACACAAACCACCTCGTGCTGAGTGCAAAACTCCTGCCAAATTAGCCAGAAACACACGCGCACACACACACACACACACACACACACACACACACACACACACGTCCATTTCATATGTCTTCATTCAATTTTTGCTCTCTGCAAATAAAATTTTTACGGATACAACTGCTTACAAAAATAGGGATTAATATATAATTTCTTTCTATCTTCGTAATTAAATCAATGTTTTCATGATTAGACAGACGTCCAATAAAATAGCTCACACAAACACACTATGTACAAATTCGTTCTTCAGGAGTTTTCAAACTACATAATAGGCAGAATTGTCGGATTAAGACAGTAGGGCGTTTTGAGGGAGATTTGGCTGCTATTTCTACC
This sequence comes from Octopus bimaculoides, assembly GCF_001194135.2. Classification (NCBI taxonomy): domain Eukaryota; kingdom Metazoa; phylum Mollusca; class Cephalopoda; order Octopoda; family Octopodidae; genus Octopus; species Octopus bimaculoides. The sequence continues at coordinate 22,394,038 of NC_069002.1, forward strand.
AGGTCTAGCTACCATGTA
>NC_069002.1:22394073-22395234 GCF_001194135.2 Octopus bimaculoides
TTCAAAAATTAAACAATCTTTTCTATAAAACGACTATCGTAAAAATTTTATACGATGACATTTTCTATGTATGTATGTGTACCTTAAAAGACGTCAATCATCATGACATACACCTTCACTCACTCACTCACTCACTCACTCACTCACTCGCTTACTCACTCAAACTCTCTTTCTCACCCTCTTTCTCTCTCACATACACACGCGCAAGCACGCACGCACGCACGCACGCACGCACGCACGCACGCGCGTCCATTTCATATATCTTCTTTCAATTTCTGCTCTCTGCAAATAAAATTTTTTACGGATACACTTGCTTACAAAAATAGGGATTAATGTATAATTTCTTTCTATGCTCATAATTAAACCAATGTTTTAATGATTAGGCAGAAGTCCAGTAGAACAACTCTCAGAAACAGACTACGTACAAATACGTCAATCATCACGACACACACCTTCACTAACTCACTCTATCTCTCTTTCTCACCCTGTTTCTCTCTCACATATACACGTGCAAGCACGCATGCACGCACGCACACACACACTCAGTAACACATTTTCTAAATGATGGTAGAGTTTGATTTGAAGAAGTTTTGGCTGCTATTTCTAGGAAATGAAGCACTTGGTGGAGGTGCATTAATAATTCTGCCAGCATATTGGCAGGAGCTAATAAACCTTTAGGGATTAATACCATATACACCGCCACAGCAGTAACTGTATTCAACTGAATAGACGTCAGTGGTTGGTTGAAATTATCGAAATAAGACAATTTTTAACATGAAATAACTTGGAATACAAAATTTTTTATCTGTTCTATAACACAAAATATACAAGTATACGAAGTTTGAAAGTGTTTCGGTACCAAAAACACTACATAAAACATAAATGAAAAGTGTTGCCCGTCAAATCAGAAAGATCCCATTTATGTTTTATGTATTGTTTTTGGTACCGAAACACTTTCAAACTTCGTATACTTGTATATTTTGTGTTATAGAACTGATAAAAATTTTGTATTCGAAGTTATTTCATGTTAAATCTTCTTCAAATCAAACTCTACCATCATTTAGAAAATGTGTTACTGAGTACACAGTACATAGAAACATTTTTCTCACCGGCAAAAATTATTGTTTACAAAAACAGCAGTAACTGTATTCAGCTGAATAG
>NC_069002.1:22395521-22396795 GCF_001194135.2 Octopus bimaculoides
TATAGTTAGGATCAAACTTAGACAGATTTTAGAACTATACACTAAGAGACAGAGACAGAATAAGACAGAGGCCCAACAATTTGGGAATATACACGCATGTGGCCTACATAAGCTCATGCAGCGCACGAGGAACGGAGAAGTGATATGCCTTCCCACAGATAAGTCCGGCAGGATGTCAATAGACAGCTTACCGAACTATATCCAGGCAATGCAACCTCACATCGCCAATACGAAAGTAACAACTTTACAGACGCATGAGGAGAGAGAAAAGGTACTCAACGCACACATGATGATGTGGACAATGGTTCTTGGATGCCAGAAACGCACAGCCAACAATTTCCAAGCCTGGAACAATGATATCCCGAACCTGTATGGGCTTTGCAAGGACCACAAAGTAACTACTGATCCTGTAGTGGGACCACCAACAAGACCAGTCTGTGGAGCGAATGTCGCTAGCAACTACAGGATTTCCTACTTCCTCTCAATGATCATACGCCCCATAATCCGGATGTCACCTGATGTTTGTGACAGCACGGAAGATCTCCTCAGCAGGATCAACGACTGTAACAATACCTGCGACCTGACAGGATGTATAGTGGGTAGCATGGATGTGGTATCTCTATACCCATCTATCGATGTGGATTTTGCGGTGGAAAAGTGCATGGAGACAATTAACAAGAGCGAAGTGGAGTTCCGCAATGTCAACACAGAAGAACTGGGCCTCCTACTTAGATTGACATATGACAATGTATATCTAGATAAACACGACCTTAGAAGTTTCTGCCCTTGTAGACGTTTAAGAGGTAGACCACCCACAATTACTTCCAGGGCTAGGATGACCCCTATAGAGAGATGGAGCGGGTGGACCAGAGTCATATGGACTCCCGCAAATGTTCATCAGGTAAAGAAAATGATCACACATGCACTAGAAGCTAGTATAAGAGTGACCCTAATAGGCCACACGTTTAAGTTTAGCAACAAAATATGCCCAGGACGAGGGGGCAGCAATCGGTGTTAGTATCGCCGGTGATGTGGCCAACCTTTTCATGGTATGGTGGGACAGAAGGCTTAAGGAACGCCTGACACAGAACTCCATACTCGTGAATATGTACTCTCGATATGTCGATAATATCAACGTAGTGGTAAAGGTACTCCACAAGTGAGTACTCTTGAAATAGAAACAGAAACTCATACTATGAGAGCATCCAGAAAATAGCTAACTCCATCCACCAGAGTATTAAGGTCATGATAGACTTCTCTACTAAACACTCTAA
>NC_069002.1:22397253-22398462 GCF_001194135.2 Octopus bimaculoides
GGGAAGGTCAACTCATGGTATGATAGCCACAAATACCAGAGCGTCATGTTCGTCGATACCACCCCTAGAGGCGAACTGGCGTACCGCTTTAGAAGGGCCCTAGACAAACTTAAGCTAAGAATTAAGGTTCTTGAAAGGCCAGGCAACCCTATCAAATCCCTTATCGGTAGAACCTACCCTTTTAGTAGAACCCCCTGTACTGATAGGAACTCTACTGTATGTAGATTTAGCCCACAAACAAACTGTAAAGCCAGAAATGTGGTCTATAGTATAAGATGTACAGAAGGATGATGCAGTAACAAGACAACGACGTACGTAGGGGAAACAGCATGGAGCATAGGAGAGCGGGTAAATGTTCATTGGAGGGAACTTAAAGAAGAGAAGAGTTCATCAGTTCTGTACCAGCACGCTGAGCAGGAACACGGAGCCTCACTCAACAACATAAAAGTTAAAATCTTGTCCACACATAGAACAGACGCAGCGCTTAGACAAATTACAGAAGCTACACACATAATAGAAGAATAGGAAACTGGAATGGAACACTAGCACACACACCCAACAAACCACAACATATGACAATAAAATCCCCATAAACTGATAACAATATGAACAAAATATAATACAATACACAGATAAACAAATGGAATGAAATAATTACATACGTTAACAAAATTAAATTAAATACTAAAAAAAAAGTAGGTATAAACACATGAACAAATAAATAAAAACAAATTCAACGAACATGTATAAACAGGGGATACATATAATACAGGCACTCCCCCATACACATACATGCACTTACTAAACATAGACAAACATAGACACACATATAGAGGGATACGCATGCACAAATATAGACACATACAATGGGAATACAAAATGGCTGATCGTTAGTAAGGAGGGACACACAAATAAGAAAGAAGAAAGCAAAGGACCACTGATGAGGTCACAGAAGTGTGACGAAAGAACTCTGGCCGAAATAGGATTAATGTAATGTAATGTAATATAAAGCTGAAGCAAATTAACACCAAATATATAGTGCGTGTATTTTTATTGGCTAAACTGGCAACATGACCATTCTCAAATACAACATCTGTTTCAACACACGATTTCACATCAAGAATCTTGCAAAACAAATATATAAACGGAATATATATCATCATCATCATCATCATCGTTTAACGTCCGCTTTCCATGCTAGCATGGGTT
>NC_069002.1:22402346-22404359 GCF_001194135.2 Octopus bimaculoides
ATATATATATATATATATATATAATGTATATATATATATACATTCATACTTCCATACAAGTATGCCAACAGCCTGCTGCTGACGACAAGGAAAGTGTAAAGTATCAAATGTCTTTACTGCATGTCAGTATTATTCGCCTGTGGGAAGAGCCAAGAATGGCTGAAGATTGATGGCTAAAAACAGATGACCTAGTTCTATATAAATGATGTCACATTGAGGAGGTTCCTTCTTTTTTTTGGTTTTCTTCTTTTTCTTAGGCAGTTGGTTTATTTTGGCTCTGAAGAAGGTAGCTTTGGGCTAGTGGTCCACTGTTTTTTCAGTCAATGAACCAGTCTATTGATAAAATTAGGGTTAGGGTTTCCAAATAAGACAAATTTGTCATTTCTATTACTCCTTCTATAATTACTCTTCTCCTTCTTCCATCTCCTCCTCTCCTTCCCTTCTCCTCCTCTCCTTCTCTTCTCCTCCTGCTGTCTCTATGATTCTTTCTCTCCCATAGTGTGTGTGTGTGTGTATTTAATGTTCCTGCACTCATAGCCTGCCACTAAGTCTAGTATGAGCAACCCTTATATCGACTCTCTCTCTCTCTCTCTATCTTTTACTCTCTCTCCCCTCCCCCACTAGCTCTATACAATGTAAAGCCTGACTGGAGAAACCAACCAACCAACCAGCCACCCACCCGAATAAACGAACAAACAAACGAATGAATGAACCAACCAACGAACCAACGAACAAACAGACATTTATATCAACATAGGCATATGGTGTAGTGGTTAAGAGTGCAAGCTACTAACCCCAAGATTCCAAGTTCGATTCCAGGCAGTGACCTGAATAATAATAATAATAATAATAACAATAATATCGAAAAATACCTTAGGAATGAGAACCTAGGTTCGAAATTTCCCCAAGACACCTGATGAAGGCTGGAGGGTATAATGTATTTATATCAACCATTATTATTATTATCATATGGAGATTCATCTGGATATACTGCAGCCACAATAGAAGCTGACCGAGTCAAAAATAAAGATAAGAATTATCTCTTGATGTATGTTTGAGAAATAAATGATAAAATATGAGTTTTGGTCATTCTTTAATCAATCTTTAATCATTCTTTGACTGTTCTTTGGTCATTCTTTGAGCAATCTTTGGCTATTCTTTGATCATTGTTTTGATCATTCTTTGACCGTTTTTGATCATTCTATGACCATTTTTTTGACATTTGAGTAGTGTTTCTTTCTTTGTTTTCAAATTCTTTTGTATTCATTCTTTGTTGTTTCTCATTTCTGTTTCAGCTCCAAGAAGCAATGTCTCATGTGTTTGGTTACACTGTTGCCTTTGATGTGAGCGCCCGAGACTGGCAGCTGCAGAAGAATGGACAACAATGGCTTCTGGGGAAATCCATGGATACATTTTGTCCTTTAGGACCATGCATTGTTATGAAAGAAGACATTGCTGGTAAATAATAATAATAATAATAATAATAATAATACTAATAATAATAATAATAACAATGATTTCTTTATTGACCGTAAAGGGTTTACATTAAAAAGAACATGACAGACAGTACAGGACAAAACAAAGAACCTGTGCACGTATTTATGAGTGTGTTCTGTTGTGAGGGTTTTGCGTGTAAACAGGTAATGGGAAAAAACATAGAAAATAATGATAATTCTTTCTAACCCAGGCATAAGGCCTGAAATTTTGAAGAAGGAGTTTAGTCAGTTTCATTGAGCCCAGTGCTCAACTGGTACTTATTTCATTGACCCCAAAAGGACGGAAGCCAAAGTTGACTTCGGCAGACTTTAAACTCAGAACATGAAGACAGATGAAATGCTGCTAAGCATTTTGCCCAGCATGCTAATGATTCTGCCAGCTCACTGCTTTTTTCATAAAGACAGACGAAATACCAGTAAGTATTTCGCCCAGTGTGGCAATGAATCTGCCAGCTCGCCACCTTTAATACTAATAATAATCCTTTTTACTAAAGGCACGAAACCTGAAATTTGGGGT
>NC_069002.1:22404689-22405543 GCF_001194135.2 Octopus bimaculoides
TAATAATAATAATAATAATAATAATAATAATAATAATAATAATAATAATAATAATAATAATAATAATAATAATAATAATAATAATATTAATAATAAACAGAGAAACTCTCAAAATACAAAGACCTGGAAATGGAAGTAACAGAAAAACAGAAACAATTCCTTTCATAGTAGGTGCATTAAGTATGTTAGAAAAAACATTCAGGTAAATACATAACCAAAACACCAGGACTTACAAATGTATGTAATATACAGAAAATAGCACGACTAGGCACTGTGCACATCCTATGTAAAACACTTTCAATACAGTGAAAATAATAACACCACAACAAACCACAGCACATATCCGAGGCATACAGAGTTGTGTTCGGTTGTGCAGTGAGTGCATGAGATAAAAATAAGATAACTGAATAATAATAATAATAATGATAATAGCAGCAGCAGCAGCAGCAGCAGTAGTAGTAGTAGTAGTAGTAGTAGTAGTAGTAATAATGATAATAATAATTTCCCTTCTATGTTAGGCACAAAGCCTGAGATTTCTGGGGGAGGGATGTGATCGGATTATATAAACGCCTGTGCTCAATTGGTTCTTACTTTACTGATCCGAAGATGATGAAAGATGAAGTCGACCCTGGTGGAATTTGAAATCAGAACATAGATGGGTGAAATGTCACTAAGCATTTTGTCCGGTGTATTAACAATTCTTCCATCTCACTGCCTTGATGATGATGAGGATAATAATAATAATAATAATAATAATAATAATAATAATAATAATAATAATAATAATAATAATAGCAAAGAAAAGAAGAGTGCCATTGTCATCAAGTGAATGATATTTCGACATCTCATGTGTC
>NC_069002.1:22406003-22415297 GCF_001194135.2 Octopus bimaculoides
AATAATAATAATAATAATAATAATAATAATAATAATAATAATAAAAGTGCAAAAAATCGTTTTAACTGGAATGACTCATGTACTGAGAAGAGCATTATCGCTGTGAAAACAACATCCATTCATGAATTTATTTATGTATTAATTTTTTTTTTAAAAACATATTTTACCTGTGAATTTGCGTGTGTAAACTGGGAATGCATACAATGAGCTTCTCTGCCCTAGGTGTATGGAAAACATTCGGCGAGAAATGGAAGAAAATTTGAAGAAAGAAGGAAAAAAAAACAACATAATAATAATAATAATGTGACAGGCTCTTCTGTCGAAGACAACATAAGAATGATCAGCTTTTGCCAAATGACCTGCACAAATGATTTGTTTATAATGATCAAATGCCTATGCTGCAAATTAGTGCACCTGACCCTCCATCAAATTGATTTTGTCTGAACAGGTGCACAGGTGTGCCATGTGTCAGGTGTTGAAGTGATCGCAGAGCAGCATATGATGAAGTGCTTTGCTCAAGAACACAACACACGATTCGGTCTAGGAATTGAAACCATGACCTAGCAATCATGAGTGCAACCACCTTAACTACTAAGCCACCTGGCCATCTGCTATATATATATATCTAGAAGAAAGTTTCAAAAGAAAACATTGAAAACTTCTCCAAGAAAAGTGGTTTCAATCAGAAGATAATAGCAACAACAATGAAACTCCTCACAGCTTTATTGATTATTGTTTATAGTGTTTAATGATTTTTCTCTATTGATTTAACAACCTATAAAAGTATAAGATGTAAGTTTGTTGTGAAAATTTCTCATTAAATTTGTTTGTCTAGCTGTTGTTGGCTGCTTTATGAGATCATCTTAATCAATGTTTTTACACAAACTTTGTGGAGGCACAGAAAATGTATTATAATCTAACTAACATGGTGGGAACTGTGAAATCTATGCAATGAAAAAATTTAAGAGGGCCTAGGATGATTAGCTTTTTTATAACATTCTTAGTTTAGCTTTTTCTAAATACCCTAGTGCGTAACTGTACTTATTTAATCAATATCGAAAGGACGAAAGGCAAAGTCAACTTCAACGGAATTTGAACTCAGAACATGAAGATGGATGAAATACCACTAAGCATTTTGCCCAGCATGCTAACAATTCTGCCAGCCCCACTGCCTTAGTTTTCTTTAACCTTTTCGTTACCAACCCAGCTGAAACCAGCTCTGGCTCTGAGTACAAATGTTTTGTTTTCACAAGTTTTGAATTAAAATCTTCTACCAAACCTTAGTCACAATTAATGTTCCTAACACTAGCTGAATGATAACTAAGTTATTTTACTAAATTCTTTGTTATATTTAAGTAATTGAAAGAAACACAGAGCATCTCAACAGAAATACAGTAATGAAAGGGTTAAATATACTTGACATTCATCTACATTAATTTCCTCTTGTCTCTGTTGTCTTGTTTTTTGTCACTTTTTATTATATCTTCTCCCTCTTCCTCTCTGATCTGTGCATCCTTTCTTGGGCAGCTTGCAATGTTTTTCTTGTGAATCCATAGTTTAGGTTAAATTAACCTTTATAAATGAATATCAATTTTCAAGTGAGTAGACAAATAATTGCACTTATGTGTGTGCGTGAGTTAAATGATGAGTGCTATAAAAAAAATTAGTTCAGTTAAAGAGAATACTTTTCATTATCAAGACACCATGACCACCACCACCACTCCTATCATCATCACTATAGTTTTCAGTAACAAAGTTCAATTCATTTCAGCTGTTTGTTTATATCTACTTTTTCTTGCTGTCAGTATATTTCTCTTCTGACAATACAAATACTATCTCTCTTTCTCTCTCTCTCTCTTTCTCTCTCTCTCTCTTTCTCTCTCTCTCTCTCTCACTTAATGTAACTGCCTCCCCCGACCATCACTTTCTATCTGCCTTTCTTTAACCTCACCCTCTGCTAAATATTGTATCCTAAACACATCTATTTCTCTTTACTTTTCCCTTCAGCTAACTATTCCTTCCCCACCCTACCACATATTGTTCTCCCTCTTTCTTTCTCCATCTTTTTCTCTTGCTCTTTACCTCTTCCTTCAGCTAATCATGTGACACATTTAGCTTTAGTGTATTGATATTATAAATATCTCTCTCTACTTTTTCCTTCTCTAGTCTTTCTATCACTCCTCCTTCTCTCTCTCTCTCACTCTTACTCCACCTCTCTAACTAAAATATACTGGGCAAACAAACAAGCAGAATTATATATAGATTATAATTATGTTATAACTAATTATAATTATAACTAAAAAAAAAAAATATCTGGGAAGAAAAACTTGGATTTGAAATTTGAACAGAAATTGAAATTTATTAAAAATGAAAATGAAAAAAAAAATAGAAATGATAATCAGATTATTGATAAAATATTTCTTGTCTCTCTTAGAGGCACATTGAGCAAGTATCTCCTAGCATAATCTTGGGCTAGCCAATATCTTGGGAATAGAATTTGTTGCAGAAGCCTGTTATGTGTGTGTGTGTATGATCATCATCATCATCATCAACCACTGGCTATTACTGTCTCAATTCCCAAGACTCAAAGAGCTGGTCACACTGTTTCCATGTTGTATAAGTACTTGAGATCACAACATTACCCCTGGATAGGAAGCCAGTCCATTGCAGGGTGACTCATTTACAGTTGAGTGGACTGGAGCAATGTGAAAAAAAGTATTTTGCTCAAGAACACACTGTGTCACTCAAGTCTAGGAACCAAACACCACAATCTAGTCATTGTGAGTGCAACATTCTGACCACCAGGCCACAAACCCTCACATTAATGCCCCATGGATAATAGTCCTCTTATATTGTGGTCGTGTAACTTAGTGGTCTGACAGATAAAAATTGATAATACAGCAACCAGCATTAAAAATAAGTTGTAAAGTTGATATGATTGACTGAAATACTACAAAATGATGCTCCAGCATGGCCACAGGCCAATAACGGAAGCCCGTAAAGGATATCCTGATTGCTCTTCTTTCAGAAAAATATTAAACAAAAAATACGAAAAAGAAATAACTTTAGGCTTGTGAAAATGGACCAAATCTCCAGTAGAATATTATCTTCAATGAAAAGTTGGATAGAATGGTAAAGAATGGCCAGGCACCAGACTTTGTGTCTGATAGTAATTTATCTCTGCCTTCTATAGTTAGAGTTTCAATCTCTTTTGGGTTTGACTTTAATTTTCTCTCTTCCTGGGTTGGTGAACAAATCTCTTAGATATGTGTAAGGCTCATTAAAGTAGATAAAGCAAACTGGGCCATTTGTTTGTCATACAACATTTTACAACATCCTGAATCTTAGCTGTTGCTATTAGCTTTTTGCAGCACTCCACATACTCTGCTGAATACCATTGCAGGCCATCTAAGTTGGTTTTAATGTCCTCTGCTGCTTCTGTCACCTATTGTTTCTGTTCTACTGATGTTTCTGTCCTGCTGCTTGCTCCAAAAAGCTGTGCAAACAACCGATGGAAAACTGCACACGTTTGCTTTGTATGAAGTAGCGTCTGTCAAAGATCAGAAAAAAGCAGCAATAAAATACTGGAGGTAATTATATCAACAACACACTCCTTGGATTGATAGCCACACCATGAAGAAAGAGATTACTGTGAATGTTTTTAAGGAACCTTAAAGACAATGAACAGTCAAACTAAAATGTGATACAGCATTTAGCATTGTCCCTTTCTGGTCTGAGTTCAAATCTCACAGAACTAAGGAAAATCAATTTGAATTTATTCCCCACCTCCTTTAAAAATATCTTAGTCTGTTGTCTAGTAACTCTTATCTTTATATCTTCAACTTCTCTCTCTCTCTCTCTCTCTCTCTCTCTCTCTCTCTCACTCTCTCCCCCCCATTCCGTCTATTGCTATTTCAAGAAAACACATTCCATATTTATTTGGATATAATGCAAAAAATTTAATAAGAAAGATCAATGTTAAATTTCATTATCATAATAATCATCCTAATAATCATCATCATCGTTTAACACCCATATTCCATGCATGCATGGGTAGGATGGTTGACAGGAGCTGACCAGGTAGAAAAACTACCCTAGGCTACTGTGTCTGTTTTGGAAGGGATTTAATGGCTGGATGCCCTTCCTAACAACAACCACTCAACAGAGCAGACTTGGTGCTTTTTACATGGCACCTGCACTGGCAGAGTTACCTAGTAACTCACAAGACAAGGAATTATGAGAGGGGCAGGGGAATTTGAGAAGGGTGTAGTGAATCATTGCAGACATGAAATGGATCCACCATAGCCAAATTTCAAGTAACAACTTTTCTCACGGTGGAACAATAGTTTTTCTGTGACAGCAATTTTACATTTGCCAGATGCCTTAGCTAGGCCCGAAATAATGTCTTCACCACTCGACCCTTCTAACCTCTTATAGACCACCAAAAGCTAGAATTAAGATAACAAGTACCACCAACTAAATTCATTGTTCTCATCGATATGTCTATCCTTCTGGATAGTTATAAAAACAAGAACCCCCAAGCAAAAATCAGTTAGTTACTTGGTGACAACTCAGTTAGCCAGTTAGTGACAACTCGAGTCAATGGACAATTAGTCATAGCCACAAGCAGGCAGCGTGGACTGAACTTGGACAAGTGTCTTCTACTATAGCCTCAAGCCGACCAAAGCCTTGTGAGTGGATTTGGTAGATGGAAACTGAAAGAAGCCCATCGTATATATGTATGTGTGTGTCTGTGTTTGTCCACCCAACATCGCTTGACAACCGATGCTGGTGTGTTACGTCCCTGTAACTTAGTGGTTTAGCAAAAGGGACCAATAGAATAAGTACTAGGCTTACAAAGAATAAGCTCTGGGGTCGATTTGCTTGACTAAAGGTAGTGCTCCAGCATGGCCACAGCCAAAATGACTGAAACAAGTAAAAGAGTATGCTCTAGGATTTTATCACCAGCCCAATGAGGCAAGGTATATTCAATGTAACGGTAAATAAATATTTTCTTTACAACTTCAATCACTGTTCTTTCATCTTTATATAATGGCTATCAATGAAAAACCAATCTTTACAAACAGATTACATCCATCCTGCTGTGTATCAACCATCGTTTATCATATTATTGTTTACAAAACAATTTCAACTGATACAAAAATAAATTTCAACCATTACAAACTGGTGACCCAACCGTTACAAGGGGAACTTGTGTCAGAGGATGAAAGGTTAGAGTGTGACAGAGAGACAGAAGTAGGTGTCTTGCCACAACAAAGGGGGCATTAGAGGGGGTGATCCAGTATCAGACGATGAAAGGTTAGAGTGTAACAGAGAAATAGAGAGGCAGAAGTAGGTGTCTTGTTATAGAATAGGTACATAGGAAGTATTATTTTAGATTTCATGTTTTAGTTAGGAAGGAAGGTACTACAATGCCCCATGGTGGGTGGTTGGGAGCGAGGGAGGTATCTACAGGATAGAATAAGTACTAGGCTTAAATGCTTGCAACTGAGTGGCAAATAAAGCTTAGAATGACCCCCAGGGGCTATGTGGTGGAGTTTAATCAGATTTAGTCTATCTTAAAACAGGGTTATATCAGGATTTGATCTCAGAATACTAAGAGCTGGAAGAAATGCCACAAAATATCAGGACCAACATTAGAAAAAAAATTATTTTCAGTTCTGTCAAAGCACCACCCTGGATTTGAACTATGTTACTCATATATAAAAAACGAAAACAAGACAAATAAGACAAAAAACGAAAAACAAAAACAAAAACAAATAAAGTATACGACTGTTTTGTTGCTATAAAATTGATGGTTCCTTTATATTTGAGACGACGGTGCAAAACAGTACTTGGGTAAACTGGGTTGTTGTTTTGATTGTGTTTCTAAGCCACCATTCACTGCGGTCCTGTATTTCCAGTTTTCATTCACTTCTGTATTACATTCTTTGAATAAAGTCTTTCGTTGCTATATTTTCAACGTTCAGTTGCCACGTTTTTACTGTTTATCACAATATTGTTTCGTATTTTTTAAATTCCTAAACTATTTTGATACGGCAATAACTTGTTTCGTAGGAATGCTTTTGGTAGAAACGTCAGTTAGAGCATTTGTTTAATCTTGGGTGGCCCTCATTAGGATTGTCAATTAATGTCCAGTCTTAGGTTACCTTTACCTCGTGGGCGCCTTTTGCTAAAACCAGAAAAAAACGTTGCTAAGCATTTTGTGTACTTACTCACACGCACAGTATGTAACTACACTCGGTTATGCAGTGAATTGAATAAAAAGAAAACAGTAATTTTTCAGATTAACACCCGCACGATCTTCACTAGGGTGTTAGGGTTAGGGTTTTAGGGTCAGGGTTAGGATTTTAGGGTTAGTTTTAGGGTAAGGGTTAGGGTTAAGGTTTGGGTTAGGGAATTCCATCCCTAACCGTAACCGTAACCGTAACCCTAAAACCCTAAAACGAATCCTAAAACCCTAACCCTGACCCTAGTGAAGATCGTGCGGGTGTTAATCTGAAAAATTACCAAGAAAACTTGTGAAGCAATAATTTCAATAATAGATTAAGCAGTTCTTATTGAATTAGTGGCGAAAGTAAAGAATGCGTACACAAGGTGTTTAGGGTTAAGGTTTTTATCACGCCGAAAACAGGTGGTGTACGTATTCTTTACCTCCACCCAATTAGTATGTAAATCTTTAATGTAATCATCAGACAAAACCAGCGTCAAATCTATCAGATGGAATTCCAAACTTACCGTCTTCTTGATTTCGCTTAAAAATTGTGGGTTAATTCAGAAAAATAATAATAGACATTTACCCATTATGGTAGGTAGTGGGACGGAATTCGGCCTCTTTCAGTTGCTAAGCAGAATTTTAACCGTTTGGACATGCTGTATGAAGAATATTTATTATATAATTAGACTTTCAGGGGAGACAACTCTGTTTCTTTTCGTAATCAACAAGAATGAAATAGTTTGATGAGAGTTCTTTCCCTTAAAACTTACGTTTATTTTAAAATTCCTTTAGGTAATTCTGTTTTCGGCATATTTTCTCCAATATTAACGCTTGCAACTCTCCTTCCACTGACCATTGATTACTAAAACCCTTTGAAATATTGAACTATCGACAACCTAGAGATTCTAGAATCCAATATCCATTAATAAGCCTATATGAATGGTATTCCATTATTCAATATATTTAAGGCGGCGATCTGGCAGAATCGCTAGTTCGCTGGAAAATTGCTTAACAGCATCTCATATGTCTTTAGGTTCTGAGTTCAAATTCTGCCGAGGTCAACTCTGCTTTTCATCCTTTCTGGGTCGATAAAATAAGTAGCAGTGAAATACTGGGGCCAAAACTCGAAATCAATATGAATAACACAACAGGCAGTGAACTGGTGGAATAGTTAGCATACTGGACAAATTGCCTCACAGCATTTCGTCCCTCTTTACGTTCGGAATTCAAATTCCACCGAAATTAATTTTGTCTTTCGTCCTTTCGGGGTCGATTAAATAAGTACCTACCAAGTTCTGAGCTTCATACAATTGACTTCTCCAAAAACTGTCGACTTGTACCCAAAATTTGAAGCCATTATAATATTCTTTAGGGCAAAAATCTAAGCATAACTGTGTGGGTATTTCTACGGTTGGATGCACTTCCTGATGCTGACTCTTTTCCCTGTTAAATAAGAAGGTATTCCTGGTTTGGGATCGCTGAGCTTCCGGACATATTGTTGATGCAGGGCATAAACATTGTCACCGATGGGTGAACGGTGATATGCAGATGCAGCAGGCGCACATACACACACACGCACACATTTAGTAGTTTGAAATTACATAACCCATCGTACATACATACACACAGGATGGGCTTCGTGCAGTTTCCATCTACCAAATTCATTCACGGCCTGGAGTCACAAGAGAAGACACATCTTTAAGGCGTGATGTAGTCATATATTAATTCATTGTTATTTTGAGGAAATTCATTAGATTCACGTGTAACATATTCTTCATGGTTACATCGCTTTTCTTTTCATATTCCATTATCATATTCTCGTTCCTGGTACCGTGATGCAACCATAGTAACTCTCACTCTTTAAACACTTATATGTGTGTGTGTGTATAAATACACACACACATATATACATGTATATGTGTGTGCGTGTATGTACATATACACAGCAGACACACACGCACACGTGTGTTTGTGTATGTATGTTCCATAATGTCTTAGCTGGCCAAAACTTGGAAGTTACCCTCAACAACATTTTTGTATAAGAATAATAAGTTTGTACTCTACTAAAGTACAGAGCAGCCCATCAGAGTAATATAAAATTGTTTGTATTATAACTGAATATGGAAATATGTGTGCATGTGCGTGCGTGCGTGTGTGTGTGTGTGTGCATGCATGCATGTATGTATGTATGTATGTATGTATGTATGTATGTATCTGTGTGCATGTATACCACTTCAACTCGTTATGGCTTAAAAGCTCTTACTGTTGTTTTTACTGTTTTGTTCTCACTGTCCTGTTTTTGTACCACTCTAACCCTCCGCAAATCCCAAATTTTATTTAATTTGCTTTGCGGAAACGACTGTTTTAACGAAGTCGCGTCTTGTCCCAACATTCGAAAGGCAGAGTAGATAAAACAGGGGACAACTGATGAAGGGATTGTTGTTTATGTTGCTTGTCTCATTTTTCTATTTGTTTCTTTCGTTGTTCGAAAAAAAGTTCGTTTTCCATGTTTTTGTTTTTCTTATGTTCTCGTTTTTCAATTTGTTCACCTCTTCTTGACGTCCTGTACCCATATATGTGTAAGGGACGACCGTGCGAACTCAAAAAGGAGAAATGGTGACGAATGGAAAATCAGAGGACTCCTTTTATTTAAACGCGTCACACGGTCGAACACACAATTATATATCAATGATGATATACATGACATGTTATGCGACGATAACATAGATGACCAGCAATGAAAGACCACAACCGTATTAAATGAATAACAGAGATATTTATTGTGGCGTTAAAGATGTATGTCTGTGTGAGAGTGTGAATGCGACATATAAGAACATAATCAAAGACAGGCCGTCATACAAAGAAAAGTGTGTATGTGAGTGATACATGTGTGTGAGTTATTACAGCAGATAGAAAGAGAGTCAATAACACGTGAACAATTATACCAGTTCTTGGGTACACAATAATATGAATCTGTATGTTGGCTGAGTTTGGCAGAGCTGATCACTTGTTGTGATGTCGTGGCATCGATGCCGGGCCGTGATTCTTGTTATACA
>NC_069002.1:22415820-22417749 GCF_001194135.2 Octopus bimaculoides
AACTCTTTGACGTTTCCAGCCCATACTCTTCGAGAGAAGGGATTAAGAGGGGGAAAAACAGTGAACAAAAACAAAAATAGAGAGAAAAATATACAGCCCCATCTTCCACCCGCCCCCCACACACACATCATCACCATCATCATCATTTAACGTCTGCTTTCTGCGACTGTTTTGGCAGGATTTTTACAGCTGTATGCCCTTCCTAACACCAACCACTCAGCAGAGTGGATTTGGTGCTTTTTATGTGGCACAAGCACAGGCAAGGTCAGTTTTGGCAAGGTTTTTACTGCTGGATGCCCTTCCAAACACCAATTACTTTACAGTGTGGACTGGGTGCTTTTAAGTGGCACCTGCACTGGCATAATCACCAAGTACCTTGCAAGACAAAAAATCTCTTTTGAGAGGAGAGGCGATATTGGAGGAAGTGATCTTGTGTCAGATGATGAAAGGTTATAGTGAGGTAGAGAGACAGAAACAAGTGTCTTGCTGTAGAGGAGAGCCGGAGAGAAAGAAAGAAAGAAAGAGAGAGAGGGAGAGGGAGAGATAGAAAGAGAGAGAGAGAGCGAGAGCGAGAGAGAGAGAGAAAGAGAGAGAGAGAAAGAGAGAGAGAGAGAGAGAGAGAGAGAGAGAGAGAGAGAGAGAGAGATATCAGGAATGTAGACAGAAACAGGTATGCTGCCGCAAAGGAAATACATGGTTATCCAACCTGAAGGAAGTGCAAGATGAGAGAGAGAGTGGGAGACAGCAGGACAGAGATGGTGGCAAAGTGCCAGACATACATAATGGTACAGCGAGACAGGGCGTTGGTGGAACACACAGGTCAGAAACTAGCGGAGAGCAATGATACAGTGGCACAGGGCCAATAGGTCGGGATTGGAGAGTGGAAGGTTAGCCTAATGCATGAAGTGAGGAAGAGAAGAGATGTAGAGATGTAGTTTGGTTTGTTATGGTAGAGTGTATGAGAAATTTTCTTGTTAAATGTGGGTGGGACACACACATCATCATCATAATAATCATCGTTTAACGTCCGCTTTCCATGCTAGCATGGGTTGGACGATTTGACTGAGGACTGGTGAAAACTAGATGGCTACACCAGGCTCCAATCTGATTTGGAAGAGTTTCTATAGCTGGATGCCCTTCCTAACGCCAACCACTCTGAGAGTGTAGCGGGTGCTTTTACGCACAAGAGCCAGTCCAGGGGCACTGGCAACGATCTCACTCGAAAGTCCTTACACATGCCACGGGCCCAAGTGCCAGAAAGGCGACGCTGGGCACAGGTGCAATCCCGATTTCGCTTTCGCTTGCCTCAATAAGTCTTCGCAAGCTGAGTTTCATGTCCAACGAAGGAGACGACGTTGGCATGGGTGCCAGTCGTCGAATTTAGTTCGGTTTTGATTTCACTTGCCTCAACAGGTCTTCGCAAGCGGAGTTTAGTGTCCAATGTAGGAAAGGTACGCATAAATGGGCTGGCTACACCCCTGGCAGACGCCTTGGATTTAGGTCTCACTTGGTTTACCAGGTCTTCTCACGCACAGCATATTTCCAAAGGTCTCGGTCAGAAGTCATCGCCTCGGTGAGGCCCAATGTTCGAAGGTCTTGCCTCACCACCTCAGCCCAGATCTTCCTGGGCCTACCTCTTCCACGGGTTCCCGCAACTGTTAGGGTGCGGCACTTTTTCACGCTGCTATCCTCGTCCATTCTCGCCACATGTCCATACCAGCGCATCATCTCTCTTGCACACCCCAACTGATGCTTCTTATGTTCAACTTTTATCTCAAGATACTTACACTCTGTCGGGTATGCACACTGACATTACTCATCCATCGGAGAATACTGGCTTCATTCCTTTCGAGCTTACGCATGTCCTCAGCAGTCACATCCCATGTTTCACTGCCATGTAGCATGGCTGTTCGTACACATGCGTCATAC
>NC_069002.1:22418334-22419143 GCF_001194135.2 Octopus bimaculoides
CTAGGTATTTCTCCTGCAGCTGTCTTACCAGAAATATGGCATCAGTGGTGCTTTTCCCTGGCACGAACCCAAACTGCATCTCATCTAAATTGATTCACTCTCTAATTAGTTGGGCTATGACCCTCTCCGTGACTTTCATTACCTGATCTAACAGCTAGACGCCTCTGTAATTATTTGTATCTAAAGCGTCACCTTTACCTTTGTAGCAGTTGGCTATGGCGCTGCTACACCAGTCATTGGGTATGACTCCTTCGTGTATCACCTGGTTCGTAATACGGTGACTAGGCTATAGCCAACACTGCCAGATATTTTGAGCATCTCTGCAGTGATTCCTGAGGGCCGGGGGCTTTCCCTGTCTTCATACGCTTAATTGCTTTATCTACCATGGGACTGTCGACTCGGATAGCTGGTCCCTCTGTTGAGTTGACATTTGGCAGACTCTCTTTCTCTGATTCATTCTCTTTATTGAGCAATCTTTCATAGTGGCGTCTCCAAATCTCTTTCTTTGCAGCCTCATTCAGTGCAAGTGTACCATCATCCATGCAAACACATCTCTCTACCACGACATTACGATTCTCTCTCACACACTGTCTTGCAACACAAAAAACCTCAAGTATTTGGTCCTCACGGCACAGAACATTGGCAAACTTTTTCTTATCTGCTTATCTGCTAGTAAACCTGTCTCACATATATATATATAGGTATGGTGATGCAAACAGGAAAAATAGAACTTGGGCCTGTTGCTTCTACTTAATATTAATATGTGTGTGCATGTGTGTGTGTATATGTATATAGAAATGGTAATGTAC
>NC_069002.1:22419243-22423705 GCF_001194135.2 Octopus bimaculoides
GCAAAAAGCACTTTTCATTTTGAAGTCTAGTGGGTTAATATAGGCTAGATTTTGAAGTCTAGTGTGTTAATATAGGCTAGAATGGTTGATGAAAACATTATATTTATCAAAGTGTTCATTAAAGTCACAACCTTTTTCACAAAACTCAAACTCACAAAATTTGGCAAATAACCATGAAAAACCAGCAAAACTTGAAAATGCGAATTTCGTATTTTACAGTCGTTTTTTGACACTTTTAGGTAGTTTTCGTTTTTGCATAAACCACTATTCATTTTGAAGTCTAGTGGGTTAATATAGGCTAGATGGTTGATGAAAACATTATATTGTGAAAAAAGTCACAACCCTTTTCACAATACTCAAAATCACAAAATTTTGCAAATAAGCATAAAAAAAACGACAAAATTTGAAAATGAGAATTTCGTGTCTTCCAGTCGTTTTTTCACACTTTTAGTTTTCATTTCTACAAACAGCACTTTTCATTTTGAAGTCTAGTGGGTTAATATAGGCTAGATGGTTGATGAAAACATAATATTTATCAAAGAGTTCACCGAAGTCACAACCTTTTCCACAAAACTCAAAATTTTGCAAGTAAGCATGAAAAACCGACAAAATTTGAAAATGAGAATTTCGCGTTTTCCAGTCGTTTTTTTCACACTTTTAGATAGTTTTCATTTTTGCAAAAAGCACTTTTCATTTTGAAGTCTAGTGGATTAATATTAACTTATTTGAACCCATTAGATTTCCCCGGTTGTGTTTTAGTAAAAAAAAAATGTTTAACTTCTTGCATAGTTCGAGCTCACAGCAACATAATATCTCCTCCACTATTTAAGTATTACGTGTCAAAAGTGAAACAAAAACACTCGTGTCAAATACTTTCACTTTAAAAATGAAAGTTTTCCCCTATTTCAGTATCAAAACTGAAACAATCACATTTCGATACTGTAATGACAGATACTTTCACTTTAATGGTTTCATTTTCATACTGCATCTACTACTGGGAAACTATACTCTCACATATATACAGGCATACATACATACATATATGCATGCATATATATATCTACACAAATGTATCCATATACATGTATATATATATATATATATATATATATATATATATATATATATATATATATAGAGAGAGAGAGAGAGATGTGTATGTATACATATACATGTATATGTACACGTATATGTATAGATATATAGATGTAGATCTATATGCATACATGTATATGTATACATGTGTAGATGTATATATATATATATAGATGTACATGTAATATGTACACATATATACATGCATACAGATATCTATACATACACACACACACACACACACACACACATACACATGCACACAAACACACATTACTCATTGTTTTTTTTACCCAAAACGACGTCATAAGTATTGAATGGATCTTTATGAAATTTGGAAATTATATTCTATGCATAACGGCCATAACCCCCATGAAAATTCATACATTTTTCGTGTTGATGAAATTTTAACCATATGTATTACACATAAATAAAGTAATATTTCTAAAATTTCTTCTTAGAAGTTACAAAGACACCTTCATGGGGACTTCAAACCTACAATTTAGTCATTTTTCCTAAGCAAAGACTAATACAGTTGTACTACTGAAACCTATAGGGTCACCCGAACATAACAGATGTGCATTATTTGTAATTCAACAGTACAACAGTGTAAGACTATCCTTTCAGATATACTTAGATTGTGATTTCTGCAATGTAGTGCATAAATTGTCAAGTAAATGAAATGCATCTTTGCCTCCACTAATTCACTTGCAAAGTGTTGAGTAAAATTATTTCGTTGCAGACCTCCATTGAGGTTTTCTATTATTACTGAGTCACACATAGTCCCCGGTTGGTAACATCGATTTCAAGGCCTTCCCAGATGAGTGACTGGTTGTTCTAAGACATTTATTGATTGTACATTTTTTCTGCCCAGTTACCTATCGGTGTAGTGGTCATTTGCAAACTCCAGAGGCGACACTTTCATTTCCCTTCACTCCAAACGTCACACGTTGTTATTTCAATTGGGTCATGCACTTCCAATTGCTATAGATCCGTAATGCATCTTACAGCTGTGCCTGTCACCTGTATGGTGAGGAATCCTACATTGGGGAGTAGTAATGACTACGCTAGGGTAGCCGACTGATTATCGTAATCATTCGTCTTTTGGTTTCTCTCTTTTACAAACCCAGTGAACATACATATATTTCCTATTTCAAAGAAATTCAAACAATACATATTAGACCCAAGTTAAAAACATTCCCAACAATTCAACTTCTCTGGTTGACATTAACACACCCACTCCCAATAGGGGCCTTCATTCCTACATTTTAGAGCTCCATTTTTCAGGAGCAAAATCATTTTTACAAGTTCCAGAAGATTGAAATTTTGGAATATGCGCATAAAGATCAATAGTATGGGATACATGTCTCATGATTAATTAACACTGCAACAGAACTTTTCCCACAGTGGAACAATGGGTTTTCTGTGACAGCAGTTTTACATTTTCCAGATGCCTTTAGCTAGGCCGAAATAAAGTCTTCACCACTTGACCCTTTCTAACCTCTTCAAATCCACCAAAAGCTAGAATAGAGATAACAAGACCACCAATTAAATCTATTGCTCTCAATGATATGTCTATCCTTCTGGATTGTTATAAAAGCAAGGAAACCCCAAGCAAAAAGTGAGTTCAGTCACCAGTCGGTGACGACTCAACGAGTCCAGTCACATGGTGACGAGTCAGTGAGAACGAAGTCTGGCTGACCAGCTAGAACCTTGGTCAGAGGGAGAAATGAAGTTTACTGTCAGCAACTGTGAGACAACGTCCCACACCCTATAACTCTCACTAGCTCTAATTCTATTCTCTTACAACATCATTCCATCTCTCTGTAATTACTACTAAACAATGAAGAGGACACAAACTTTACTTCGCATATTTTTGGATACCGTCGAGGTATGGTATTTTTCAACGTAACGATAAATAAATACTTTCTTAAAACTCCATGCATTGTTCATCTTTCCCATCTTACAACATGCAATTATAACAACAAATTTTTATTGGCAGAAGTGCTGACTCCGACATCATCATAATCGGTGTCCCTCGACTTCTACGCAAATTATTATCATTACAACTAAAAACTTTATCGTTACAAACTGGCGATCACGACGTTGCACCATAACACACATAGCTACAACAATAAAACAATAACCGTTACATATATATCTAAATCACTGACGTGGCTGATGACAGTACCGCCTGATTGGCACTTGTGCCAGTGGAACATTAAAAGCACCATCCGAGCGTGATTGTTACCAGGGCCGCTAACTGGCTCCCATGCCGTGTCACGTAAAGAGCACCATTCAAGTGTGATTATTGCCAGCGTTGCCTTACTGGCACATGTGCCAGTGGCACGTGAAAAACATCTAACATCTGTGCATGGTCGTTGCCAGTGCTGCCCGACTGGCACCCCGTGCAGGTAGCACATAAAAAACACCTTTTGAGCGTGGACGTTGCCAGTACTGCCTGACTGGCCTTCGTGCTGGTGACATGTAAAAATCACCCACTACACTCTCAGAGTGGTTGGCTTTAGGAAAGGCATCCAGCTGTAGAAACTTTGCCAGATCAGATTAGAGCCTGGTGTAGCCTTCTGGCTCACCAGTCCTCAGTCAAACCATCCAACCCATGCCAGCATGGAAAGCAGACGTTAAATGACGATATATATATATCATCATATATTTGTTGTCCATGCTGGCATGGGTTGGACAGTTTGACCAGAGCTACTAAACTGAGGAGCTGGACCATTCTCCAGTCTGATTTGGTGTGGCTTCTATGGCTGGATGCCCTTCCTGACACTAGCCACTCTGAGAGTATAATGGGTGCTTCTACATGCATGGGTGTCAGTTGCAAGAACATAAGTAAGTGATCTTTGGGTAGGCTTGAACTATCAACCTTTCAGTTAAAAATTGAATGCACTAACTGGTTACATCACAGAAACAACCATACATAATATATAAATATATATATAAATATTCTTTTACTTGCTTCATTCATTTGACTGTGGCCATGCTGGAGCACCACTTTTAGTCAAGCAAATTGATCCTAGGACTTGGTCTTTGTAAGCCGAGAACTTATTCCATCGGTCTTTTTTGCCAAACCGCTACGTTATAGGGACATAAACACATAAACATGCACAAATATATACAAATGGCTTCTTTCAGTTCCCATCTATGAAATCCACTCACAAGGCCAAGGTGCCACGCAGTGGGACTGAACCCGGAACCATGTAGTTGATAAGCAAGCCACTAACCACACAGCCACTCCTACATATATATATATATATATGTGTTATATATATATATATAAATATATATATATATATATATATCCTTCATTGGACATGAAACTCAGCTTGCAAAGACTTATTGGGGC
>NC_069002.1:22424415-22426196 GCF_001194135.2 Octopus bimaculoides
TTCCTGGCATGTGTAAAGACATTCGAGTGAGATCATTGCCAGTGCCACTGGACTGGCTCCTGTGCAAGTGGCACGTAAAATACACCATTTTGAGCATGGCCATTGCCAGTACCGCCTGACTGGCCTTTGTGCTGGTGGCACGTAAAAGCACCCACTACACTCTCGGAGTGGTTGGCGTTAAATCCAGCTGTAGAAACTCTGCCAAATCAGATTGGAGCCTGGTGTAGCCATCTGGTTCACCAGTCTTCAGTCAAATCATCCAACCCATGCTAGCATGGAAAGCGGACGTTAAACAATGAAGATGATATATATATATGTATGTATATATGAGCAATAATAAATCTCTGAACGAGGTATAAACAGTAGCTGCACAACAACGTAAAGTATATTTGCCACTTAAATGCGGCTAACCACTAAGGGTGAATGCTACTGTAGCTTGTAGCCCCAGGTGAACATCTCCTGTGCCCTATCGGCAAATACCGACAGGGCACAGAAAGTGTGTCAATAGCTAGCTGGAAGAGATGTTCTCCTGGGGCTACAAGCTACAGTAGCAGTCACCTTTAGTGGTTAGCCACATTTAAGTGGCAAATATACTTCACGTTGTTGTGCAACTACTGTTTATACCTCGTTCAGAGATTTATTATTGCTTGTTTACACTTTTTCGAGATCAGTGCATTTTCGTCACTGGAAAAAGGATATATGTATTTGCATTGGGACCCCTTCGCATTGGAGATCAGTGATTGTCAGATCGACGATTGGAAGGATGACTTCCCTTTGCAAATACCGATAGGGCACAGAAAGTGTGTCAATAGCCAGCTGAAGATGTTCTCCTGGGGCTACAAGCTACAGTAGCATTCACTCTTAGTGGTTAGCCGCATTTAAGTAGCAAATATACTTCACGTTATATATATATATATGTATGTATATATGTATGTATATATATGTATATATATATATATATGTATGTATATATATGTGTATATATATATGTATATTATTTTGTTTAAAAGAGTTCCACATACAAAAAACCCACCTTTTTTGTATTTATTTTTACTCGCATATATATATATATATGTATATATACACACGTATATATATTTATATATATATATACACACACACATGGCTGTTGTCCATCAGTAATCCATGAATCACTAATCCAGCATAAATTTCAGTCAACCTAATTTTAATCTCAAATTTTCAGAGCCACTCCATCAATCTGTCACCATTGACCATCTAAGTACGTTGTTGGTATTACTTACAAACACAGGCAAAAACAGTTTGCTCTGTTTACTCCATTTATGAATATATTCTGTCCCCAGCCTTGCTTCCAATGAATGAAGAGAACATTTCTTGTGTTGACCATTATTGTAATGAGTGTGTTGGTCATTTGCTGTGCTTCTGTTGAACTGGTGAATGGAAATATGTTCTTGGACGCATGTAAGGTAGAACTTGAGCAACACCCATGAACTGATATATTTCTTGTTACATATAAAAATGATCTATGCTAGACATTTACAGTTAATGACAGCAATCATTACAGACTGGAGGGTGGCGAGCTGGCAGAATCGTTAGCACACCAGGTGAAATTGGCGAGCTGGCAGAATCGTTAGCACACCAGGTGAAATTGGTGAGCTGGCAGAATCATTAGCACACCAGGTGAAATTGGCGAGCTGGCAGAATCGTTAGCACACCAGGTGAAATTGGCGAGCTGGCAGAATCATTAGCACACCAGGTGAAATTGGCGAGCTGGCAGAATCATTAGCACACCAGGTGAAATG
>NC_069002.1:22426874-22430510 GCF_001194135.2 Octopus bimaculoides
GTGGCGAGCTGGCAGAATCGTTAGCACACCAGGTGAAATTGGCGAGCTGGCAGAATCGTTAGCACACCAGGTGAAATTGGTGAGCTGGCAGAATCATTAGCACACCAGGTGAAATTGGCGAGCTGGCAGAATCGTTAGCACACCAGGTGAAATTGGCGAGCTGGCAGAATCATTAGCACACCAGGTGAAATTGGCGAGCTGGCAGAATCATTAGCACACCAGGTGAAATGCTTAGAGATATTTCGTCTGCTGTTATGTTCTGAGTTCAAATTCTGTCAAGGTCAACTTTGCCTTTCATCCTTTTGGGGGTTGATTAAATAAGTACCTGTTATGCACTGGTGTCGACGTAATTGACTTAATCCGTTTGTCTGCCCCCTCTATGTTTAGCTGCCTGTGGGCAATAAACAAATAAATAATTACAGACTGGGAGTGGCACTTCTCTGAGTTTTCAGAAAGCTCTCAATATGTCAACATATGGTCAGTTCAACATATCAACTGCCCTATCATCGTGGCAGCAGAGGTCCTTGGTCATTTCTCCTAAGCCATCTGCATTGGGTGTCTGTCGTAAGATCGCAAAAATAGAGGCATATGTCAATCAGTTGCCCTCAACATTCAGCAATTAATTACCACCAAAAGTGGTCTTTTATAGGATACAAGATGAAGATTCTAGAAAATGCATCATGCCACAACTTCACACTGATTAACTGCTTAATAGATCAATCATATGAAACTATTGTGCTTCACTTGTGATGTCTGACAGTGTATCTTGTGAGTCAGTTTCAAATTATTGCTACCCCACAAAAACCAGACATTGTCTGTTAAGAATAAGGCTAAACTTTTGAGAAAAGAACCTGTCAGTGGTGCGTCTGTAAAAAGTCTGAATTATACAGCATTGGCCCTTCCACAGTTGATGACATTAAGAAAGGAAACATGATAGAAATTGTTGACTTGGGATTTTTATTAGGCCATTTTATTTATTTATTTTTTTTGTGCTCTTACTAATTAAAAGAAACAGAAAACAATGAAAGACAGATGTTTAAAATTTGATCAAGTTGTGGTGGAAGGATTTAGTTATCATATATCGTATGCCTGCAGCATGTCAAAGACACAACAATGCAAGCCTTCTTGAACAAGTGTGACTTATTCTGTTGAAGGAAACATTCTGTGACTTCACTCTGACTTGTAGTGTGGTTGATGTCTGCACAGCCTACATTTGTTGTCTGTCAATACTTTTTGCTTTATATGCTGCAGGTGGGAATCTCTTGTTCTTGGACTGCATGGAGGCAACCTTCAAAGTGACTCTCATAAAAACTGTCAGTACTCCATGCAAAGTTATTGATATGATTTATTCCCTCCATGGCTGGCAGCTTTTGTGCCACTGCCATCTCAATGAATTGGTCTATTTAAAAAAAAATTTGTCTTGATGATAGATAGAATTTACCAATGCTCCTTGAAGCAAGATTGGTATCAGCTCTTCTTTCATACTTCTCTTCAAATTCATTAGCTCTCCTAATTATATTGTTGATTTCATGGTCACGAACATGAGCAAGATAATCACTGCTCTTTTTCCTCTGCTGCAGATGTTGTTTCTGTGTCACAATATGTGCTTCATATGACATCAATACAGATTTGAGGCCATGGCCACCATCCTTGCATCGGAACTATATCCTGTCTACATCTTCATTTATGTTGAAGTTTCCTGTAGCACTCAACAACTTGCAAGCATGAACATCAATCTCATTGAGTTTTTGTTGTGACCAATTCAGAAGGCCAAACATAGGTGTGAGGACAGACACTGCAAAGGTGTTGAGGGTGATATGTTTGTTGTAATCTCCGAGTTCAGATAACCATAGTTCTTTTTAAATTGTATTCATTCCTTGTCCTCTCTTTATTGATGGCTTCATCAAAGCTGACATTCACACTTTGTCCAAGGTATAGGTAATTTTCCTCAGAGAGCAAAAGCTGTATTCCTAGGTTGTTCATGTTTAGTGTCTTGGAGGAAGACACAAAGCTGCTATGTTTTACCACCAAAAGTGCGCATTTGGCCTCATTGAATTTCATTCCAATGTCTTTGAAAAATTGAGTTATGAGATCTAGTTGCTTTTCGATGTGGTTAATATTTGGCCCATACAGCTTTTGGTCATTGACAAAGAAAAGGTGAGAGATGTTAATGGATCCATTATTATGTTCGGTGATCAGGTATGCTAGGGGATTTAATGAGAGTTTATACTCAATATATCACTGCATTTCTTTTTCTCCAGCTTGTTCAGGAATTATAATATTGTTGGTGATACAATGATGATGAAGAGACAGATTGAGGTGTCTTATACAGGTTTCAACAGCCTGTTGGGAAATAACTTCAGTGGGATGAGAAAGGTGATGGCTGCCAACAGTCATGTGGGTATGTTTAATGTGCCCTTCCCATACAGTGTTACCAATATAGGTGATATTGTTAACCAATATCCTGTAATAAGATTTTGGCTTTAAGATTTCCTTTTTGCTGTTTTTTTTCTTTTTCTCAGGACTGTTTCGAGTACTGCACTATCAATTCTGGAGAGTTTTTGTTTAACATGTTTGCAGTATATCTAATTAATTTTTCCAGTCACTTTTTCACTGAATTCATTGTCCCTTTCCCAAATCGATCTCCAGCAACTTTCCTCTTGCTCTGTTCATGGGATATTTTTTACTGATATTGTATTATTTTTGTTGATGCTGTGATATATTGATTTGGGATCTTTAGTGAACAACCTTTTCAAAGCAGATTTATATTTCAATTTCTCACTGTTAGTCCTTGTCCCAGCTGACAAAGTTTGGAATTTAAAGTTTTACTTTTTGAATCCCCAAACTGCTTCCCTAGTTTATCTTTTAAAAGCTTCTAATGACTTGTAGGCTTTGAATCAATAGGCATTAGATAGTCTCCTGCTCTTTCATTTACTACTTCCTGATCTAGTTCAGATGGCTAAATGGCCTGTCTTTAAAGTAAATGTTTAGAACTTGTTACAACATATTTTCCCCATACCGTTTCTAAAGAATTAAAAACATTTCAATATTCCTCTGATTCACTTTCTTAAAAGCTCGCTATCTTTTTCTGTGACTGTATTGTTGTCGGTTCTAATGGCACTGATGTTGGTTGCTACTTTTGTTCCTGGATCTTCTGTGTGGGAAAAGCAGGTTGACTTTGCTACTATTACGAGTATTGCTGTAACTGTTGCTGCTCTCTAGCTTTACATTGTCTTCATGTATGCATGTTCTATTCTGTTTTTAATTATTTGGAATCTTCCTGTATGGAGAGAGCCGGTTTCTAACAAAGATACAAAGCTGTCACAGAAAGATAATGCTACTTACAGATTGTATTTGTGATGTGCAATTTAGCTGGTTGATTTCTTTTTCTGAAAACCCTATCTTATTCAGATTGGCACTTAGGCCTTTACTCACAAAACTAAGTGGCGAAATTATTATTAGTATAAATGTTAATTTATAATCAGGGCACAGAATCTGGAGGTTTTGTGCAGCTGGCCAGAACTACTGTATTTCTCATTGATTTTTCAAAAGGTACATATGTATGTATGTATGTATGTATGTATGTATGTATGTATATATATATATATGTGTGTGTGTGTGTGTGTGTGTGTGTGT
>NC_069002.1:22430559-22433048 GCF_001194135.2 Octopus bimaculoides
ATATATATATATATATATATATATATATATATATATATATATATATATATATATACATGAGTATGCATATATGTATGTATTAATGTATATATGCATGTACATATATACATATGTATTTGGTTCTATGTGAGTGTATGTGTATATGCATGTAATTATGTATGAATAAAAACCATGCTTGAGGTGCAGTCCTCCAACCCATCCAGAGCAACAGCATCCCAACATGGAAAGTGAGTATGAAACGATGATAGTGATGATGATAACTATGTGTGTATGTTTGTGTGAGTGTGTGTGCGTGATTTTGTTTCCTTGTACTCACATTGTGTGATAGTTATAAAATGAGTCACAGTCATATAAGCTGTGTCATTCGTTACCAATATTCTATGAGAACATGTCCAGTCATAGGAAATATTACCTTGCTTGGAAATAATTAAAGGTTTGTGACAGGAAAGGCGTCCAGCCATAAGAAATCTGCTACAATAAACACCATCTAACTCCATGTATGCATGGAAAAGTGAACATTAAAATGATGATGCAAAACTGTAGATGGTTACATACATATATGTGCTGGGGTCAATTCATTCAATTAAAAAGGTCTTCAAGGCAGTGCTACAGCAGTCTAACTGCATTTCAGAAATGCAGCAATTGTATAAATGAATGACGCAACTTTTTTATCACTTGTAAGCATTGATTACACTGGTCAACAAAATGAAACTTTTTTCTAATCATAAGAGTTGCTGGTTGACTTTTCTGGGATAATTTTTGATGCTGATTACAAATCTGAAGTCCAGTTTCCTCTACCGGGTCACATTTTCATGTTATTGATACCTGCTGTTTTAACTTATAGGATATTCCTGCTGCATTTAAATAAGGTATATTACTCTACCTTGGGCATTTAAGTGCTCTTTCTTCCACCTTTTTTCACATTTATGTGTTTACTCCGGTATATATATATATATATATTACGACGGGCTTCTTCACAGGCTGTCGACCAAATAGACGCACTATATGGCTGAGAAAGAGACTTTTTACTACGCAGCCACCCCTGCGCCTATAATATATTTTTAGAAATTTCTTTCGAAGGAAGAAAAAAAAACAACAGAATGATGAGGCTTCTACATATGAAACTAAGCACCGTCACCTGATATGGGATGACTAAAACGATAAATATGGTATATTAAACTTTCGGATATATTTCAAAATTGTATGTAACTGGTCTCTTTTCCCTCCTGAAAAGCTTATCTTTTCCAGATTGTTACTTAAATATTTACTGACATAACCAAGTTTATCGATAATTATTAGCATAAATGTGCTAATTGAGGTCACATGATTCGAAGCGGCAGGCCAAGAATATTCCATGTGTTAAATTTGGATGAAATGTCCAAATCAAGGCAAATTCCCTCTAGGACCAAACATACTTCTTTTTCGTGAAATTCCAAACAATGTCACACCTGTTGTTTGTACTTGGTAGAATTTTGGTGTTAATTTTCCATCACTAATAACCGTGTAACTATGAATGTATTCATTCAATAACAAAAATGTTGCCTATATTCCAGAGGGCTGTTATTACTACATATTGTTCATATTGTTTTAACATATGTACAACCTTGCTAACATATTTGGACAGCTGATGATCAACTGTGTGCTTCCCACCGAATATATATTTGTGTGTGTGAGAGTGTGTGAAACAATTGCTGATTTAAAGATTAAACGATTTTAAGAAGCACCAATGTCAATAAACTTATAAATAGTCTATAAAATACCGTTTAATCCATCCATCTATCTATCTATCTATGTGTGTGTGCGTGCACACACTCACACACACACACACACACACACACAGACACTCACACACACACACACATAAAGGGTCAAAATTATTGAAAAATAATAATTCATACCGTTGACTAGCATGTGTTACAAAATGTCAGTAGACAAATAATTTTATAATGTATATATATGTATGTATATTTATATATGTATATATGTATATACATATGTATATATATATAATAACTATCTATATCTACATATAAGAAGGGAAGCCGAAAGTTTCTGGCTTTAGGTAAAAGAAAATATAGGATGATCAGTTAAATATGATTTTATTCAACATTTCCCTCTGAAATTCAAAACCCTTTATTCAGCGGTCCTTCAGCTTTTCAGATCTATTTTAAAACGGGGGCCACATTGTTCATTAATGTTTTACGTAGTGTTTTTGGTACGGAAAGACTTTCAAACTTCGTATACTTATCTATTTTGTGTTATAGAACAGAAAAATATTTTTGTATTCGAATTAATTTCATGTAAAAAATTGTCTTATTTCGATAATTTCAACCAATCACTGACAAGTATTCAGTTGTTTACATTTACTCCTTTGGTTGATTAAGCGATGTAAAGCGTATTTAATCTCCATACCTTCGTTTTATTTGCTTTTTTCATTTTAAATTTGCTTTAACCCTAACCCTAACCTTAGGGTTAGGGTTAATTGTTTC
>NC_069002.1:22433590-22436549 GCF_001194135.2 Octopus bimaculoides
GAATATGGTGATCTACTTCTAGCATAATGGATGTCCACTTAGTGGTAAACCCTCTTATATGTATATATATATATATAGGTAAAAAATCAACGTGTGTTACATAAATAATATTTCCAGGAATAAAAAAAAGACAACAAAGGGAAAATATGACCTACCTCTATATATAATTTTTTTTAAATGTGTAGTAAATAAACAAACGAACATATACTAAATACACAGATGGTTAGAAAACACAGAATGTTACCAATTCTTCATCAGTTGTCGGCCAGAATGTCAAACGCAATTTCTGCCATTATCGATATTACTTCCACTCTGGAGGCACCGACAAGAAAACTGGCCGGGAATGGGACTTGAACATAATAAACAATTAATAATGTTAATACATACACGACGTAAAACCTTGGGGCTGCAAATACAACAATAATAATAATAAATAAATGTATATACCAACCAACAATAAGTACCAAATGAATTTATATAAAATACTTATTTTATAAAGATAGAAAAATATTATTAAAAATATCAAAATAATAAACATTCCATAATCATCCCTACATCCATTATAATATATGCTAACATGGGTACTACTAAAGCAGGCGGTCGCGCGTCCGCGCTAGCTAGTCTTGAGTAGTCGATCCTAACCCTATCCCTAACTCTAACCCTAACCCTAACCCGCGTGTGCAAATGAATACGTGTTTAGGGTTAGGGTTAGGAATAGGATTAGGGTTAGGATCGACCACTCACGACTAGCTTGCGCGTTCGGGTCCGCGCTGCTTTAGTAGTACCCTAACATGTATATCATATACAAAAACCAGCTTAAATAAATTATTGTCGTTTTAAATACAATTTGAACGAAGTTTAAGGTTAAAATAACAATAAAGATAATATTAGCTCAAATTTAACCGGTGTAATAGTTAAATCTAAAAAGACTATTTAATTATCATTAAAAATCAATTGAATAATAGAAAAATACAAGAATACTTATCTCTACAAACGTAGAAATAAAAATATGAATGAAAGATTAAACTTTATATAGCCTAAGTTTTAATTAAAAAAACCTTTAATGATATTATAAACAATAAAGACTAATTATTAATCAAATAGTATTAATCGAAAATAGTTCAACCCTAATCCACTGATTCGATGCAGCTGTGCAGACCTAGACCCCCAAAACCATTTGGGCAAAGCAGCCAGGTCATGAGACTCTGGGGAGAGTTTGATATTGACCAAGTATTTAGATTAAGCTGTCAAAGTATAGGAGAAACGATGGGAATCTATAAGAGAGACTAACTCTCAGAAAGTACAATAGCTTAGGAATTGACAATATTGTTGGTTTCATTTTCCCACCACATTTATGAGGTTCCTAAAATCCATAAGGCATATCTACAGTTTGGTGCCCCAGTGATTTTATTTTGTCATAAATTTGTGAAAAATGTATATTTTTGTTTTTATGAATTTTTGCAGATGCGTATTCAAAAATATGGATCTTTTTTAAAACGGGGGCCACATTTTTCATTAACGAAACACTTTGAAACTTGGAACACTGGTAGAATGTGTCATATAAAACATCTTTTTCTCTTAGTCTTCTTAAAAAAAAAAAAAGAAATCCATAAGTTATTCCATGTGAAAGTTCTCGTATTTCTGTAATTTCAACCAATCACTGACGTCCATTCAGCCGATATACATTAAGTGCCGACTACATAAACAAACGATTCTGAAACAATTAACCCTAACCGTAAGGTTAGGGTTAGGGTTAAAGCAAATTTAAAATGAAAAAAGCAAATAAAACGAAGGTATGGAGATTAAATACGCTTTACATCGCTTAATCAGCCAAAGGAGTAAATATAAACAACTGAATACTTGTCAGTGATTGGTTGAAATTATCGAAATAAGACAATTTTTTACATGAAATAAATTCGAATACAAAAATATTTTTCTGTTCTATAACACAAAATAGATAAGTATACGAAGTTTGAAAGTCTTTCCGTACCAAAAACACTACGTAAAACATTAATGAACAATGTGGCCCCCGTTTTAAAATAGATCCAAAGATATTGATTACAATTACGTTGGTTAAATTTAGAAAAAAATTGGGTGAGTTTTGAATTATTCTTGATTCAACTTTGTTACCCTCAATTTCTACAGCTTCAGTAAATTTCTTTTTTGTTTTTTTGTGTGTGCATGTTTTCAGATTTATTTATTCGAAACGTCAACACTACATAATGAACACCATCAGAAAAAGCATTCTTGCAAAACGTCATATGAAAAAATATTTTTTAAGGAGCTGCGAGGAAACTTAGTCTGAAATAGTGGAGAAGAATGGTACAAAATCTCACCAAATAAAAAAATTTCCAATTTTACTAGCACAAATGTAATCTACTCCCTCAAAAACATACCATGAGAAAATTCTCATTAAAACAAGAAAGACATTTTTCAGAATGTGTATAAAGAAACAAAGTTGATTGGGGCTGTAGATATGCCATTTAAAGATCGCCAAATTCAAAGCAAACGGTTGAAATGAACGAATATGTTTGGGTGTCATTATAAGATTGTAATGGGTTAATACAGAGAAATATACCACGGTATTTAGAAGTCTTTCCGTTTACTAAATGATAGGATATCACAACGAAGAGTCGAAAATCTTCCATCAGCTGAGTCAAAAACTCTCTCTCAAAGAATTTATCTCAGCCGCA
The DNA here is from genome assembly GCF_001194135.2 of Octopus bimaculoides. Taxonomy (NCBI): domain Eukaryota; kingdom Metazoa; phylum Mollusca; class Cephalopoda; order Octopoda; family Octopodidae; genus Octopus; species Octopus bimaculoides. Next base: position 22,436,284 of record NC_069002.1, read on the forward strand.
GAGAAGGAAAATCGAGTAAACCAGCCATAATACTATTGTAAAAGACAAAATTGTCTTCCACCTGTTAACAAATAGTCGGAGACGGACTATATGTAATCTGAACCTTTCCCCCTTAAGGTTAGGGTTACTGCCGGGAAATTACTCTGAAAGAAATCTCTGCAGAAAGATTGATTACACATTTCTTGCTTTATGTTATCGCAGTTTTGTGAGATTTGGCTGTTATTTCTAGCATGTAAATAGCCTGCTTGGTGGTGGTGGTGGTGGTG
>NC_069002.1:22439421-22441882 GCF_001194135.2 Octopus bimaculoides
CCTGTTTCTTCCACTTGAACCTCTCTGCGGGGGGACACCGCCTTCATGTGTCCCCTACTTCCACATCTATAGCATACGGGTGGCCTCCCCTCCACCACGACACTCGGGGAGCACCAACTCCTCTGCGACATTATGCAGGGTTATATGGGTTAACATTTCTAACCCGAAACCCCATCAGTTGATCTCCTTAGACCTCTCCACTTTTATTATTTCCACCTCTTCTTTACAATTATAGATTACGGCTGCTGCCAGCCATTCTAAATCTATTTCCAGTGGTACTTTTCCGATTCTTATCCTTGCGGCTCTTCTGCCGCAATATACTGGCAAAAGAGTCCACTTCTCTGTTCTCAGAGGTATGGTAGAGTACCTCTTCGCATCTGCTTCGTTCTTAAAATACACCTTTACAGTTCCGTATTTCTTTCCTCTCGTGTAGAACACTATTTCTTCCTTAATTCCGCTTAAGCAATTCTCTATTGCTTCAACTTCAGCTATATCAATTTTCTTTGATGTTACATTATAGTGTTTCTTTATGTTTGCAATTTCCACTTTAACTTCCTTCATCTCCATGTTGTTGGCCGGCCGACACCTGCCAGCCGCCGCCGCGTAACTAGTAGTCATTACAAACTTCACAGAACAACAACAGCAATACTTCAACAATTATTAATAGCAGTAATTTCAAAGCTTCATACTAATAACAGCAACTTCAACAATTTTTTAACAACGATATTCATCAACTTACGTTCTGCGTTCACAAAATCACAACATAACTCAAACCAGGTTAAGACTTCCCATCTACTGTTCCCTGTGCTGTATTTATAGTCAGCAAGCGAGGTAGACGATCTATTTTTAGCTTTGGTGAAATCTTGCTGCTTATTTACAAAAAGGGCGCCAATTTAAGGTTTTCACTAAGGGAGCTGTCAATCTATTTTTAGCTCAATCTAAGGCTATAGGGTGTCTGTTACAAGAGGATATCTCGCAGTATTTGTTCTATCTACACTGTGTTCAAATCCTAGCTAAGTCAAATCAGCCTTTCATCGTTTCGTGGTCGATAAAAACAGATTCAATCCAGAGCGATGGATTGCCAGTGCCATTAAATGATTTTTTTTATCATTGTGTGGAAAGAATAAGATGTATAACATTAAAGAAAAATTTTCTATATCATTTCTTTTCCTTGTAATGGAAAATCCATCCCTAAAATCAGCTTTTGACTTAAATCAGAAATCGAACCCCACCCCCATTTAATTCGTCATAACTATAATTTTACTTTGCCAAGTAGGTTTGTCTTGTGGAAAATGTTAATTCAAAGGTATATCGAGACTGGAAGCAATGAACTGGTTGATTTCTGTTTGAAAATAACAAAATATAAAAACAAAAAAAGTGACGACGTGTAAAGTGTTACTACAATTATACCTGTGAGTTGTTTATTTTTTTGTAAGATTGAAAAAATCGAACTTGTTTGTAAAAAACAGAAATTGTACCTGGACATGAGCTTGCAGCCTGGAAGTAAATTTCGTTCTCGCCACTAAATCTGCTCCTGGTTTTATGATACAAACTGCCTGGGTGGAATTCTGAGTTAAGCATCCTATAAAACACCTCGAGCGTTTCATTCGACCCCCCTGACCCCAATGTTTGTTTTGTCTGTCCTTGTATCGCCCCCTCTTTTTCTTAACCTTATATGGTGAATAAAGAAATCGTTTTTATTTTGGTGAATTTTCAGAAACTTTTTGCGAAATTGTATTCTGCACACGGGAAGTGACATGACTATAAAAAAAAAATTCGAATTTTGTTTTTTTAAAAATTACTCTTTGTTTGGGTTCTCTACAAGAAACTGTTTTGATCACCCTTCTTCTCATACTTTAACCCTTTATACCCCATTATGAAGCTGACACCTCACCTTTTCCAGGGTTGGTAGTCCAGCCACAAGTTGTTGCTGTGGGTTTTTTTCTTTTTTTTTTTCTGGATTTACTGAAGACAGCCCTTTACAGAGATTGCTATTTCCTTGCTTTACAATGACAAAAGTTTTCTGTATTACATGTACAGAATAGTGTGCAATATAGACAAACAATAACCGGTTAATGTTTTTATATGTCTAGTGCTGATGACTCTTCCTAAATAACTATAGGGCTTTCCTATAAGTAGGTTATCTCCCTTGGCTAGGCGGCGCTCCATGTAGATAATTAAACTTCCGGAGGCTACCCACGCCATTGTTATTTTTTTACGTCTTATCATGGATATAAAGCAGCTTGGTGATTCAGCTATCGAAGTACTTACTGTGCCTGAGTTAAAGAAATATTTAAGATTATATGGACAGTATGTTACTGAGGTTGAAAGGAATAAAAATTCTGTCGATGAAGAATGTCAACAAAGTAAATTCATCGGACGATAAGTCTGAAGTATCGGACGATACTTCAGACAGGAATAAGCAGAAGCTTACATCTCCTCTCGGTGAAGTATTGCCTGA
>NC_069002.1:22442339-22446472 GCF_001194135.2 Octopus bimaculoides
GATTCAGTGAACAAAATCTTATACAGTGTGTACTGTAAAAAATATTTTTATATCAGTTTATATCTTGTATTTAAATCTTATTTGTTAATAAATTCTTATTTACTGAAAAACAGTTGTACTTGCTGCTGTACTTGAAAATGTAACATCAATGAGGTAAGCTGAGAAGTTTAAGTATAGGGTGTCCCAAAATTAACTTCCTATTTCATTCATTGGGCAAATTAAATGAAAAAAAGCTGGCTGAAAAGCAGAGATCCAGCTGGAGGGAAGCAGAAAAGACCCTCATCTTCTGAGAGTCAAATGTAGGAGCTGGTGTATTATTTGCACCATTCCCTGCAAATTTTAGCATTTCATTCAACCTCCTGCATCCCATCACTTGTGAAAATGGCCCCACTATACAGGCTGTCCCAGAATTAACTATTTATTTCAGTGAAATTGGATGATTGAGGGTCTTTTCTGCTTCTCTCCAGCTGGATCCCTGCTTTTCCAGCCATTATTACTTAATTATGATACCAGAACAAATAGATTTATGAATCCTATGTCAAACCTTTACTGAAAATGTTCATTATATGCCTGCAAATTTCAAATCTATCCTTAGTAGTGTGAAACACATTTCGAAGCATTTCAAGAATTATCTGCAATGCTAACAGAATGCATTCTGGAAGTTCATCTAAACTATTGCTCCAGCCTGGGGATGGAGGTAGAGAAAATGATTGCAGCCAAATTGAAAAAACAACTGAGTGGAAAGATAAGCAGGATCCAACTGGAATGAAAATAAAATTATAATTTATACACTTTTAACACATAATAAACATGATGACCATAGATAAAAGTGAGTTTTTAAAAAGAATCATCCAATTTCACTGAAATAAATAGTTAATTCTGGGACACCCTGTATAGTGGGGCCATTTTCACAAGTGATGGGATGCGGAAAGTTGAATGAGATGCTAAAATTTGCAGGGAATGGTGCAAATAATACATCAGCTCCTACATTTGAATCTCAGAAGATGAGGGTCTTTTCTGCTTCTCTCCAGCTGGATCCTTGCTTTTTCAGCCATCCCTCAGTAATCTCACTTTCAGTTATCTTTAGAGCATCTTCTGTTTCCCGTATGCTTTTATGTTTCCCCGAGGGAAGGGCCTTCCTCACCCAGGTGTTGTTGATTTTGAATAATCACCAAGGCTTCTGTAAATTTTCTTTTTTTCTAGAATGAGCTGTTGGGTCTATGCAAACTCTCTAACTACAATTTGGTTTTCATGTCTGCCTTTACTTCTGATCATGAATATAGGGTAAAGACTGAAAGAGGAGTGTGATCATGGGGTTCCTCAGAAGGGTCATAGCTCAGAGACCAGGAAGTCTTTCTAGGTCAAACCTCTTCTCTGCATTTAGAGGTCATAGTCCCTGGTTTTACGAATGTGATTAGAATGGCGCAGGAAAGAAATGCAAACAGATTCTTCAAGCAGAGATAACCAGCAGGAGATTTAGGCCTGGAATAAGACGATTGGATAATATCCAGAGTCTCTGTTACATTTTGGAATCCAGTGACAGTTGCTTCTGAGAGGACCTCAAGGAGGAGGAGGTGCTTGAGGATTCTCCTTCCATGACCCTCTCAAGAATAGTGGACAGAGAAGAGGAATATATTTCTACTTGGATAAGACTAAATACTTATTTCTTAGAGAAATTTTGAGATTCCAATATCTGATTGCTTTTTTATTTTATCAACCCTGGAATAATAAAACACCTAAGTTGACCTCAACAAGATTTGAGCTCGTATCATAACAAGATAAAGCAAATGCTGCAAAGCATTTTTGTCTGACACATTAACAATTTTACCTATCTGCTGTCCTTCTCCAAAGATACAGGAATGTGTAAATATAAACAACACCAAGCTACAGTGAGATGTACAGCCATTTGTGTTGAAAAGTATTTTTGATGTTGATAAGTCCTTTCACTCATTCTATGGAGCATAGATCATCGACATTTTTCTACTGTTCTTGACTCTGGGCTGTCTTTTCTGTTTTTCTCCAGTTCAATCCCTACTTTTTCAGTTATCCCTCGGTATTCCCACCTCCAGGTATCTTTAGGGCATTGTCTCTTCTGTCCCCTTGAGGGGAAGGCCTTCCCCGACCAGATGTTGTGGATTTTGAATTGTCACTGATGCTTCTGGAGCTCTGCTTTTTATCTAGATTGGGCTGTTGGCTGTATGCAATCCCATTTTTACCTTTGGGAAGAGATGGCCTCTTTCCATTGATCTGTTCAGCTTGGAGGGCCCTGACATGATCTTGCACTTTGCTGGCATTGCTCTCAGGGTTAGAAGCCATCCCACTGCAACAAGAACTGGGCCTTTTCAGTTAATCCTTATTAAGCAATTCCTTGTTTAAAGATATTCCAAGATCTAACTATGCCATCTTTTTAGGGCATGTACAATGCCATTGCATGTTGTTTCCTTGATTAAAGAAAGTATGTGTTTAGGGGTCGGAAAATGGGGTAAATTACCCCCAAGTGGGGTAGAAATGAAATTCTTGGGTGTAATGAAATCTCATTAGACATAAGTAAAATTATATAAAAGATGTGTTCCTTGTTACAATAGAAATTTTTCTTCTGGCAACACTGTATCTGTCCAATGTAATGGACTGGTAAATAGATTCAATAAACCTTTTGAATTCAATGAATTGTGATTTTCTTCCTTTCAAATCAAGAGGGTAACGTCGACGTAATTGTTGCAACTCTTCTCTGTTGACTAGGCTTTCTTAAAGAAGACATAACGTGTCTTGTCATGGTAGCAATAAAACATTACTCAGAGTTACTTCCCTTAGCAATAATATATTTCCCTCAAACCGTGTGGAGATCGTTCTTGTTCCTCTTCGGCCAGATCCTGCTGGAACATTTCTCCACTTCTCAGATATTGCCTAAAAGGCAGATATTGCCTTAAAGGGTTTTGGTCCCATTCGACCTGATACTGCTGGAACATTTCTCCACTTCTCAGATATTGCCTTAAAGGGTTTTGGTCCCATTCTTTTTTTTCCCCAGAGTTGTTACATTAACTTGTAAGCAAATTTGCCCACAAAACCTCTAGCTTCAACTTTAATGATGAGGACCTTGACACAGAAGGTCGCCAGACTGCTTATTTTTCCGTCTTGAATGCATGTGCTTCTTCTATTCTACTTTCAAACAGTTGTTTTGTTGATCCTGTCACCTGTACCACTCAAAAAACTTCCTTCCCATGACCCTCATGACATAGCTGTTCCTATTTCATTATGTCAAAAGTTTCACCATAGTTATATTCCAAACATTTTACTTCACTTCCTCCTTTGCAATTCCTCAATATTCCAGAGCAACACAATTTGTAGAAAATTACTTTCAAACTGCCCCCCATTGTTTATGTTACTATTATACGCGTTTCCAGGGTACATTGCTACAGGTAACAACCCTACCTTTCCGGACTCCAATAGAACAGACCCTCTCACAATCAACATTAATGTACAAGTACCTGCATTTCATTTAATTATTTTTTCATCCTGCTTTACTCTTTGGACCTCGGCCATGCTGGGGCATTGCTTTACAGGATTTCGTCAAACAAATCCACCCCAATATTTATTCTGTCAAGTTTGTTTTTTTATTTTATGTCAAACCGCTGAATTGCAGGGATTTTAAGAAACCAACGCAGTTATCAAATGGTGATGGTGGACAAGCACAAAGTCACACTTATACAGATTATATATATATAAGTTAATTAGAAGATTATTAGCCTCTTAAAGGGATGATTACATTCATTAAGAGAAGAAAATGAAGAATTAATGGTTAATAATTATTCATTAATAAATTAACAATCATTCATTCCTGAAAAAGATTGGTCAACATGTAATTTTTTAATGTCTTATATTTCCCTGATGATATTTTACTCATAATTTATAATTGCAGATTTATTGCATAAATTTGTGATTTATTGAATGAATACAAGTTGAAACAGTTGTAGGAATGAATGATTATCAATTTATTAATAAATAATTATTAACCATTAACTGTCCATGTTCTTCTCTAAAATGAATACAGATTATATGTGTGTTTGTGTGTGTGTGTGCATGTGCGTATGTGTGTACATATATGTGAGTGTGTATGTATGTATGTATATATATAT
>NC_069002.1:22446572-22458403 GCF_001194135.2 Octopus bimaculoides
TGCGTATAAATTACGATTAAACCGGATGAAATATGTCAGGGGAATAACATACCCCATTATAGTGGGGTATGTACACTTAGGTCTCTTATATATATATTTGTCTACCAAACCCACTCACAAGGCTTTGGTTGGCCCAAGGCTATAGTAGAAGACACTTGCCCAAGGTGCCATGCAATGGGACTGAACCCAAAACCACATGGTTGGGAATCTTATTAAGTTCAATATTTGTTTACTGTATTAACCGAGGTTACTCTCTCCACCCACTTCCTAGTTCAGAAAAATGAGTAAAGAGTAATCTGGAAAGACTTTCCAACTAAAGGTTCTCAAAAGTAAATTTAACTCTATTGAAAAACAAAAACAACTCTATATCATTTTTAGTGGAACCACTTGTTCAATGCAAATCTGTTGCTGGTTCAAATGAGCAAGGATTTTCTAAGAATAGAAATTGCATTGATATGAATCTACTTACTTTTTCTCTCTTGTTTCCTAATTTGTTGTTAGTTTTTGATTTAGAAAATTACTATTTTTAAATTTCACAATGAGAGATATTCAGCAACAGTACTTTGGGGGTAAAGATTGTTTGCCAACATAACATGGCAGTCTTGGTTTAGGACGAATGTTGCTGTAATTTAGCCCCAGGACACATCGTCTTCAGCTGGCTATACGACACAATATTTATATTTTTGAACAAGAGAATCTAATACCCCAACTCAGCTCAAAACAATATCTGTGTATTGCAATTTCTGGGTTATTTCTCTTCATCAGCTGGAGATGATGTCTCCTGTGACTAAATTACAGCAATATTCGTCCTAAACCAGGACTGCCATGTTATGTTGGCAAACAAACTTTACAACAGTTTTTTTTTTAATAATCAGTTGGTTATTTCTACCCTGTATAAGTACTTAACGTGCTCAGGGCAAGTGTAATCTTTGGCCAGAGGTCTCTTGGAATCATTATTACTGACTTGTTGAGAAGGAAAAAGGACAAGGAACTGGGTGGTTCTTCACTTATAGGAAATAATTATTTTGTCTGAAATTTTTTGCCCCAACCCTGTGCTTTTCCAGTCAATTTTCACTCTGTACACCCTTGTGTGCTCTTCGTGATGGAGGGGATGTTGGTAGTAGAGCTAGAGTTTTTCAGTTGTAGACTTGAGTGAAGTAAGAAGAACAAGTTACGAGGGTGGGCTGAAATATGATCAGGCTGACTATGAAGGATTGATGTTAGAGCTGTGAAGTCTGACTTATATTTATTTCAGATCTCCATATTAATAACTGCATCGTTTCTTTCCAGCTAAACTGACATCTCACTGTTCAAAGAAGACTTCAAAAATAACTAGTGTCGATTTGTCTTTAAAATCAACAAAATGTGGCGTTGTAGTGTTACCAAATACCTGCATAAAATATGGTTTAGACCCCTAAGGACATTCAAGCTGACGTGGTTGCTACATTAGGGGATGACCATTTCAGCTTTACCAATAGTGTAAAAGTGAGCAGCTGAATTTAGGAAGGGAAGGGAGAGTCTTGAAGATGACTCAATGTCTGGAGGTCCTGCAACTGTCATGATTGTGTTTACCACGTGGTAATGGATGGCAGATGATTGACTTCAAATCAATTAGTCTATGCTATTAGCATCTCCTGTGAAAGAGTTGAGAATGGCATGATGAAAGTTTCTGCTCAATAGATGCCACATTTTCTGACACCTGGCTGATCACATCATGGGAAAATGTGACATTGTTTCAGGCAGATCCAGCTGGTATCCTTACCCTAGAAGAGTGTTGGATTCATCACTTTGAGCCAGAGACAAAGAGACAATCCATGCAGTGGAAACACCCCTCCTCACCTGCTCCAAAGAAGGCAAAGGTCGTTTCATCTACAGGGAAGTTGATGGTCTCAGTTTTTGGGGATGCAAAAGGCATTACACCCTCAATGGAGAGTACTATGTCAACTTGCTGAGGCAGTTACAAAACCAAACAACCAGATAAACTGGTTTCTGTGTGTGTGACTGGCTCTGAACTGGTTGATCAGCCTCCCCATTGTCCTGATTTAGCCTCATCTGACCATCATTTGTTCCCCCAACAGGACAAAACACTTGACTGGGAACCAGTATTGCAATGATGTCCCATCTGCTGTTGATGACTTTTTTCGACCAACACAAAGCTTCTTCACCAATAAGATCCAAACACTGCAACACCAATGCAAGAAGTGTGTGGACCACTTGAATCATAAAACCTCATTTGGTCATTTTCTGTGAGCATCTTGGTCAGCTGACCCTCATATTATTAGTTGTTCACATTTACATAATAAAACTCTGGAATTTCTACATGAAAAACCTACTTAAATAACACACCTTGGTCTAAGATTAATATCTGCATTCTCTTCTTATTGATCCTCCCATCCTCTGCTTGAATTATCTGTTATGTAACATACCATGTACTCATTTCTTAATATTTAATCTAATCCCTAATCATTGCACCAACTTTAATTTTGTTTGTCTTCAAATTTACGCAAGTTATGAAAAAAAACACCAAATATGCCCTGCAAAGTGGTTGTCATAGAAAGGGTATCCAACCACAGAAACCATACCAAAAAGGATACTGGAACTTGATGCAGTCGTCTGGCACATTGGATTCTGTCAAACTGACCAACCAAGTTAGCATGAAAGGCAAACATATTGATGAAATACACATTTATTCATACATAATCATACACATACATGCACACACACATGTATACTCATATATATTGTGCGAGAGTAAGTGTGCATATGTGTGTTTATATATATGAGGTGGTATCAAAAAATCCCAGACTAGCCAAGCTATGTACAGTTTTATATTTAAGAGATGAGGAATCATTTACATTATTTACATTTGACAGATATTTGTCCTCATCTTGTTTGTTGTTAACACGTTTCAGTTTATATACCCTCCAGCCTTCATCAGGTGTCTTGAGGAAATTTTGAACCTGGGACCTCATTTCGACGGTATTTTTCGATATTATTATCATAATTCAGGTCACTGCCTGGAATCGGGGTTAGTAGCCTGCGCTCTTAACCACTACGCCATATGCCCATGACCTGAATAATAATAACAATAATAATAATAATGATAATAATAATAACATCAAAAAATACCTTAGGGATGAGAACCCAGGTTCGAAATTTCCCCAAGACACTTGATAACGGCTGGAGGGTATATCAGCCGAAACGTTGTGTTAACAACAAAGATGAGGGCAAATATCCATCAAATGTAAATAATGTTGCTATGTTTAATAAAAAAATAATTTACCTATCTAAGTTTTAACATCATCTCCTTCGAAATAGTCCCCTTGCATAGCAATACATCAGTTCTGGCATTCCTGCCACTTTTGACATCCAGCCTGGAAGTTGTTTTCTGTAAGCGACTCCAAGACCTTTTGCGATTTTCTCTGGATCCCTACAATGGTGTTAAAATGGCAACCTTTGAGCTGCATTTTCATTTTGAGGAAAAGATGAAAGTCTGCAGGAGCTAAATCTAGTGAATAGGACTGGTGCAGAAGTGGTACCATAAGAAACCCAGGAGTGAGGAGAGCTCAGAGATGGTGCATTATCGTGAAGAATCCAATTCTTCATGCTCCACAGATCTGGTCACTTTCACTGAAAATCCTCCTTCAAATGCTTCAAAACATCGCTGTAGAACTCGAGATCAACAATCTGGCCCTGGAGAGGATAAATTCTCAATGCACAATATCGTGGATGTCAAAAAAAAAAAAAAAAAAAAAAAATTACGAGCATGCCCTTGGTTGAGCTGCGGCTCTGCCGTGCCTTCTTTGGTCATAGCGATGAAGTCCCTCTTCCATTATGATGACTGCTGTTTTGTCTCAGGGTCGTACCCGTAGACCCAACTCTTGTCACTGGTGATGATCCTCGACATGAAGGCCGGGTCATGAACAGAGAGCTTGACAGACTTCAACACAATATTCTTTCTGCTCAGCAGTTGGGGGACAAATTTGGTAGAGACACACCACATGTTTGATTCAGATGCTAGGATTGCCTGCACGAACCCATACATCATTGGTTGTCCTCCAACGCTCCTTATGCACAAGCTGATAAATTTTCTCCACATTTCGGGGGGGGGGGGCACTCGTGGTAGATCTTCCAGATCGCTCATCCTTTTCCAGGGACATTTTTCCGCTGTTGAAGCGCCCGTGCAACTTGAAACATTGCCTCATCGCAGTAAGCTTGTCTCTGTAGCAGACTTCCCAAGTTCAACACAAAATTTCATGTCAGCTCTTTGTTCCTGCATCCTGCCCAAGACAAAAATCGCAGGCTACAGCATACATGTGAACACAAAAACACAAATTTCACAACTTGCAAAATAAACACAGTGAGATCACTCAGTACACTGCATCAGGAAGGTCACTGCTAGCTCACTGTGCATATGGCCATGTGCTGCCATCTGTTGCTGCACTACAGAAGTTGTCCAGTAACTTTTTGATACTAGATTGGTGTGTGTGTGTGTATATATATATACAAACAAACACACACAGTACGTATGCATGTCTGATTCATAGTGAAGCAATAATAAAAATAAAAGACAGTAAACCAAAGAATCAACTCCAGTATATTACTGGTACCGTTTTTATTTACCCAGAAAGAAGGACGAAAGGCCAAATTGACTTCAGCGAGATTAGAACAGCAGCAAGATGCTAAATATCATTAGACACGTAATTTGGTGTTCTACAGTTCCTGTCTGTCCACCATCACACCCTTATAATAATAATAATAATCATGATAATGATGACGGATAAAGAAAATGGGTGTACGTTTCACCATATGAAACCCCATCATTTGCACCTGATGTGGATTAGATTTCAAAATGTGGAAGGGTTGATTGATCTCTGATCGTTAGTTGACTGGTTTAATCAATCAGACTGATTAGGAAATCAACCTATGAAGCAAAACAGAAATGAAGACAAAACATGAAAGCCAAACTATTCATTAATTTTTTTTTTTTTTGTTTTAGTGGTAGCCCTTGTCCGTCTTTTCTGGTCCACTCCCCACCCCCTCAAATAAAAGTCACACTACCCAACATACATTATACAACATTTACCATGGGGATTTGTGTTTTGTATCTGTACAGAGAGAGAGAGACTTCTCAATTCTGTTGATCAACGCAAGAAGGTGACAAAGATGAAAGCATAAAAGATTTTCATTAAAAAATACAGCAAAAACGATTGGACCCAGCATCTGCTTTCAAATGCTTGTAAACTCTACCCCACCATCCACTTCTAAGAAAGTGATCTGAGTTTTTTCTTTCATTAAAATAGGTTCGATTTCAATCTCCCATACACACACACAATGTGCAGCGAGAGGCCAAAACTACAATGCTTCAAACCAAACCAACTTTTATTGCTGTTCTGTTTACATATTTCAGTGTGAGACATTCAAAGCTACCATAATTACTATTATGAACTGCTTTGGTTGCAGTGAGAAACCAAGTACATCACATTCAATACTCTCCTCATTACTGAATACTTTGTGCAAATCATATGCAGTTCAGCGCCTATTAATTTTTGGATACATGCATACGGCCATATATATATCCTCATACACTTTGGTGGTTGTATGTATATGCGTGTATAATTGTTTTCATTATTCGGAGCAATTGTGCTTGTCAAGTCAAAGCACAATCACAATGTGTACACACACACACACACACACAGGTGACAGCCTGGATTGAAGACATGAACTTCAATTGAAGCTTTGCTGGGGTTTTTTTTCCCCCCCATATTTTTCACATTTATCAATTTGAGAGACTTGTTATGAAGAAACCAATTATAAGACTAATATTTTTTAAAAATTGAAATCCAAGCTTGAATCAAAACTCAGAGATGAAAATAATTTAAAAACTGAAGCTCATTAAAATATTTTTAATTTCCTCCTTTTTATTGAATAATTAGATTCAAGTTGGATCTGTATCATCATGTACTTTTTCTTACCCGACCCCTGGATTTGGGTTTTAAAACAGCCAACCATTACGAAAATATCAAATCAAAAACGGAGTAAATAAAAGAGGAATCAATAAATGGGTTTTAAAGTTTTCTATTTGTAGATATATGGATATATGGTGGTGGTGGAGGGGTTTTAGAAATATTGATATGTATCTTGTTTTTCTACATTTGTTTCCTCTTGGAGACTTTCTTTGTTGCTGTTGTTTTTCTGTATGAAGATGAGAGGGAAGACTGCATATCCATGTGTGTGTGTATATGTATGACGTATATGCACTCACTGTGTGTCAATGTGCACACACACACACACACATTCCCTTGAATACAACCATTCCAAGATTGTTTCCTTTCCTTTTAATTTTAACAATTGATCTGAACACTATAGCTATTATTGTAGTGTTAGGGTTTATGGTATTAGTGTTAACAGAAGTGGTTAAAGTAGGAGATTGTGGTAGTAAATATATGGTATAACAATAATTCCTTTATGGCTGGTGGTGGTAGTAACATCATGTTAGTGAAGCCAGCAAAGGACAGAGAGGGAGGTGGTGGTGGAGGTGGGAGAGAGGGAGGGAAGGAGTCTCAATAGAGTCCACTGTTCCAATCATGTGGCAGACAAACTTCTTCCCTAAAATAAACTTTGCCGAAGAGTTTTAAAAATCTTCACCAACTTTGCACCATCTTAAAATGTCTGCCCAATAAACACACCAAGACAGTCGAGTTTCACCCAACACCATTACATTACATTTTTATATACACCATCATTGTTTAACGTCCATCTTTCATTAAACAATGATGATGATGGTGTACACACACACACATACACTTTACTCTGACGATGGAAGGGGAGAGGAAAACAAGGAGAACAGTGACCCTTAGTTACCTTGGCTACATCAGTGCAACAGGCCTGAAATCAAGTCAAAACTGACTGAATCAGACAACAAACCATTGCAATAAGGGATTTCATTTGTTGTTGTTGCTTTTGAACATTGCCACCAAGTCTACAAATTTCTCAGGGATTGGTACTTGTCTTATTCCTCCCTAAAGTTTACTGACACTACAAAGGGACATAACTGAATACCAAAAATGGATAGAGAATGATATTCTACCCTCTCACCTACCCCACCATCGCTTTTAAGCCTTAAACAATGGAAAACACTTGCATGAATGTTGGATGTCAAATAAACAAAGAAAAAAGTCTTTTTTTTTTATCTGAAGGGTAAACTTTATACTTATTTTCACTTTAGATAAAGGTAAAAATTACCTTCTCAAGTTGTGCCAAACTCCTCCTAAGGGTTGTTTTTCTGGCGTATATATATCCCACTTGAATAGGACACAGGTCCATCGCAGGATAACTCATTTTTGCAAGCTGAGAGGACTGGAGCAACATGAAATGAAGTGTTTTGCTCAAGAACACAACGCGCTGCCCGGTCCAGGAATGGAAACCACAATCCTACGACCATGAGTCCATCATCCCTAACCACTAAGCCACATGCCTCCACTTTAAATAAGGACAAAAACTATAAGTAATATTAGTCTCTCACACAATAAAATTTAGAATCCCATTATGGAAAGAGGCCAATAAATATTCACCTCCCGTTTTATGATAGATGAAGGCCGTATCTGTAAAATTTTTGAGACATTAATTTATGATATCTGCTGTTTAAGGGTTAATATTAAGAAAGAAGCAGTAAAAGGTAGAAATCAACCAAATGCTAAAAAAAAAAAAAAGATGGGTGTGTTAATGGGGGGGTGGGGACAAAACAAATGCAAAGGCCTAAAGTAATTGGTAGCCTTCTAGTAATAAACGAGAAAATGATGTCATTAGGTGGTGGTGTTAGTAGTAGTAGTAATAATAGTATTGTTGAAATTCATTCTGAAAATGACAGTGAATGGTCTGGAATCAGAGCTGATGAAGAAATACATGATTTGCTTTATTGGAACGGAAAGGAATTGGTCAAGTGTCCAAGACTAAAAACTTATACAAGGATTCTAAAATTCCAAGCAGAGCATACATAACCGAGCATATTGCATGCGTGTGTGTGCAAATGTGTATATGTGTAAATATATATATATATATACATACATATATACCCCACACATGTATGCATGATCCTATATATATATATATATATACGCATTTGTAAACACATTCATACACTCAGACAAACACACACTCACGCACATTTATGCAAGCACACTAACACATGTTGTAAGTCAATTTTTATTTATACAAAACAAAATGTTGATACATACTTGTAATGTAAGAGTGTAATGCCACACACACACACACACACACACACACCCATGCACAGTGTCTCACCAATTTTACTGTTTATGTTTAAATAACATACCTAGAGGAGAAAAAAATCTTTGTGTGTGTTTGTGTGTGTGTTTGTATGCATATTTATACATACATGAATAATATATATATATATGTATATATACATAGTACTCAGACATATACAGATAAGATAGAGATATACAGTAAATATTGTTGTTAACAGTCAAGAAAGTTTGTGGTTCTAATAGTTACTGTTTATTATACAAGGTTAAGCTAAGATACTAGTCATTAATTTACAGAATTAAGTAGGAGGTGGTGGTGGTGGTAAGGACAGCATATCAAGATTAGACATAAGACAAAATACAGGGGTAGAAGGTGGTTTACTTCTTGGGGTTTTTTTGCATATTTTTTCTTGTGTTTAATTTAAATCAAAATTAATGAAACAAAAATCATTAACAAACAACAACAATAATAATAATAATAATGATGATGATAATTATTATTAATATTATATAGTTGTAATAAACAAAACAGGGAGATTACACAGATTGTTTTTTTTTTTCTGGCCTATGGTGGGATGAGGGGAGGGGACAGTCAGTTGTTCTCTTTTCTCTCCCTTCATTAGTTGAGAAAGTGAGGGGCTTAGTAGCGATTATTGGAACCATACTGCTGTGCTGCACCTCGAGCAGCACCAGCAGCGGCATTAGCAGCAGCAGTCTGGACAGTTTCATTGCGCATGACACCCTGTGCAAATTCTGCTTGGGCCTTCTGGAAGCTAGCTCCAGTACTACGGTAGACTCGGTGTACCTTTCGAAAAGAGAAGACAAAGAGAAAAGAATGAGAAAAGGAAAGGCAATGACTAAAACAATTCTGGCATAAAAAAAACAACAGTTTGGAGTAAAAAGTGTTAAGACAGATTTAACAATTTCATAAATTGATGAATCTTTTAAAGATCAGTAATAAAATTTAAAACCTGTCTAAACACAAATGATCAGACTTCCAATTTACATTAACTCAATTAATTCAATTAAAATTTTTATTAAATGTTGAACTGTAAAAAAAAAAATTATAAAGAACTTTTAAGCTTGGAACCACAGACAACAGGAGGTGAGAGGGTTTGATAATTTATATGATGTCTGTGAAAAACGCATTTAATTCTGACTTCGTTGATCTAATTATTATAAATCAGCAGTGGGAGCATTGTCAAATTTAAAAAAATGTTTTGTAGGGTAGCAATGCTAAATCGGAATCAACCAACTGGAACTAAAGAAAGTTATGAGGAAACACAAATGTATTATTTCAAGGGATCACCTAAAATTCATTCTTCACTCAAAGAACTAAATTCAATGGCATGAAATGGTTAAAAAACAGAAGAACAAGATGTCGTTTAACCCTTTAGCATTCAGATTGTTCCGTCAAATACAATGCACAATTATTCCCATTGTTTTGAATTGATCCTGCATTATCTCATAGCTTTGAGATTTCAATGATGTGATTGTTTAGTTTAGGGTTGGTGTGAGAGGCCAGATCTGGTTGGTTTAAGCATAAAACAAACAGACTATTTAGTCCAGTTTAAATGTTAAAGGGCTAATCAGGAAAAAGAGTTTAAAGACTGCAGTGCTGTCAGTGTCTGCCTTAAGTTTAAAAAGCTGTTGGTAATGGGCTGTATGTATAATCCCCTGGCATTGCACATGTGTCAGACTGGTGCCATGATGTTGCAAAAGAGGAATATAAGTTCTAGCTTGAACAGTGACAATACTTTTAAAATACTCAAAAAACAAGGAGTTACAAAACTCATCATTCCTCACCCTTTTTCCTACAAAGTAGCACAAGTCAAATGCACAGCTGCTGACTTACTGCATACAGCTTCTTTGAAATAAAATCCCTGCTCTGAGATTTGTCTTGGAATGATATTCTCGCAGGTCATTCAAATAGGAACCACAACTGCTATGATATTTTAAAGAACCTGTGTATTTTAGAATTCTTGGTCACTTTGGTAGGAGTGTAATTCTTTTTCTCCATAGAGCACAACTTATTTGCAAAGATCAACAGCAGCATGTGTGGAACATGGCTCAAAATTACAACATGTGTATTATAGCTAGTTACAACTGTGACTACATATATATACACATCTATACATTCAGAGTCCGCCAAGAAAATGTATACACACTTCAGGAAAGGAAAAATCTGTATAAATATTTTTATTCGGTGTTATCACATTGAAAAAACATTGAAGGAGGTACCTATATTCATAGGGTTACTTATACAAGTTAAATATTTATACAGATTTTTCCTTTCCTGAACTGCGTATACATTTTTTTGGTGGACTGTGTGTGTGGGTGTATAATTGCTGAAGATTGTATTATCAAATAGCTGTGTGTGTGTGTATGTATATATATATATATATGTGTGTGTGTGCGTGTGCGTAGTGGATCTTGCATGCATGAAGTGGATTCGATCCACCATAGTCAAATTCAAATTAACACTGCAACAGAACTTTTCCCATGTTGGAACAATGGTTTTTCTCTGACAGCAGTTTTACATTTTCCAGATGCCTTTAGCTAGGCCCGAAATAAAGTCTTCACCACTTGACCCTTTCTAACTTCTACTCCACCAAAAGCTGGAATAGAGATAACAAGACCACCAACTAAATCTATCCTTCTAGATAGTTATAAAAACAAGAAACCCCAAGCAAAATTGAAGTAGTCACTTGGCGACACAGAGCGAGGCAGCTCGTGACAACTCAATTAATTAGGGAACTGACTGCTAGAATCATAAACACAAATGAATACAGCTACTAAGAAATAGTCAGCGAGAGAAATGAGGTTTACTGTCAGCAACTGTGAGACAATGTTCTACACCCTACAATTCACACTAGCTCTAATTCTATTCTCTTACAACACCACTATCTCTCTCTTTGGATTACTACTAAACAATGAAGAGGACACAAACACAAGCTTTACTTCGAATGTTTATGGATCTATTATAACCTGCCCATCGAGGCAAGGTATTGTAACGTAACAGTAAATAAATATTTTCTTAAACTTTATGCATTGTTCATCTTTCGCATCCTGCAACATGTCGTTATAACAACAAATATTTAATTGTTATAATTGGTAACTACACAAATTATTATCGTTACATATATATGTGTATGTGTGTGTGCGTGTGTGTGTGTGTATATATACCGTAAATCTTCGAGTATAATCTGCATTTTTCCCCCAAAATTTAAAGGTCAAAATCCCTAGTGCGTACTATACACGAGGTTAAAAATGAAAAATATTTTCTAAGCAATGTCTGAGTCTCTATTTAATGTCCGGCAATGTTTATTCAGACGTATTTTGTGATGTCGGGTGTGAAAATACCTTAACCTAAGCCTGAAAGCAATGAAGTCATAAAAGAATCATCCATAACTTGCAGTAAGCAACATTTATTAAAATAAAAGTATTCAGAACACAGAAAAACATGTAACAAAAACAATTTGCAAATATATTTACATTCCCATATAACAGTTAAGAACATCACCATTATTGTATTACTAGGTGCTGCTGGCTTAATTACGCATG
>NC_069002.1:22459760-22461972 GCF_001194135.2 Octopus bimaculoides
ATATACTCAAGGGCGGACTATACTCGAGGATTTACGGTATATACATACATATATATATATATATATATATATATATATATATATAGAGAGAGAGAGAGAGAGAGAGAGAGAGAGAGAGAGAGTGGGGAATTAATTTGCATGTTATTTTATACAGGACTAAAAGAACTATTCCCACAAAGTAAAATCAACTGAAATCTAAAACACATGACAACAGTGTCCTCATATACAAACTCTCCACACACACCTATAAAGTACAAACAGTTCAACAAGAAAAAAAAATCTAATCTAATGTGTTTACAGAAATATAAATTGTCAAATGAAGTGGGATGGGGCTATCTGACTTCCTTTCAATTACCATATTCGCTATTTTATTAAAAATCGATATTTTTATCCACTCAGTTGTTCCTGTTTCATTGTAGCAATATCTCACCATAGATTTTATTACATCAATGTCTCACCATAGGTGCAGGAGTGGCTGTGTGGTAAGTAGCTTGCTTACCAACCACATGGTTCTGGGTTCAGTCCCACTGCGTGGCAACTTGGGCAAGTGTCTTTTACTATAGCCTCGGGCCGACCAAAGCCTTGTGAGTGGATTTGGTAGACGGAAACTGAAAGAAACCCGTCGTATATATATATATGTATATATATGTGTGTGTGTGTGTGTGTGTGTGTGTGTGTTTGTGTGTCATCGCTTGATAACCAATGCGGGTGTGTTTATGTCCCCGTCACTTAGCGGTTCGGCAAAAGAGACCGATAGAATAAGTACTAGGCTTACAAAGAATAAGTCCTAGGGTTGATTTGCCCGACTAAAGGCGGTGCTCCAGCAAGGCTGCAGTCAAATTATTGAAACAAGTAAAAGAGAAAAGAGAAAGAGAAATACATTTATCGCTTGGACATTACACCTGTCATAGATAAGTGTCGACGGATATGGATTCATTTAACAAATGTAAAAACACAAATTAGTGAACATTTTGCATATACACACAGTGAAAAACAACAGTGTGCATATATTTTATGAGAAATAGAGATCAAAATTTTAGAAACTGCAGCTTCTAATATATAGAGGGTGTCCCCCACCAAAACGTATACATACACTAACAGCTAATATTTCAACTTCCAGTTCGTTCTAGATTTAACCCATTAGAAATAATGACAAGAGCCAGAATAAGCCTTGAACAAAGGAAATGTATCCTAAAGGGTTACTGGAAGTTTGAAAATGCAGTCAAAGTGTGAAGACAATTTGGGAAGGGGTTTCAAAGAGATCCATTCACATGATTTACCATAAATCGTATTAGAGTTGAAACTGTTCAGAATGTCCACAAGAAATGTTCTGCAACACAGTGGACATCAATGAGCCCCACAAAAGCAAGAAAGGGTACTAGAAACATATTGGCAGAGTTCAAAAAAATCTTGTGTGGCAAGCAAGTTGTGAGATAGGAATTTCAAAATCAAGTATCCATTTGCATTTTGAAGCAGCCATTGGAAAAGTCACATTCTATGTTCTCAATGAAGAAGATCCAGATAGAAGTGTGGGGTTTTGTGAGTGGTACTTGGCAAGATGTGTTTAAGAAGCACACTTTCCAACAAACATGGTTTGGAATGATGAAGCTACATCAAAATTAAATGACACAATTAACTACCACAACTGGATCTACTGGGGGTCTTGGGAGTATGCATTTTATGGAATTTTTCTGTGCTACTCAGGTGAAACAGGGATAAGAGATGAAATGCTTGTAACTTTGACGGTACTGAAGGGTTCCCAACAATATGAAGACCTCACTCACTATCAGAAGAGTTTGCAAAACCGTTAAGTATGTCCTGCAGTTTCTGCTTTAGGCGAAGCATCTGAATAAACAATTATGTGAGGAGAGGTAACTCGGTCAAACAGAAACAGTAAGGTATTTCTCATTGTAGCAATAAGTTGTAACATCTCCAAAGTCCTCTTGAATGATTGGCATGACAGATTGTTACAGCAAGTTCAAATAAATGGGGTCAGTCACAACGAATGGTCCAATTAACCCTTTTGATGATAAGCTGTACCATACTGTAACTCCTCACAAATTTATGTAGTGTTAATAATATGCAGGTTCTCATGTCCCTGGTAGATCCAATTGCAGTGCTTAATTGAGCCATTTAATTTAGCCTCATCATTCCAAACCATGTTTGCAGGAAAAGGTGCATCTTATACACATTTTACCAAGTACCATTCACA
>NC_069002.1:22462011-22475641 GCF_001194135.2 Octopus bimaculoides
CTTATCTGGATCTCCTTCCCTGGGAACATGGACTGTTCTTGAAATGTGACTTTTCCAATGACAGACCTTCAAAATGTGATGAATGCTTCATTTTGAAATTGATATCTCACAACTTTCTTAAGAGAAAGATTTTCTTGAATTATGGTAATATGTTTCTTGTACCCTTTCTTGCTATTGTGGGTCTTATCAACGTTGGCAGTCTTCCGAATGTTTCTTGTAGACATTCTGAACAGTTCCATCTTTAATATGATTTATGATAAACCACTTCAGTGGATTTGTTTAAAACTCCCTCCTAAACTGTCTTTTACAGTTGAACTGCATTTTCAAACTTCCAATAATAGTTTTGATTAAATTTCCTTTATTCAAGGCTTACTTTGGTACTGTTCATTATTTCTAATGCATGAATTCTAAAAAGAAATGAAAATTGAATTATCAGCTATTTAAAGTATACATTCATTTTCTTTTTCTATTTTGTGTTTTTTGGCATACTTCATATAAAGATAGTGTTTTTACGCTATTTCTGTCTCACCAAATTTCACCCACAGGGTATTTGTAAAGTGAAGATGATGACAGAAGACACTTGCCCAAAGTGCTGTGCAGGGGAATGGAACTCTGAACGACAGCCCTAATTGCATCCCTTAAATTATACAGCCATGCCACACACATGAATGTATGTCACATTTTAAAACAGAACATATAATGCTTACATGTATTTCTATAACAGAACTTTGTATAAATATGTTTTTGCTATTTTTAAAGATGTAAATGTGTATTTAATCCTAACTTTAACCAAGAACAAATGGAATTTCATACATACATAAGCATCTATTTTGAAAAGTAAACAAAAATTGCAATATTCATATATTTACAAAATATAAGAGAAGAAAGTAAAACAATACAAAGTCCAGAGTGACAAAGTACAGGCCATGCTATCAAGAAAATACAAACAGATAATTAAACAAGAGCTGTTAACCCTTTAATGACATTAACTCACACACTCTGACAGGAGTTCACGCTTGCTGGCGTTAGTTTAGTCTTTGATTTATTAATTTAGGAATGAGAACTGTAAATGGGAAAAAGAAAAATTCTACATACCCACTCTGAATACACAGTGGCTGTTACTACGGAAACTGTGATCACTATATGATACAAAGTACCCCTAAATCTTCATTAATGCTTAAAATAATGTTTAACACACACACATATACAGACATCTTAAAACACCAATGTTTTTGTAAGATTTATTTCTAGAAACAAAATAATGTCATTTAATGTATTTAAATATTTAATCTAATATTTAGTAGACATAATGCTTTGTGCAGTTTTTAATTATTTAACTCTTTTGGGCATCGTACTAATGAGTGGTGGCCACACAAATTAAACAGTATGATGAGGTGGGGGGGGGTCTATTTACTTATAAGATGCCTGTGTACATACACACAACACAGTTCTCTCTCTCCACCTATTTTCAGCTTCCTCAATACAAATTATCACAGTATAGTGATTATCATGTCATCCATCTGGTTTCAGCAATAACAATTTCAAAGTTCTCTCCCTTGTATTTTTTGACAAGAATTACTATTAACCCATTAGCATCTAAACCAGCCATATCCAGCCCAAATATTGCTTTATGTTCAAACCAGCCAGATCAGGCCTCTTTCACCTACCTTACAATGTCATTCTAAAAATAAACAATCACATCATTGAATTCCAAAAGCTACAAGATAATGGAGGATTAATTCAAAACACTGTGAATAAATAAGCATTTCCTTTGAGAAAGAAATCTGAATACAAAATGGTTAAAGCTAATAATGTTTGATTCTCATTACTGGTGTCATTTCAAATGATTAAACATTCTTCTAGGTTCACCACATGAAATATTAATCTGTACTTGGCTAGAGCACACACTGTTTTCCTATTGCAGCTCTGAATAACCAATTTCTTTTAACAATCGACAAAAAAAATAAATAAATAAATAAAAAAATAAAGGTGAGTTTCAAGTGGCCCATACATATAACTGGTATGTTTGGTTTTCATTTATCTTCGATGAACAAAATCAAAAGGCCAATTCAATCACAAGGGATTGGAACTAATACTGTTAGAACTAAATACTACAAGAATTTGGTATGTCTTTCTATTGTTTCTGCAAATTGTCTGTGGACAGCAGCAGTAAATCATTTACTTTTTCCACACAGGCAGAAAACCAAGAGTTTCAAGCAGTAATAATAAGTAAACTGAAACAAATCCACAACCAAGTAAGTTCAGAAAAGTGAACACTGAAGTCAACATTGGTTAAGTCTGAAATTGCAACTCTCTGGGTACAACTGCAAACTATTTATACTTCATTGATCTGCTGGTTCTGTAACCTCATTGCTTTTGTCCAGCAAGGTAACGTGTGTGTGTGTGTGTGTGCACGCGCTTAAGTTTGCAGTGATGCCAAGATAATTTAATCTCATCACTGTTGCATTCAACAGTTAGTGGACAGTTGTTCAAAAGATTAAGGCCTTTTTTAAAGTACTTCATCAATCATTTCAGCCATTTTAAAATTTAATCTTTTGACATTCAGCTTATCTTGTTAAACGTAATGCTTATTTATTCATCTTGCAGCTTTGAGATTTCAATGATGTGACTGTATATTTTTATAATGACATTGTAGAGTAAGTATGAGAAGCCAGATCAGGCCAGTTTGAACATAAAACAGCTTAAGACAGATATGTGTATCACAATAATTGGAGCAAACATTTATATTATTGGAGGGACACATATTTCAAAAGTGAAACTGCAAGAACTTATGTTTAATTTCTGGATTCCAAGGAAAAGAACAAAAGAAAGACCATAACACAATGAGCAGCCAAACACTTTTGAAATCAGTGCCAACATCATATTGTCATGTGTACACCTGCAGAATATTAGCAGAAAACCAGAACCAGTTAACCTCTGGATAAAATGTGTATTGAAAGTGTGCATGTGCACATGCATACACACACGACCAGCTTCTTTCAGTTTCTGCCCATCATACTCACTTGGAAGGTTTTGGCTGGATTGGGGCTACAATAGAAGGTGCTTTACCAAAGTGCCATGCAGTAGGGCTGAACTCAAAACCACGTGGCTGGGAATCAATCTTAACCAAACACCTATTCATAGATATCCATCATATTCGCTTCATACTGCAATATACTTCAAATAGCTTATTTTTGCACAATAGGTAGTTTTTTGTCATTTGCAGTACATAAAGACCCCCTTCTGTTGTGAATGACCATGGGGTTGAACCTAGAAAGTTTCCCTCCTAGGCACAAGGTAGTTTGTGGAAGACTCCCCTCTCCCTGCACCAATGTTATCCAAGGGAGAGGCAAAGGCAGATACAGCTTGGCACCAGTACATCGCAACTCTGTGCAAAAATGATTTATTTACAATATATTACAGTTTACTTTAAATGTTCATCATGATACACACGTCGTGCTTATTTCACACTGTCTCACTACATAGACTGCAATATTACTAAATAAGCAACATTTACATATCCTTATAAAATGTTGATTCATTGTCAGAATTACATTTTTTTCATTCCCACACCACTAGGTCATTGATTCTATCTAAATCTTTTGATTCCACATTTTCTGTGTTTAATGAAAATGGATCATTAATTTTATGATCATTCCATCCAAACTTTGTTTAATAATTCTCATCCACTTCCACACACACGATAGCTGCAGTAACCTTCCTTTGCAAATAAGAGCTGGAAAGTTAAAGCAGTGATAGTCCGCTCACTCCCCAATTACCAAACCTTACATCTGAAGAAGGAATCAGCAACATATTCATCATTCTGGTCCATTTGTGTGACTTAACCATATAGCTGTGTGTGTGTGTCATTCAAACATAACACCCTGTGGAAGCACTCTTAGTTTTCTGAATTTTAAATGGCCAAGCCATTTTCTTCTGATCAACAAATCCCAGAACTAATTACATAGAAGGTGAGCCAAAAGTTACTTACCTAAAATATTGTTTTGTTAATAAATTGTTAAAATAGTACCAAGTGTGTGTTTCTGAGTGTACACACACACATATATATATATGTATATATGTGTACATAAACTCACATACAATGAAGTTTAACACACATTACTCAAATTAAACTGAAACCCCGTATTTAAATCCCAAAGTGAACCATCAAGCCAGTGGTGATGAGTAAGGTATGAAAGGGTTAACTCAAACAACACAAGTAGCATGCAGTTGCAGGAGAACAATGAGAGTAGTGGTGGGAGATGGGTTCTCAAGAAAGCCAAGGTGGAATGGGAGGAGGAGCAGGGGTCAGGGAGGTGATTAGTACCTTGTTAGATTACATTATGGTTTAGTAAGGGTAGAAGTAGCAAGCAGCAGCTGCAGTAGTAGCAACAATAGTAATAAGAAGAAGACCAGAAAGTAAAGGTGGAAAGGAAAGTTGAGGAGAATAAATAAACAAATAAAATAAACAAATCAGAATTTTCTTCCTTTTAAACTAAAAGAAATTATGAAAATTTAAATATATTAATAAAATATATAAAACAATAAAAAAAATCAACTATAAAGATCAAGCAATCAATTTTTTGTAGAAGCAGTCATTAGCATCATTATCAACATGGCTGAATGGTTTTGATGTCCAGTAGATTATGGAAAGAAACCCAAGGAAAATATCTAAATTTTGATGTCTTAAATGATGAAAATCCATCAGAAATAAAAGTCTGTAGAGAGACATAAACAACCAAAGATAATAGAAATGATAACAGAAACAACAGGAACCCTCTAGATTGCTATCCTAATGATTTTGATTTCAAACCCTGCTTTGACCAATGTTGCTTTTTGATACTTCAGTGGTATTAAATTAAATTCTTTCTCATTATTAAGGATTAGTTTAAGTAGCTATAACCAGTTTCACTTACACTTAATACTGGCAGAATCATCAGAATACTGGGCCAAATGCTAAGAGTTCAAATTAAATTAAATAAGTGCCTGTTGAGCACTGGGGTCATTGCAATCAATTGGTCCGCTACCCGCAAAACGTCAGGCTTTGTACCTATAGTAGAAAGGATTATTATTATTATTAAAGAGAGTAACGAAGTGACACATAGTGGACAACATGCCTAGTACTCTTTACTTTATCTTCTCTGGACTCTTGAGTTCATATCTTACAATAGCTGGTTTTGCCTGATTTCTCAGAACAAGAACCAGGTATGCACTGAAGCTGAATAAATGTATTATGCCTCTCACCAACAAATCCTTAACCATATGCCAATGTGAGAAATTATCATTGAGGCAGCAGGCTGGCAGAGTCATTAGCATGCTAGACGAAATGCTTAGCGGTATTTTGCCAGTCATTACATTCTGAGTTCAAATTTCGCCAAGGTCAACTTTGCCTTTCATCCTTTCAAGGCCAATAAAATAAGTACCAGTGAAAGACTGGGGTCGATGTAATCGACTAGACACCTCTCTCTCCAAATCTCAGGCCTTCAGTAGAAAGGATTATTACTGTTAGCAACATTTCATGATTTTTACGTTCTGAGTTCAAATTCTGCCGAGGTCAGCTTTGCCTTTCATCCTTTCTGGGTTGATAAATTAAGTACCAGGTAAACACTGGGGTCAATATAATCGACTTATCTCCTCCCACAAAATTGATGCCCTTGTGACAAAATTTGAAACCATTATTATTATTCCATTTATGCACAACAGATTAGACTGTTGGAAAAAATTGCAAACAAGTAACCTTAGATGCCAAGAACTTTCCCAAGTATCCTAGATGTCCCTAATAACAGTTTTATGGAGCTGCACTAAACTAGGTCTTATGCCTATTTCTTCTTATCCATCAATTCAAATCTTTAGGAATAGTTCTTAATGCACCTACCTACAGGAATACATTTTACCCACAGTTTCTCTTAGTAAGCACTTCCCTTTACTGGTTGTCCTTAATGACAATATCTGGTCACTTAGCCTTCATCACCTGTCTGTATGTATTGCCATGTATGTTACATAGTATAACCATTTACTCTTTTCCTCAGATCATTTCCAGTGTATATTTATGGCATCTCTTTTTCTGGTAGTATTTTATTATTCTAACACAATCTTCAGTCTCAGTCTGATGCATCTATAATATTCCTTCTAAATCTTCTTGTTCATCTATTTGTGTGTTGCAAACTGTTTAGTTGATTTTTAAATATTTGTATGTCTGTCTGTAGTCTAATTCTCTTATCTCATTTCTTTATCTAATATGATATTAATTTTCTTTCCTTTTTGTCTATTCGGCCTTGACACATTTTTTTCTTATCTAAATCTCAAATCAGTTTCTTTAACAAATCCATGTACTATCCACAGTAGCAGTTCTATTTGTTTAAAACCTGAGGTGGATTATCTTTTCATGGCATTACATCCAACTCCAGTTCTAGAAGTTAAAGGCGTCACTGCCAGGCAGAAAAGGAAGACTCTTCTTTTGGAAATTCCATTCTGAATAGAAATGGGTTTCATTTGGATAACCGCTTTTGTATCTGCAAAATTGATTGCTATTTACTCCTGACATGTTTTATCTATTTTCTTATCATTCAATACTACCTGACTAAAAGACATTTTTTTCAGGATCCATGGATGGAGAACATTAAAAACCTTCTGGTATTCAATCAATGTCCTGCTACATAGACCCAACTCTCTCTCTGTGCAATCTTCACATATAGCTAGTTTAATCAATAATTGATCTTTACAACAGCCATATCAGCCTCTGAAGCATCCTTTCTACTCTTCTGGAAACAGTTTACCCCATATTTTTTTTTTACTGTATGTGGGCTATTTCTGTTCCTGTTATGGCTAGCCACAATTTTTCATATACTGTGTTCATTGTTTTGACCAATTGGTCATTATTGTTATTATTATTATTATTACTACTATTACAGACTTTATGGCAGTGTTTCACTTGACTAATATCTTTGGGAAAGGCATGAATGTGGCATTATCTCACATTTCTCCACAATATGATTTATATCATATTCAATTCATAATACCCATGTATGTGTTTAAAATCTCAAAAGACCAGGATCAATGCCTCAACATCACAGTCCCACCCTCCTACACACACACACACACACACACCCAGTGCAATTCCATATGTTTCTAGTAGATCTAGAATTAACAACTTAGTATTACTTCAAGTTGATAAAATTAAATAGAGAAAGACAAGATGTCAAATTGAAGTTTTAGTTATAAATCCTGATGTTCAGAGTTCAAATTCTGCTGCAGACAACTGCATTTTTCTGGGCCTGATAAAGTAACACACACACAATCTATCTGAAATAAATTTGTAAATTGTGCCAACAACCCTGTGTCTAGCCTTGTTGTGTAATCAGAGCTTGTGCTTCAGCAACAGGACCACCAACAACCAGATTGGACGATCAGATTAACGACCCTCAACTTTCATTAAAGCCTTCTAACTACTCGCAAAATCCAGTTGCTTGTATACAACACACACACACACAGAATTAAAAACAGCATTATTATTGTTGTAATAAATAGATGGCATGGTTGGATGGTAATGACAAGATCTGATGAGTCAGACAACCACATTGTGCTCCAATATCTCAGT
The DNA here is from genome assembly GCF_001194135.2 of Octopus bimaculoides. Taxonomy (NCBI): domain Eukaryota; kingdom Metazoa; phylum Mollusca; class Cephalopoda; order Octopoda; family Octopodidae; genus Octopus; species Octopus bimaculoides. Next base: position 22,469,609 of record NC_069002.1, read on the forward strand.
TTCAATATAGTTTTTATGGCTGGATGCTCCTTGTGATGGTTCAAGTACAGGGGTTGTTTTAATACAGGTGTTGTGAGAGACATTCTTAGAGTTAAAAACAAACAAACTCTAGAAAGTTATTTAACAAAGCCTACAACAAAACAAAAAATATATATAAATTTTGCTGTTTTTTTTTTTTTTTAATCAATCATAAACATTCATCGTGTATTGCAATTATCTTTGCCTGTGTTTCGCTGATTTAATGTGTTTTTAAAACTGTAATAAATCTAATGATTAGCAATGAAGATGTTTAGTTGATTGAAGAAATCTGTAATTTAGGCCATCACAGAATGGCAGAGGAGAGGGGAAAGAAATAGAAAAAGAAAAAGAACCTCATTGAAGATTTAACTGTTGAAAATAGAGATTGATTCCAATATGGACAGAGCCACGAAGGAGACGACAAACAAATGCTTGCCTTCAGCAGCAACAGTGTTTCACACAAAATCTAAATCAAAATCTACAAGAAGTCTTCACTAATAATTGTTGTCATTCAGAGTTACTGCAGCTTAGTGAATAAAGATGCTAAATGCTGTGGATCATCAATCAAGTTTGCAAGTTCAATCCATCATAATGGTACTAAAGTGGCAGGTGTGTGAAGAAATTTCTTTAACCAATTGAATTATTACAGGTGTAAAAATTAATATAATATACACTTTAATGGTCTTCATCACATCAAAATCTCTTTTTCATTTTTGAAATCCTTGTTATTATTATTATTATTATTACTATTATTATTATTATTATAAACATTTATTGTTATAAAAGTAATTATTATTACGGTGGAATGGCACAATCATCACAACTATCTTACAGTATCAATTCCAGCTCTTTACATTCAGAGTTCAAATTCCACAGGGTTCATCTTTAGATTTCATCCTCTCAAGGTTAATAAAACAAAGTACATTCTGCTTAGATTAGAAATTACCATTAATCTTTGACAAGCTGACAGAACTGTTAAATGTTTTCCGGCATTTCTTCTGAGTTCAACTTCTGTCAAGGTTGACTTTACCTTTCATCCTTTCGGGGTCGATAAAATAAGTACCAGTGAAACACTGGGATCAATGTAATCCCTTACCCCCTCCCCCATGCCAAAACTTGAAACAGTTATTATTACTATTATTATTATTAGTAGTAGCATTTTTATCATTATATCTTCATATTCAAACCTTACACTGGATTAAATGATACAATGTTTACTTTCATTTATAGCAATTCCCACTCTTAATTTTAGCAGGTCAACATCAACATATAAAATGCTAGTCTCTATTATTAGAAAACATATTCCTTGTCAATACAAGAAACTGTTTTCTCAGTCTTTTCAAATTTGGAGCTTGTTCTAAGTTGAGATGATGCTAGGCAGCTGAAGGAGCTTTACCCAAAGAATACAGTACTAAGCTGTTACAGCTGCAATTCCTCCAGAAATTACAAGGGCAACATTTGAACTCAAAAGCTACTACCTACTGAACTGCTGTAGCAAACTTACAGTAATTTCAACACTTCACACTCATGTTTCCATCCTCTCATCAATAAATTTCATTACTTGATTGCATCAGTGCTAAGGAGACAAGAAGACAAAACCTGGTCTTTGAACAACGGAATTATACTCTGCAGACATTTTACTGTTAGGTTTCAATTCCAACACTTTGCTTCTAACATGGAAAATAATTATTATCTTGTCACCCACAATCACTCCATTTTCTTTATCTGTAATTGCCCTTTCTTCAAAGCATTGTGTTGGTAACATTGCTCTGAATGAAGTAAGGAGTGGTGATGCGTATTTTGTCTTGTGGCTTACAAAACAACTTCACCAGAGTCAGTGGCACTGATGGTTATGATAAAGGTTCCAGATGATCTGATCAATAGAACAGCCTGCAAGTGGCTGAGTACTCCACGGACGTGCATATCCTTAATGTAATCAAGGAGATTCGGGATAATATAGAATGTGACAAGGGTGGGTCTTTGAATCATAGGTACGATTCAATTTTGCCAGCTGATTGGACTAGGGCAACATGAAATAAAGTGTCTTACTCAAGAACGCAATACACTGCCAGGTCTTGAACTCGTGACCTTATGATCATGAGCTGAATGCCCTAACCACTGAGTCATGCACCCTCATGAAGTGGTCAGTAAATGCACTAAGACAAAAGAGAAAGGATTGTGAAAAATCTTTAGTCTTGACCTGTTGAAAAGAGGATAACCTCTGCAGAGCTTGTACAATGGACACCCAGCAGACTGCATGAAGTGGTCAGTGACTGGAAGGGCATCGATCTGTATAATTCATGCCAAAAACTAGAACAAATAAGAGTCCGACATGGTTCAGAATAAGAACTTACACCATAATGACCTGTCCAACTCATGCCAGCAGGGAAAACAAACATATGAAATAATGATGTCAGTTTCCAGATGAAAGCAGAGAGGGTTATAAAGGGTGGATCGATGTTTAGGGCAAAGGATAACATCAATGAAGATCTTGTCAAGGACTGAAAATAGAAACATGCCAAGCCCACAACATCATGGTTGCACATGGCTGAGGAGGATTGCAGGGTAGCAAAGCTTCAGTCAAGAGTGACAGCTAGAATTGGCAGTCAGACTTGTTAACCTGTGTCAGATTGTATTGGCACCAAGCCATTAATTACTGATTTCTTCCAACTGCATTCAAGGTCAGTCAAAGATATCAAAACTCCAGTTTATCAATGGGATTTAGCTATTCAACCCTGAATGGGGGACCTGCAGTGTAAGTAAGATTTGATTAGATTCAAAGAGGGCAATAATTATTTTAAGGCTTTTATCCAACACTCTGCTGTTGCTATCTGCAATCTCAAACTACTGTAGTAGTAGTAGTAGTAGTAGTAGTAGTAGTAGTAGTAGTAGTGGTGGTGGTAGTAGTAGTAATTCTTTCTAGTTATTGGCATAAGGCCAGCAATTTTGAGGAGAGGGAGCAAGTCAACAACTCCACCACGCACACTGCCCACTGTTCAACTGATACTCATTTCATCAACCACAAAAAAAAAAAAAAAACGAAAGGCTAAGTTGATGTTGATAGAATTTGAACTCAGGACATAAAAAGTCAGAAGAAATGCTGCTAAGCGTTTTGTCCAATGTGCAAACGATTCTGCCAGCTCACCATTTTCATAATAATATAACCCTTTTTACTATAGGAAGAAGGCCTGAAACTATTAAGGGGGTAGTTGATTACATTAACCCAGTGGCAGAATTTGAACTCAGAATGTAATGGGTGAAATACCACTAAGCATTTTGTCCAAAGTGCTAACTATTCTGCCAGCTAATAATAATAATAATAATAATACTTTTTATTATAGGCACAAAGCCTGAAATTTTGTGGGGAGGAGGATAGTTGATTACATCAACTCCAAAAGGACAAAAGGCAGGGTTGACCCCAGTAGGATTTGAACTCAGAACATAAAGAGCCAGAAGGAATGCTACTGAATATTTCGCCCAATGTGCTAACGATCCTGCCAGCTCACCACCACAACAACAATAATAATAATAATAATAATAATAATAATAACAACAACAACAACAACAAGGGTGTTAAGCATTAACAACGAAACCATCTTTTGCATGTGTGTGTGTGTGTGTGTGTGTGTGTGTGCATGTGTGTGTGCGTGCATGCGTGTGAAGTGGCACCTGATGTTTTGACTTTGCAGAGAGCTGGAGTGAGTTGGAGGAGTTAAGACAAGAGAACTCATTAGAAACTACTTCATACCTTAATAAGCATTAAGATGTTTGCTGCTGTGTAAACAGTGAGACATAAGGAGACAAGGGTTAGAAACACCCCCAAGCCAGGATGACTACCAAAAACCGACAGGGAAATGAACCAGCCGCTAGAAAAAGAAATCCACAAATGTAGCAGTTTTGTTTATTTGTTATTTTTTCTTTTTAAAAAAATTTACTAAAATAAATAATAATAATAATAATAATAGGAGACAACGAAGATTCAAATATTTCATTCCTTTGTTGCTGAGACATAAAAATAAAAGAAAAATAATTTATTAGAAGAGAGAGAAATAAAGAAAGAAAAATAAAGGTAAAAATAAAAATGAAAATTTCAAAAGTGTTTATGACAAATGTGAAAAAGTTACTAACAAGGGAGAGAAAAATATATAATTAGTAAAATAATAAAGAAAAATCGATTAAGTAGAGGTGAATGAGAAGTGTTTCTTTTTAATAAAAAAAAAAGCACATAAACAAAAGCATGCCACAAACAGGACTCCAAATAGTAATAGTAGTTAATGTTTTGCGTTCCATCTTCAGCTACTTTTGTATTGCAGTCCATAACCCCATAAACACAACTTGCTCTGCACTATCGACCCCTTTGCCACTAAGAAAAACACCCCACCACCATCACAGGTATTTCTTAGCAGAGAAGATTGATCGATTGGTTCTTAAACAAGGTAAGTAAAATAAGGTGAGAGGATTTGAATTTTAAAAAAGAAAAAAATTTTTTTTGTTTCTTTCAATTTATCAATATTTTGAAACGGGATCATGGAAAGAGGGTGGAGAGGAGGGGAGGTCAGTTCCAACATTTGTTTTGCTCACCAGAAACAAAGAATTTGTAGTAAACGTAGAACTCGAACTTTTCCATTTGATTGCACAACTGGAAAGCGAAAGACGAAGGATGACAGCAGTTTTACTGCTTTAAAGACACAGTGGCATTATTTTTATTGCTTCTGTAATTCACTGTGACAATTTTAGAAATATTTCATCTAGAGCAAGTTGTACATGAAGGACCAAATAATAAAACAAACCCGCACAGAGTTAAGAAATATTTACAGCCCCTGTTCAGCAAAGCAGGAAAAAAAAAAATGGATTATTATTATTATTTTTATTACTAAACAATAATAAAAAACCAAAGAAGAAACAATGCATAAGACTGCAAGACATACAGTAGATAATAATTTTGAGGATGGAAGGGGGGCGGTCACGTGGACAGTCACGAGGGATGACGGTTCATGGGAGTGTAAATATGGTTATGGTAGCAGGAAGCGGTTATTACAAGGTTATTCATAAACTATATTAATGTTAAAGAACGACAAACAAAATAAATCAGAAGCAATGAACAAGGGGAGAGAACCCTGCAGGGAACGGGTATAGGTGCAACACACAAAAAGAAACAAACTGTACCTTGACAAGTAGTACAAATGTAAATACAGAAATGAAAATAAAAAATATTCCAATAAATATCATGATGAGTCCGACGGCTATTTGTGAATTGACTGCTGTTATACCACTCAACAAACCACTGCAAGTATAAGCAAACAGTGAAACAAACAATGCTTTCTCATTTTTTGGTGTTGTATATGCTAAAATGAAGAGGATGATGAAGACGATGGTGATGGTGGTAGACAATTGTTTCCCCTCAAAACAGTAATTTTTTTTTTAAAGGGCACATTGAAAAATGTAGTCTTAGATATACTATCTCACTAAAGTCAGAATGTGACAAACTAATGACATTAATAATAATAATGGTAATAATAATAATAAGTTAATGCATGTGCATATCTGGATGCATCACATAAATATGTGCTTCGTCCAACCCATGCTAGCATGGAAAGTGGACGTTAAACGATGATGATGATGATGATGATATATGTATATTTATATAAGGGCATTACTATAGAAGAATGCCTCATGCTAAACTACCATAATAAACACATTTTCACTGAACTCGAGGAAATGCAACTCTTGAGGCCAATTTTTGAGAGTTGCATTTCCTCGAGTTTAGTAAAAAAAATGTGTTTATTATGGTAGTTTAGCATGAGGCATTCTTCTATAGTAATGCCCTTAAATAAATATAAATAAATATATTCTAGGAAGGGCATCCAGCTGTAGAAACTCTGCCAAATCAGACTGGAGCCTGGTGTTGCCATCCGGTTTCACCAGTCCTCAGTCAAATCGTCCAACCCATGCTAGCATGGAAAGCGGACGTTAAACGATGATGATGATGATGATGATGAATAATGATGGATTTTT
>NC_069002.1:22475651-22477157 GCF_001194135.2 Octopus bimaculoides
ATATATATATATATATATATATATATATATATATAATGAAGATTTCACTGTAATTGTTAGTTTCAATATCATGGGAGCCAAAGTAGAGATTCTCCTACTGATATCATTTCTTTCTCTCTCTCTCTCTCTTATAAATAGATAGATAGATAGGTAGGTAGGTAGACAGATAGGTAGATAGATATCACCAGGATAATATATCCCTTTAAACTCATTTTTGTGATATATATACATCATCATCATTGTTTATATATGTATGTACATACCTATGTATGCATGTGTGTGTGTGTGTATGTGTGTGGAATAAATAACATGCATACACACAGAGTGAGCAAGTGAGGTAAGAGAACCTCTACTTTGGCCCATGTCCTACTGAAAGCACAAACGAGATAGTTTAATTGTTCACAAACAGATTCTTTCTTGCTCATAATTCTTGACTCGTAAAGAGTTCAAAATGCACACACACACACACACACAAAAAAAAACTTTATGAAACAAAAATAACAGTTCAGTAAAAAGAAAAACATTTTACAGGGGTAAGTAATTAACAATTCTTTGAAGATGTTTCTCTTTGCATATGCTTCAAAGAGCAGCTATTTCCTAAGTAATGTGTGCGTATATACACACAAGCTAATCTGAATTTGTATGAAATAAGTAGATAGAACTCAATACAATTTAGAGTTATATTATTATTAGATACTGCTAACAGGAGAAATGTATTTGCTACTTAAAGTTCCACCAGTTGAAGAGCATAATAATGTTGTGGATTATCATACATAAAAAGGAAAAATCATTCAGACAAATAATACATTCACTCTACATCTCAATCTTACAAGACTGCCATTATAGTAGATAAAAAGGGAAATAACTTATGGCTGATTTGTTGGGATTCTTTCCCTTGGACCAGTGGTAAGTGATATTTTTTTGGAAGCCATTTATTTTTAGTGTTGATTAAAATATGAACTAGAAGTTAAAAAGGTGCTGGGGTGGATGGTGATGTAGAGTGTATAAAATGTGAAGATAAAATGTTCTATTTTAATCCTGTAGGATTTTACTCGGCTTTCATTCATTCGATTTACTAGTTTATGGGTTATGTTTAAATCGAAATAACTAATTTTGAAATTGGTGCAATGAAACAATATGCATAAACCAATAAAACTTCATCATCATCATCATCGTCGTTTAACGTCCGCTTTCCATGACTGAGGACTGGTGAAACCAGATGGCTACACCAGGCTCCAATCTGATTTAGCAGAGTTTCTACAGCTGGATGCCCTTCCTAATGCCAACCATTCTGAGAGTGTAGTAGGTGCTTTTACGTGCCACCGGCACGAAGGCCAGTCAGGCGACACTGGCAACGACCACGCTCAAAATGGTGTATTTTACGTGCCACCTGCACAGGAGCCAGTTCGGCGGCACTGGCAACGATCTCGCTCGAATGTCTTTACACGTGTCATCTGGCACAAGTGCCAGGAAGGCGATGCTGGGTACAGGGGCCATTGACGGTTT
>NC_069002.1:22477600-22479681 GCF_001194135.2 Octopus bimaculoides
ATCCTCATCCATTCTGACCACGTGTCCATACCAGCGCAATCGTCTCTCTTGCACACCACAGCTGATGCTTCATAAGTTCAACTTTTCTCTCAAGGTATTAACACTCTGTCTAGTATGCACACTGTCATTACACATCCAGCGGAGCATACTGGCTTCATTCCTTCCGAACCTACGCATGTCCTCAGCAGTCACGGCCCATGTTTCACTGCCATGAAGCATGGCTGTTCGTACACATGCGTCATACAATCTGCCTTTTACTCAGAGAGAGAGACACTTTGTCGCCAGCAGAGGTAAGAGCTCTCTGAACTTTGCCCAGGCTATTCTTATTCTAGCAGCTACGCTTTCAGCGCACCCACCCCCACTACTAATTTGGTCACCAAGATAGCAGAAGCTATCAACCACTTCTAGTTTTTCTCCAAAGACCATGTAGATAATAAAGAGGTATCCCCATTTAATCAGTGAGGTAACACTGATGCAGTGATATGTGAGACCAAAGTTAACTCCATCAATGTAAATATAACAGGCAAAATGAGAAGCAAAGATGCATCAATGACGATGCGTCTTTCAGAAACAAAGACAGGAGTACAACTTTATTTAGTAGCTGAAGGAGAATAACATTGAAAATAACATCAAATTATTTTACTATTAAGCAATTCATTAGCAGAGTTATGAGATCAGCAGAGAGAATGCTTTGCAATATCTGCTCTGGATTCTGTGCTAAGTTCAAATTCACTGAGGGCAAACTTTATATGAGCACAATGCTGGTGCAACCCTCCCTCCCACTGATCATGTCCTGAATGTTCCACTGGGTCCAGGACAGAAGGGCCAAGAGGACTCCCCATCTGTGCACAACTACATGAGCACCTAAAATAATTAACAAAAGCACAGTACATGCAATCAAGTTGTGTTCAACTATAAGTGACAGATATAGTTTTATTATGCTATTCAAGTGGTGAAACTTTAAGTAACACATATATCCAAATAATAGCACCAAATATATATTAATTCTGGTTATAAACACTGAGTTAAAGTGTGATAGTTCACTTTCTTAGACAACAGTAGAATGATCTATCTGCTGAGGAAGAAATAAAGTCTAAAATAACTGAAATAGCTGGGGCATTTATCAAGACAGAAATGTTACTACATAAACGTACATACACACACACATATGCACACGCATGTGCATGTGTGCGCACATAGATATATATTTCATTTGTTTCATTTCTCTATGCAAGCATGGGTTAAATGACTAATGTTATTGAGGCATTGTCTCTTAACGCAAGTAAGCCCATATGTTTTTTCAAGTAAGGAATTTCTTATTCCACACAGCAATTAACTAAGAGGAGAAATGCCAACAGAACACTACTCTAACAGTGGGACTTTCAAAAGAGCATGTGGAAGATACACACACACACACAACAAGCTTCTCTTTTTTTAAGTCTATCTACTAAGTCCATTCCCAAAGCTTTGGACAGTTCAGAGCTATAGTAGAAGACATTTGCTCAAGATGCTATGCAGTGGGACTGAACCTGAATCCACATGGTTAGCAAGTGAGCTTCTTACAACCATGTCTGTGCTTGTATAGATATTTCATGATAAGCTAAGAAGCAGTGATTTTCAACTAGTGTCAATCATAAGTTACACCATAAGTGGCGTCAAGACCAGCTGGTTTGTACTGGCATCAATTCATATTAGTCGTAATAATGAAGTCAAACCAAAGAGTAATATTTTGAAATCATTTAATTTGTACATTTCAGGTCTGCATAATATAGAATAGGAACAGGCATCCACAACATAAAACCTCCTAAATGAAAGCATTTAAAAAATATTTTTGAAATGCTTTAACTTAAGAAGGTTTACATAATGGATGCATTTTCTATTATATATTACTCAGACCCAAAATGTGCCAAATAGACTATATATATATCTTTTATTTTGGTTGAGTCAGTCTCTTTCTAATCTGTGTGCCTGCAGGTGAAATTCAGAGCAGCAAGAGACTCACTTGACCAAATAAAGTATCTTTAATCTCTATCCAGTTATTGAGTGCTTTTTTTTCCAATAGTTAATACTTAATGTATATA
>NC_069002.1:22480177-22486728 GCF_001194135.2 Octopus bimaculoides
TATATACATATATATATATATACATATATATATATATACATATATATATATATACATATATATATATATATACATATATATATTATATATATATATAAAATTAGAAGACAGAAAAAGGAAAGTAATGAGAAGGCCAAAGTGGAATCAAATGCAAAATTCTTTGAGACAGTGTACGTCCAAATTTTACAAGGCCACTCATTTTCATTCTTACTTAAAGTTCAAATTAATCTATGAATCAAGTTGTGAGGTGACCCTACCCAATTGCAAAACAAGACACACTGTAAAAAATAAGTGAACATAACAAACACTGCATCAACACAAACAGAAGCAACAACAAAAGCGAAAAACAACAACAAAACTGCATGCTGAAAACAGTTTAGTCGTTATACACTGTGTGTGTGTGTGTGTGTGTGTGTGTGTGTGTGTGTGTGTGTGTGTGTGTACTAGGTATATATGTACCCATCTAGAGTATGTGTCAATATATATAAGGTGGTATCAGAAAGTTCCCAGACCAAATCTGAAAAAAAAAAAAAGCTGTGCTTTAGTAAATAATGTATTTCTAATCTAATTTCTGCTTGGTATCCATCCTCTTTGAAATAGACCCTCTGGGGACATAAACAGTAATCTCAACAAGTCTTCCATACCTCAAAAACACTGCAGAAACCCATTTCCTGAAGGCCACACTGAAGGCCCAGCAATTTTCTTTCAATGTCATCCACCATGTTGAAACAATACCCCTTCACCTTCAGTTTTGTTTTTGGAAACCTAGTGAAGTCACTGAGAGATAGGGTAAGAGAATATGGAGTGTGTGGCAAAACCATTTTGTTTTCAGACAAAAACTACATCTAGATAAAGGTGAGAGCAAGTGGTTTTCATGCTGCAACAACCAACTGTAATTGCACCATAGATTTGGGCATTTTTTATAGTGAATCTTCTGCTAAATACCTCAGTTAATCACACTACAGTTGGGAGAAACAAATTATTGGTGAAAGATACCTTTGACATTAAAAACACGATGAGCCTGGTTTTCATTGCATTGTGGATCTGTTTTGCTTTATTTGTTTTTACTCACTGCAAGTTCTTTATTGCTGTTTTGTCTTCAGATTTAACTATAAACCCAAATGTCATCATCTGTGATAATTCTAAAGATTAGGTATCACTATTAATATTTCCGTGAATCTTAAAGTACATGTGAAAACACAGCTACTTTTGAAGACTGTCTCATTTGTCAAACAGAGACCAAATTCAAACCAATGCAATACATGTTCAGATATTCTATATGATTCTCCAGACAGAATCGTAACAGATTCCAACCATTTGAGAGAACTGATGGATTGTTCTGCAAGGGAGAAGTTTACAATTCCTCCAATATTTCTGGTATTTTACTACAGATTTCTTGCCTTGAAAGCTCATCATCTTAAAGTGATACTCAACCAATCTATAACACTCAAAGAACACATGTCACAAATCTTACAAAATACTTCAAGGGTTTCAATAGCAGACTCACAGTGCTTCATTCAAAATCTGATGCAGGAAACCTGCTTGAATTTGTCATCATTGTAAAAATCACAGAATTGTTGTAACACAACATTACAAAACTATAAATAATAGTTGGACACAAGTAGATATGACAAAGCCTACTTTGAGATTGAACTCAGTAAGGTTGGCCACCAATAACTACCAATCACATTTATGTACAGGGAAGTAACTTTCTGATAACACCTTATATATATATATATGTAAAACAATGTGTACATATACATTTGTAGCCCTCTTTCTCTCTCTCTGAAATAAAATTCATATTTATTAGTTTTAGCATTTAAACCAGCCTATTTCATTGGTTCCTCAGTGCATGTTTAATGAAGATTTACATCAAAGTCCATCCGTCATACACTGAACATACTTTATCTAAAGCTTCTGTCTTAATGCTAGACTACACACCACCACCATGTCCACCCTGCTCAATCTTATACTTCTGGAACTTTATACAATGAGCCCTTTCTTCCCACTACAACAATGCACCACCCAGCACTCGGTGATAAAATCTCTGTATCAATAGTCTTAGACAAATAAAGCCTGGGCAGCTCTTCAACTGGGCAGCTCCTGTCCAACTGTCCAACCCATGCCAGCATGGAAAACAGAAGCTAGACGACGATGATGACATAAGATCCAAATGTCTGGAACTTACATCCAATGTTGGTTTCTATAGCACCAAGCTGATGAATGACAAATCTGCCCCAGAATCATAGATGCTTTCCTTATACACAGAATTTAAACTCAACACAGCCAGCTAATGAACTGTGCTGCAGTCAGTTAAATTACATTACGGCAAAATAGACTTCAATACATGCAATGTTGGTAATAATCTATAAATCATTACCCTGTCAGTCATCTCAACATACACATGTAAAGACCTAAAAAAGTCACCAGTATTTGATTTTCTCTTGAAGCTAATAGTTACCTTTTCCATCACTTCCCATGATGCATCTATTTGACCAGACAAGTGTAGTTGAGATGAGTTTTGAAAACTTTCCCGTTTCTATCTTTAAACCTAGATTCACTTCCCTGCCCATCAGTCTAAGTTAAGCTGTTATCACAATATTGCTGGAGCAATAATGATTTTACACAAAATGAAGCAAATATTTTTCACATACAGCAACGAGAGCAAGTCAAGAGACTTTCACATTTCATTATTTTATAACTTTCAATCTTTGTTAGAAGTGTTTAAAAACCATTTAATTTTTTTTTTATTTAAAAAAAAATTTTTTGTATCTCTCTTACATGTTTCTAATATTTCATCATTTTTGCTCTTTCTTATATTTCTTTAATGCTTGTAACTCAAGAATTAGTAGCCGAATTTTCCTCAAATCACAACCTATCATTTTAAATCAAAAAATCATACATACTAGTTGAAAGTCCAGATGAATCATAATATTTGCTGACTAAATATGTTAAAACAAAGACAGGAAAATTTAGTACATTTTTAATTCATGTTACATACGTTTCATTATAGTATAGGAAATACATTATGAATATTATTATTATCAATAATAATAATAATCCATTCATCTGGAAGCACAAAGCCTTAAATTTTGGGGGAAAGGACTAGTCAATTACATTGACCTGAGTGCTTGACAAGTACTTATTTTATCGACCCTAAAAGGATGAAAGGCAAAGTCAACCATAACAGAATTTGAACTCAGAACATTAAAACAAACAAAATGCCGCTAAGCATTTTGTCCTGCATGCTAACAACTCTGCCAGCTCATTTTACTATTATTATCAATAATAATAATAGTCCTTTCTACTATAGGCACAAGGCCTGAAATTTTGAGGGAGGGGGGGATAGTTGATTGCAATGACCCCAGTAATTAACTGGTACTTAATTAAGTGACTCCAAAAGGAAAACAAAAAGCGGAGGTAATAATATTTTGCAATCATTGTCTGAGGAGTTACAGTTAAGAGATCCTCTACATGTTCTCTACATCTATATTATTAATATATTTACATTCACAATATATTTCTTATGCTTTAATGAAATATATGTAAAATGAAATTAAAAATGTACCAAATTTTCCATTCTTTGTTTTTACAACATAAAAGAAAAAAAAAAAACTAGACAAAACTACCCAAAGGGAATGTTTCTACCAGTATATATATTAACTGTTGTTTTATAGATTTTTGTTGATTTTTGAAATAAATTCTAAAATCCAAGAAGAGAGGGAAAGAGAGAGAGCAAGAATGCGTGTGTGTGTAATTAAGCCAAATTCAATTTGGGGAATAAATTTGGCAGGGTGTGTGTGTTTCTGTATTGTTGGGTAGCAGAAGATAGGTAGCTTTTGAGCTCAAACAATCAAAACACAAATATACAACAACTGATACAAAATATAAGGTTAATAGGGCCTATCGTTAAGTCTAGGAAGAACAAAAACATTGATGGTGATAATATTGAAAATAATGAAAATGAAATAATGATTTCTTTATAACAATAAATAAATAAGAGTAATGTTAATAAATAATAATAATGACGATAATAATAACAACAGTTCATCACTGAATGAGCGAGGAAATAAATGAAAGTTCGAGATTACAAGATGGAGAAAGACAGAAAAGAAGTGATGATGGAAAGAAAAGTAAGAGAGAATGAGTTAGAAGGAAGAAAGACAAAGGAATTGGAAGGAAAAAAAGGTGAAGGAATTGGAGGGTTAAGGAGTTGGCAGGAAGAAAGGGGAAAAGAAACGAAGGGGGAAGCAGCTGAGAAGAAAGTGAAGGAATTGAAAGGTTGAAGGGCGAAAGAAATGGAAGGAAGAAGGGCAAAAGAATTGACAGGTGAAGGAATTGAAAGGTTAAGGAGCTGGAAAGAAAAAAGGGGTGAAGGAATTGGAAGGGGAAAAGGGTGAAGGAATTAAAGGGTTAAGGAGTTGGCAGGAAGAAAGGGGAAAAGAAACGAAGGGGGGAAGCAGCTGAGAGGATAAAAGGTGAAAGAACTGAAAGGAAGGAAGACAAAAGAATTAGGAGAGGGAAGGAATTGGAAGGGAGAAGAGTGAAGGAACTGAAAGGTGAAGGAATTGGATGGAAGAAGACGAGTGATGGAATCGGAAGGAAGAAGGGTGAAAAATGAATGAAATGAGAAAGGAAGAAGACTGATTAATATTTGGTAGAAGAATTAAAAAAGTAGAACAGAAGCATACTCACACTGTGAAACCTGGAATTCCCAAAGACATGATGACACATGTGCAAAATTGAAAGAAGAATACAAAGAAAAATATGAAGAAATTGAATGAGCTGTCACTCCTGAAAAAGAAAAGAAGAAAAACTTTAATATAAGGAAAAGACTAGAGTTTGGAATATAGGCAGAAGGTTGTAAATTTTAGAGGGCATGGGTTTGTTGGTTACATCAATCCCACAATACTTAGAGAGATCAACTTTTGAAGGATGAAGAACCACAACAGGGACTTGATCTTAGGTCAGCAGAAATATCGTAACGCATTAATTTCCAATGTTCTTATAACCGTTTAGATACAAGGCCAGCAAGTTTGAGGGGAGGGGTTAGTCGATATCAACAACCCCAGTATTTGACTGGTATTTTATTCTATCAACACTGGAGGGATAAAAGAAAGTTGACCTCAACAGGATTTGAACTGAAAATGTAAAGAGCCAAAACAAATGCCACAAGGCATTTTGTCCAACATTCTAATAATTCTACCAATCCAACTTTGAAGGATGTAATAGAGTCCCAACAGCTAATAACTGACCTGGGTAGGTTATTTCATGCTTCCCCAATTCTGGGCATGAAAAAACATTGCCAAAATTCATGGATGCTGTGTTGTTTCTTGATTTTGTGAGAATGTCTACATGTGTCAGACATATGGAATTCAAAAAGGTGCCAAAGGTTGTTGCTGGAAAGATGGTGGATAATTTTGTGGGTGTCTACGAAGTCAGTTGCTAGATGTCGGAGCTTTAATGTGTCCATGCCCAGGGAAGCAAGGCACTTTATCTTTCTAAAAGATAGAAAGCAAGCTTGATAAGACCTACAGAGATGAAGAACCGACACACACACAAACAACACAGTTATAAATGTTAAAAGCATTAGTTCCTTGGTTTTTCTAACCATTTCATTGAATCTATTTTCATCTTCTAAAGGATGGCTTTAGAATATTTCAATACTGCTGCAGGTTATGTGAGTGGTCCTTAAACATATTTTCCTGTTCTTGCATCCTTCTCTAACTTTGCTTTACATTTCCTTGTTTTACCTCAACATTGTGCACCCCACCCAATTGTGTGTGTGTGTGTGTGTGTGTGTGTGTGTGTGTGTGTGTGTGTGTGTGTGTATATGTCCCTCCTCTATTAGTGATCATGTCTAGAAAGCAAAAATGTCCTAAAACTTTTAGTACTCATTTTCTCTCTTTATAATAAATGTGGCACCTTGCACAGCACAGTACCAAACTGTATTCCAATATCCCTACTGGAAAGTCTAAGTGTATCAAAGAGACTAGTTACTTTTTATATTTGGAGTAAATATCTAAGAACATTATCTGGTTGTGTATTCCTTATTACATTTGGCTCCATGTTAGTTTTGGTTTGACTAAATGGTATTTTCATCTCATGAAAATACCATTTAGTCAAAACAGAAAGTGATGGCATCGAATGTCTTTAGAAAATCCTGCTGGCCCCTGATTCCATTATACAAAACTAGCCACTGAAAAGTATTTGTAGTTCAAGTGAACCATCTTAATTTCTAAGAAGAGCCTTTTGTACAACTGTGTTCCCAAACACCTCATAAATACTACAGCATTTAAACCAACCATCATCATCATCATCATCATCATCGTTTAACGTCCGCTTTCCATGCTAGCATGGGTTGGATGATTTGACTGAGGACTGGTGCAACCGGATGGCTACACCAGGCTCCAATCTAATTTGGCAGAGTTTCTACAGCTGGATGCCCTTCCTAACGCCAACCACTCAGAGAGTGTAGTGGGTGCTTTTACGTGTCACCAGCACGAAAACGGCCACGCTCGAAATGGTGTCTTTTATGTGCCACCCGCACA
>NC_069002.1:22487466-22493904 GCF_001194135.2 Octopus bimaculoides
TACAGTCTGCCTTTTACTCTGAGTGAGAGTCCCTTTGTCGCCAGCAGAGGTAAGAGCTCTCTAAACTTGGCCCAGGCTATTCTTATTCTAGCAGTTACACTTTCAGCGCACCCACCCCCACTACTAACTTGGTCACCCAGATAGCGGAAGCTATCGACTACCTCTAGTTTTTCTCCCTGGAATGAGATAGAAGTTGTTTCCTGTTTGTTTACAGTGTTTATTGCACCTGAACATCTGCCACATACAAAAACTAACTTTGTAGTTAATCTGCCTTTGATATTGCTGCACCTCTTGTGTGTCCATAGCTTGCACCGGGTACATCTTATAGAGTTACTACCTACTCCTTTACTGCATACTGAGCAAGTCCATCTACCTGAAGGGGTTTATGTTTTATCTACCTTCCTACTTATGAGGATTTTGGTTTTTGCTAGGTTGACTCTAAGGCCCTTCGATTCTAGTCCTTGCTTCCACACCTTAAACTTCTCTAGTTCTGATAGTGACTGCGCAATTAGTGCAAGGTCATCAGCATAGAGGAGCTCCCAGGGGCAACCTGTCTTGAATTCCTCTGTGATCGCCTGGAGGACTATGATAAATAGGAGGGGGCTGAGGACGGAACCTTGGTGGACCCCTACCTCTACCCGGAATTCATAACTGTACTCATTTCCAACCTTCACCTTACTGACAGCATCTCTGTACATGGCTCGCACAGCTCTCACTAACCATTCTTCTATCCCAAGTTTCCTCATTGACCACCAGATAAGGGATCAGGGGACCCTAACACAAATAGTCTACCTCTTTAATTTTCAAACCAGCCATAGCAGGCCTCTTACACCTATCCCATAATGTCATTCTAAAAATAAACAATCACAGCATCAAAATGTCAAAGCAACAAGATAATACATAATTAACTCAAAACACTGAATAAATAAGCATTATGTTTGATAATCCAAATGCTATTGGAATAACAAAAATGTCAAAGTCAGTGATTCTAATTAAATCCATTCAAATTCTTGCTTATTCTCAAAATTATCTGAAACATACGCAGTGGGGGTGGAAACAAAATAAAAAATTGTGGAAACTGAAAATGCCTGAGAGCTAAAATGTTGCTATATTTGATTACTAGAAAAATGCAAAATTTTTGCTGAGATCAATCAAGGGCATTTACTCCCTCAAGCCCCCTAAACTCCGAAAATGAGGGATTTTTGTAAATTTTTTACAATAGTGGAGTTTGTTGGGTTTGAGGGAGTAAATGCCCTTGACTGATCTAAGCGAAAATTTCAGGATTTTTCTAGTAATCAAATATTGCAACATTTTAGGCCTCAGGGATTTTCAATTTCCACAATTTTTTATTTTCATTCCACCCTAATTCAATAGAAATACAATGCCTCCCAACCAGACACCTCCCAAAAATCATCCCAAATGGTTTGCCATTTCTGTAGTCTGCTCCCTCTCTGTCATGACAAATAACAAGAGATAAGCAACATTATATTTTTATTTCCCTTTAATCATAATTAAAATGTATTTGAACTGGCAGAAAGATGAATTTGAGTATGCACACATACACACAGACAAATATAGGCAGGTACATATTTACTCACCTGAAAGCTTTATAGAGGGGTCGGTACCAACAAACAAATGAACATGGAGTGAATAATAAGAACCAGAGTATAGAAAATCCGAATGTATTGGCTCCATCACTTCTGGCAACCAGATTAGCAAGACTTCCAAGGAAATTTAAGAATAATACAAAAACATACACTGCAAAAAAAAAATAATAATAATTATAAGATTAATAAAAAATTAAAATTTTTCCTTTTTCAAAAAAAATTTATCTAAATTTTGTTTTTGTTTTTAATAGTAATGAAATTTGTGTAGAGGGGGTAAGTTGATCACATTGACCCCAGTACTTGACTGGTACTTATTTCATCAACCCTGAAAGGTTGAAAGGCAAAGTTGACTATAGCAGAATGTGAACTCAGAATGTTGAGACGGACGAAATGCCACTAAGCCTTTTGCCTGGAGTGCTAACAATTTTGCCAGCTCACTGACTTAATAACAACAAAAAAAAACATCAAGAGAGATAAAACCGGAAACCAGAATGGAAAAGGCAGTTTGATTATATGAAGCCAATCCATTAATATTTGAACAGTATTTATTTAGTAGTGGCAACATGTGGTGTGTGGTCAGTACAAACCAACCCACAACCCCACCCCACTCAACATTCTGACCTTGCACCTATGTCATAAATCAACACAGACAACTACAATTTAAATAATTAATTTAATATTTGTTATCTTTCATAATATTTCTAAATTTTGGTAAAATATTAAAAAAAAAATTCTTTTATTGCATTTTGATTTACAATGAAAATAACATGTGCTGCTGGTTGGGTTATTTACCAAAAAGTAAGGATCAGAAGTCCAGGAATTTAACTATTTAGCTCCAGACTGACCTTCACGCTCCTGGCAGCATCATTATGGAATCTAACTGCACTATTTAGCAAAAGTTTGCCCTCTTTCTCACTCATAGTAAATTCATAATTGGACACCTGCTCTATATCAATATCACATGATCAACCAAACTACATCACTGGTCACAATGCACTTAGCATCCTTTTAGCTTTTGAATGATGCCACCTTGCTGGCTAGGCGAACAGGCCAACATTCCCTCTGATCAGATGGCTATTCCATTGCAGGGTTACCCATTTACAGCTAAGTGAACTGCAGCAATGGGAAGTGAAGTCTTTTGCTCAAGGGCACACTGCACCAGCCAGTCAAGGAATCAAACCCATGGTTTATCAACTATGAGTGCAACACCCTAACCACTAGGCCGTAACCTATATCAATATACAGCTCCCATATATTACAAATTGATAAAAACTGTATCACTATAGCCAGATGGAGGACACATTTGCAAAACATTATATGATAAACACATTATTTTCAATAGACCGATCAATATAACTCAATTAACAAATCTATAATTGCATTTATGACGCTGTGGATGTATGTCAACTGTATTCATCAAAATACTTGACACTATGTCTGATGGTAAGACTAATAAATTAGTAAATGAATTCAATGACAGCTAGCACTTGGTTTCTGACAGTTCTGCCCCAAATCTTTAGAACAGGAATGGTGATAATTGCATAACTCAAAACTTCAAGATAAAATCATTAGCATTGCTGGTACAATATAATATTTCTAAATTTTCTTTAGTGAAAGACTAACAATAACAACAGTAATATAACAACAATAACAACAACAATAATAATAACAACAGTTTCAAAATGTAACACAAGGTCAGCAAGTTTGGGTGGTTCCCTTGTGTACATACATGCAAACATCAAAATGAAACATGAGAAACAGAAAAAAAATGGAAACTCACACATCCATAGGTAGTAAGCAAATTTTACAGTTTTCTGAAATTCAAGAGGAATATCAACGCTGAAATCTTGGTAGAAGCAAGGTCCAATAGGGAACCATTTAGGCAGTGGTGGCCAGTTGTTCTGTTTGCCTGTAAATAGTAAACAAGAAAACATCAATAGATTCTATGATGAAAATAGATATTACAAAGTTGCTAAACGTAACATATTTGTCACATGTTAAGGACGAATGAAGGTCGGTCATTCTCATTTTAACTCTTTCGTTACTGTATTTATTTTGAGATGTGCTGTTTTTCTCTCAATTATTTTAAATATAACAAAGAATTTAGTAAAATAACTTAGTTATCGTTAAGCTAGTGTTAGGAACATAAATAAATTGTCACTAAAATTTGGTGGAAGATTTTAATTCAAAACTTATGAAAACAAGACATTTGTACTACAGAGCCGGTTTCAGCCGGGTTGGTAACGGAAGGGTTAATGACAACAACCAGAAATAGCAGATGACCACCATTGTCTTTATTTGCTATTTGCTTTCCAGTCTGGCATGGGTTAGATACAATGAATATGAAATACTTTGAAATGCATAACAAATCCTAACCATCTTTTGTTTTAATGTTTGCCTCAAACAAAGTGTGGACAAATTGTAGCATTGGAAATGGCTGGGAAAAGAATTAAGGGCTATGGTGAAAGCAAACAGCAGCCATTTTGAATAGTAAATATGTGTAAAATACCATCATCATCATCATCGTTTAAAGTCCACTTTCCATGCTGGCACGGGTTGGATGGTTATACTGAGGACTGGCAAGCCAGAAGGTTGTACCAGGCTCCAGTCTGATCTGGCAAGGTTTCTACAGCTGGATGCCCTTCCTAATGCCAACCACTCTGAGAGTATAGTGGGTGCTTTTTATGTGCCACTGGCATGGGAGCCATTCAGGCGGCACTGGCAACGACCATGCTCAAGTGATGCTTTTTTTACATGGTACGGGCACGTAAAAAGCCCATAAATATAAAAAAAGAACCCGTAAACTTTCATTAGCCAAAGCCTAAAACATTTTATTTTATGATAAAATGAATAATGGATATGGCATACCCAGAAGATTAACTAAAAGAGCAATCTTTAATCGTTAATATAAAAAACATTTTAGAAATGTAGAGGTTAAGTGGCTTAAATGCTCTAATGGAGACAGCAGAACAAGTTTTATCTCTCAGTTGACTGCATGTGGTGTAAGGAGCTGAACTTAGTACAGTGAGATAACAAAACAATCACTGAGTATAGAACAACAGACTTGTTTACAAAGAGATGTACCTATACAGGGTCACAGACAGTATAGCACATGGTAAGAAGAATATGTCATTGCTCGTCTTCTTAACCATCAGAAACGGTTACAGTAATGTGAGGAATGTAGAACTAAAACAAAACAAAAAACATTATAAACAAATTCTACCTTGGAGCTGCATGTTGCGCATCTCTTGCTCTTTCCGTTGCAATTCTGCTGCTTTTCTTTCCAGCTCCTGTTAAAAAAAAAGAGAGAACTGTGAATGTCTGAAAAAGAAGACATCCTGACAGTAATGACATTAGAAGTGAGAAGATTAGAAAACAGGAATCTGAGAGACAAAGACAAATCTAATTTATGGTGGTGAAGGGGTTTATCCAGCTTGCCTTTATTACAGATGGTAACGAGCTGCATTATTTACTGCTATTCCCTTGTTTCTTAATCAGGTTACACCTAATTTTCCCACGTAATCATCACTAAACCACAATATACTTGTCTGAAGGAAATTCAAATAACAATGAATAAAAGACACAAGCAGACTGTTGCAGTAAGCAGTGTCAAGAATGGTGAGGTTACTATGTCTCATCTCAACTTGGTATTCTGGGAGGTGGGGGAGGGGTTAACACTAATGAATCATCATCATCATCATTTAATGTCCATTTTTGCATAGGTCAGATGGGATCTGTAGAAATGGATTTTCTAAGGCTGGATGCCTTTCCTTGTTACCAACCCTCACCTGTTTCCAGGTAAGGTAATATTTCCCAACGGCCAGGCATGAATGCAGAGAATAAACAGATTGAGATTGTATGAAGAAGAGGAGAAATAGGATTAGAGAGGGAAAGTTATCATCATCATCATCATCAGTGTTTCAGGCCTGTAAAGGTGTTGTTGTTAGGAAGGGTATCCAGTTGTAGAAACTATGCCAAAACTGACAAATAGATCCTGGTGCAGTCTTCTGGCTTGCTAGCTCCTGTCAAACCGTCCAACTCATGCCAGCATGGAAAATGGGCATTAAATGATGATGAAGATATCATATATATTTATTAATATGTAGCAAAAGCAACAGAGTGACTCAAGGGCCAAGATTTTCATACACTGGCACTTATCAAACTAGTTACAGATGAAAAAGCCATGGATTTATATAGCTGGTGAAAAATTATATTGGTCTAGAAAAAGCTATAACAATTACAATGCCACATGGATAATTCATATTTTTCAAATAGTTTGCCCATCAAGGAGAATCTCTGCACACATTCACACACACATTTTATATATATATATATATATATATATATATATATAACAGCTATTGAAATCCATCTTATATGGTGCTATAAGCCTCCTCTATAAACATTTCTTTAGAACTCTTGAAACAAGTTTTCCTTATTATTTCTCTGACTTTTAAATCCATCATTAAGATCTCTCACTGCCATCGATGTATCTTATAACTTTTAATTCTTTATTCAACATTTTTAATCTTAAATTTAATATGATTTTTAATCAATGTATCACTCTTTTAACCATTTCAGGTATATTTTTACCTCATGTATTTCTATGAACTTAGCTGTTCTTTCTAGCGTGAGGGAATCCTATGATGGATACCTCTTATGTGCTTAAATGTACACTGTATTTATATTCTAAATAATATATAGCTATGTTTCTTTCTTGGTGATTTATTGTGTTTTATGTATTATGTTGGGGTAAATCATAACTATAGGTTGATTATCTAAATTTTGTCTCTTCTTAAACCAAGTTATACAATATATATATATATATATA
>NC_069002.1:22494803-22496367 GCF_001194135.2 Octopus bimaculoides
CGATGAGAGAGATAAATTCTTGGCAACCTTATGTATCTTTTTCCAGTGAAATTATTCACTGATATCGAAAAAGTGAAAACAAGCAATGTTAATTCTCTAAATTAGGTATTAACAGTAACTGCACGATAAAGTGTAGTATATTGCCACTTAAATGTGGCTGACCCACTTCACTTTATCGTGCAGTTACTGTTAATACCTGGGGTTACATATATATATATATATACTTTTAATTTTTTGTTTCAGTCATTTGATTGCGGCCATGCTGAAGCACCAACTTTTGTCGAGCAAATCAACCCCAGGATTTATTTATTGTAAACCTAGTACTTATTCTATCAGTCTCTTTTGCCAACCCGCTAAGTTACAGTGATGCAAAGGCACCAGCATTGGCTGTCAAGTGATGTTGCTGAGGGGCAAACGCAGACACACATACACACACACATATATATATATTATATATACACTTACACTCTTTTATTCTTTTACTTGTTTCAGTCATTTGACTGTGGCCATGCTGGAGCACCGCCTTTAGTCGAACAAATCGACTCCAGGACTTATTCTTTGTAAGCCTAGTACTTATTCTATTGGTCTTTTGCCAGACTGCTAAGTTATGGGATGTAAATATACTAATGAAGCAGTTGTTTTACAGCTGGTTTACTGTCCCTTCTATGTATCATTACCAAGTGACAGTAGCATTTTTTTTTCTTCTTTGCTTTTTTTTTTTTTTTTTTTTTTTTTTTTTTTTTTTTTTGCAATAAGCCAGACAAGTGTAACAGCAATGTAGATGATTTAATACTGATCATGCAGGAGGTCACTTCCCAGATAGCTGGGCTGCTGGAACAATTCCCAGTAAGGAAGACAGAAAGGTAAACAATGCAAAAAATAAAATAAAAAATAAAAGAGAGAGTAGGGAGTAAAAACAAGAGTGCCCTGATCACAGAACAGAGACTATGAGGCTATGAAATTGAGTGGCCACTCATGAAGCCATTGTCCTGAGTATGAGCAGCAAGAGGTGACAGTCATATTTTAATGAGCACATGCAAAAGGTGAATACACTGTTGTACCTGATACAGTGAACAGGTGAGATTGGAGGGTGGTGGGGGTGGAGATAACAACATCAGCAGCATTAGTAGTAGTAGTAGTAATGGTAGTAATGGTATTAACTATAATTCCATCAAATAATGCTAAATCAATAAATAAATAAATAAAAAAGGGAAGAATCCATCTGGAAGGAGGCAGAACTATTGATCTTCCATGCAATGATACAGCAACATTGTTGACCGACATTTACAAATGGACAAGAGGTAAGTAGGTTGGTCAGATAGCCCAGTCTAGTTTGTTGAAAGAGAGAGAGACTGTAACTAGTATTGACTGCTGGCTAATGAAGTACTATCAGTAGAGTGTGGTAGTGGGGGGAGGTAATTAGAGATTAGAGGAACAGATGACAAGAGAAAACAGTAGCAGATTAAAAACTAAAGCTAAAACAGCAACTATTTTTGTTTGTGTATAAGGTTACACCACAGTGGCACTGGCCAGGCTAGATAGTCCCTTTTGTGTGTGTGTGTGT
>NC_069002.1:22496377-22514032 GCF_001194135.2 Octopus bimaculoides
TACACTTTATGCATTAGTTCAAATAAATTATTGTTATTATTATCAGCTTCTGGTCAGCTCTGACACAGCAGACCTGTAATCAAAGGGGTTACAGCCTTCACCATCCAGCTCCCCCAACACACTGCAGGCAAAGTCTATCTTAGACAATGTTATCTAATTCTATTTTGCTTTAGGGAGATTTAGCTGCTATTTCTATGAGGCTGAGCAACTATATAGATCAACCATGAACCAACTATGGCCTATGAGAACTTTTTGAATAACACACCTCATGAAAAATTACCTTCTATCTTTCCTAGCGGTGCAGCCCACTTCATGATGAGCCATGTCTCATTTGGCCCATTTCTCATGAAAGGTTGTGCATGCCTGACATAGAGACTTCTTCACTAACCAAACTAAATATAAGTAACAAGTAGAAGTGGTTTAATTAAATGGTGCCATCACATGTTTAATCGATTTCATCTCAGCTGTCTTTCAAAGAAGAAGCCCTTAACTCTTTAGCATTTAAACTGGCCATCTCCAGTCCAAACATTTTATCTGTTTTATGTTCAAACAAGCCACATCTGATTTCTCATACCTACCCTACAATGTCATTCTAAAAATGCAACAATCACATTGATTACTGAACTCACAAAGCTGTGAGATAAAGCATGATTGATTCAAAACAATGTGAATAAAGAAGCATTACATTTGACAGAGTAATCTGAATGCTGAAGGGTTAAATTAGAAACATGATTGCTCTGTCAGGAACTAGTTACAAGAATCAGATTTGTAATAAGTTTAAGATGTTAATATCATTGTATCTCTTTGTTTCTTTGGGAATACACACCACACAAAGCAGGGCCAATCCCTCAGGTCTGATCTGAATGTACTTTTATTGAAAGCAGGTCTCTCAACTGATTCATTAAAATCCAGATAACATCAGTGATGGTTTATTTCCCATAGAAATTATCATTATGTAGCCAGTAGTTGTGACACTAGACTAAAGAAGCATGGTTTACAGGTTCAAAATCATATAATTTTTGATATATATATCCCTGTACATGACACATAACTGTTTACCTACAGACAATATTTAGTCTATTTGGATGTACTCATCTAAACTCTGAGTTCAAATCCTATCAGAGCCAATTTCACCATTTGTTTCTTGGGGACTGATAAACTAATAAGCACAAACTGGACTGGACTGTATTGACTCTACTACTACAAATATGTTCTTTTCTACTCTAGGCACAAGGTCTGAAATTTTGGGGGAGGGGGCCAATCAATTAGATCGACACAGTATGCAACTGGTACTTAATTTATCAACCCTGAAAGGATGAAAGGCAAAGTCAACCTCGGTGGAATTTGAACTCAGAACGTAAAGACAGATGAAATACCGCAAAGCATTTTGCTCGGCGTGCTAGCGTTGCTTCCAGTTCACTGCCTACAAATATGTTGCTCTGTGACAATGTATTATTTTTATTATTATCATCATCACCATCATCATCATCAAGTGAATAGTCAGATGGCAGAATCATTAGATCACTAGACAAAACGCTTAGCAGCATTTCTTGTAGCTTTATGCTCTGAGTTCAAATTCTGCCAGGGTTAGCTTTAGCCATCATCCTTTCGGGGTTGATAAAATAAGTAGCAGTTGTAGGGCAGGATCTATGATAGACGAACTGTAGACAGGAACATTGCTGCAGGCTAGCTAGGGAGCTGGTCTGCAGCAAAGTAGATTTCCAGTCAAGCGGGCTTCGAAGAGACAGAAGTAACTGGTGGCTGCTGCCCTAATGTGCTTAAAGGAATAAATCTTTCACTAACACATTCTCGTCTCCATCAGTTTATCTGTGAATAGCTCGACAAAGCTATACAGTCAAACACAGGAATCAATGTAATTGACTAACCCCTAACCCACTCCCCCAAAATTTCGACCATTGTGCTTACAGCAGAAAGGACTTTTATTATTATTTCTATTATTATCAAGAAGACAGTGAGCTGGCAGATACCTTAGCACACTGGGCGAAATGCTTAGCAGTATTTCATTTGTCTTCAAGTTCTGAGTTCAAATTTCACTGAGGTCGACTTTGCTTTTCATCCTTTCAGGGTTGATAAAATTAGTACCAGTTACGCACTGGGGTCAATGTAATCAACTTAATCCCTTCCCCCAAATTTGAGGCCTTGTGTTTCCAGTAGTAAGGATTATTATTATTATTATTATTAAGTCAGTGAATGGCAAGGTAGCAAAATTATTAGTACAGTTGAGAAAATGTATTTCTTGCAATTCATTACATTCTGAGTTCAAATCCCACTGGGGTTGAATTTGCCTTTCATCCTTTCAGGGACAATAAATTAAGTACCAGTTGAGCATTGAGGTCAATGTAATCCACTAATCCCTTCCCTTCAAAAATGCCCACTTATCTACATAATAGTGGCTTTGTTTTCTATGAACTGTTCCACGTCTCACCCAGAGGCCTCAAGTAACAGCAAGTTGGATGTTTTACTATGGGTGTTACTCATGGTTAGCAACAATATGTCATGTGGAAAGAACACTAGAATCTGACAAGATTCTGTTAAATTTGTGAATTTTTCAGTTTTGATAGAGCTTTATGAGAATCAGGTGTTTTCAAGTTGACAATGCTTTTTAAGGATGTAGGCAACATCCATGAGAAAAATTTCTTTGTTTAGTTCTGATGCCTTGTAATTTCTTGGTATCTGACCATAGTGTTTAAGAGTGCCTTTTGGTATTGTCCCCAAAGCTCTGATGATTACAGGTAGAGTTGTTCTTACATACCACATTTTTTAGACTTCTATTTCAAGGTCTTTATATTTAATTTTTCAAATACTTTTACAGAAGTGCTGCACTCTACAGGGACTGATACATCTATCAGCAGACATGCTTTTGTCAACGTGAGTTTTTACCACAATATCTGGTCAATTGGCTTGTGTAGTGTGACCAGCTGTGGTTGTTAATAATAACAATAATAGTAATCCTTTCTATTATAGGTACAACGCCTGAAGTTTTGAGGGAAGGGGTTAGCCAATTACATTGACACTGAAAGGATGAAAGCCAAACCTCAGCGGAATTTGAACTCAGAACATGAAGATGGACAAAATGCCCCTAAGCACTTTGCCGAGTGTGATAATGATGCTGCCAGCTCGCCACCTTAATAATAATAATGATGTTGTGAGACTTTAATATTCAGACTGACACAGTAATAGAAGCTAGAAGGCCTGATTTAGTAGAAGTAGACAAAGAGAACAGAAAGTGCTAGGTAATTGATTTTATAGTCCCAAACAATGAGAGAATCAATATGAGACGTATAGATAAAAAAGGAAAGTGCCAGGAGCTAGCTATTGAATAACTGAGACTATGAAAAGTGCAGGTAAAATGTATCCCAGTAGTTATAGGTACATTGGGAACTATCCCTAAAGATCTGAACATGTGGATAGAGGAAATAGACATAAAGCCTAGTTTAGTACAGCTCCAGATAACAGTGTTATTAGGGACAGCAAGGATACTTAGGAGGGTTCTTGGCATCTAAGGTAACTTGCTGTAGCCCGATGTTAGGATTTTTTCTTTTCCAACAGTCTTATCTGTTGTGCGTATATGATTAATAATAATAATAATAATAATAATAATAACAACCAAGGCACACATAGCTGCTCTTGGTAGTGCAGTGAAAGCACATGATAAAAATAAGACCACTGAATAATAATAATAAAGTGAACTGGCTGAAAATGTTTTATGTGACAGTCATTTTTTATTTTTACATTTCCAGTTTCAAATTCCATCAAGGCCAGCTTTAGTTTCTCCCCACCTTTCTGGAGCCATTAAATAAATACTGGAGTTGCTTCAATGGCTTGCACATACTTCTAAATAAATTGTGTGTAACTGTAGGCTTTTGGAAATGAACTATAAACAAAATTGTGACATATTTCAAGTCAAGAGCCAGGCTGTGTGTATATGTGCATGAGAGAGAGAGAGAGAGAGAGAGAGAGAGAGAGAGAGAGAGAGAGAGAGAGAGAGAGAGAGAGAGAGAGAGAGAGAGAGAGAGTGTATGAACTTGGTGACAGCTGACTGATGATATTCAGAAACATTTAGGCCAAAGATACTAAACAATTTGCGTTAAATTATACTAATTAGTTTAATGAGTTAATGAACTGAAAGATACAAAAGAAAATTTGCACAAGAACAAGCTTTTTGCTGACATGACAGCAAGGGTTTTTCTCAAATTTATACAGTTTCCAGGCAGTTGCATTTAAACTAGCCATATCCAGCTCGAATATTCCACCGGTTTTATGTTCAAACCAGCCAGATCTGGCCTCTCTCATCTACCCTACAATGTTATTCTAAAAAAATAAACAATCACATCACTGAAATCTCAAAGCTACAAGATAATGCAGGATTAAATTCAAAACAATGTGAATATAGAGGCATTTCATTTGACAGAGTAATCAAAATGCTAAAAGGTTGAAGGATAATTTATTGAGAGATCTAAGGGTTAAAACAAAATGACTTCAACACAACACTATCCCTTCAAATATACTCCCACACTTACAACTTTCATCCTCAGCAGTTGTAATTGTTACTCCTGGCTACCCTACCCTCATAGCGTTCAGGTTCTTTACGTGAATATACAGCAAACAGACCTGAACATAATCTCTAGATATTTTTAATCTTGGCAGATACTCCAAATGAAGAAATCTCAGGATCTATAATCTACTCTGGTCATAATTCTTTTATGATTATATAGACCAGTTTAATACTATTAGACTTTCAAAATACTAGCTATAACTAACAACCATGTTTTTTTTTTTAAAAAAAAAGGACATTAAGTCATATTTCTAAAACTGAAATTATGTATGTTATTGCACCATGTTCTTCATTGCACACTAAAATTTTATTGATAACCTTGCTAAACAGAAAAGCTGAGTTAAAACCATAACACTTGCAGCACCAAAGCTGATGTAGGAAGTTAAATTATTTCTATGCTAAATTTTGAGTTTTAAAACAAAATCTTTGTATATTTAAAAGCAAACAATTACCTCCTTCCCTCCCACCCAGCAAACTTCTTACCACACAGCCATAGTTTTTTTTGTGTTATATAATCATAAATTACAATGAAGCTAATAATGATGTCGAATACTGGCACAAGACAGTGGCAGGAACTGGTGATTACATTGATCTCGGTTCATATGGATATGGGTAATTCATTTTGTTGACTCTCAAAGGATGGAAAGTAAAGTTGGCTCTAGCAGAATTTGATTTCAGAACATAAAAAAGCCATCTAAATACTACAAGTAATCCAGTCCCACACCACCACAACAATAATACCTGGCTTTTCACCAGGTATTTTAGATAATCTTTCCTAATTTACAATGAGCAATTGACTGACTCTAATCTAATCGTTTAATTATTTTCTTAGTGTTTCTCTATATTGCTAATGGAAAGAAAAAAAAAAAAAACAATTATAATTGGTATACGAGAGCTAATGTTACATTGAATTGCCATCACAGTTGTTAGCTTGGCACTAAGTTTATTGGCTTGACAAGTCATAGCCTGGACTACAGATACCCCAAATCTGTTGCTGTTCAAACTTTGAATACAAGAATATGTATTCAAATAGCAAACAATTACAACAATTATATTGAGACAACACAGGAAACTATATTTTTGAAAATTAGAAATATAACAAAACAGTGAATCTATTGATGCTAAATAGACCGATAACACTCTCCCACCCCATACACACACACACTGGAATAACAAAGGATATGTAGTGTTTATCAAGCAACAGGGTAATCATTAAAGTTTCTACTTCCTTCAGTGTCATAAAAGACCAGGTGAGTCTGTTGCATTTCTTTCTTCAGGCAATTGACACCTGGCTAAATGTACAGGTAACTCTTTTGGTATCAACCCATCTGAAACCACACCTGGTTTTATGATAGAAACTTCTTTCTTTGAAGTGGCTTAAATTAAAACCTTCCATCAAAATCTCGTGTCAATTTAGGTTTCAAACACCTGTTTAATCATGGCAGTTATTTTATTTCCATTCTTCATCATTTCCTAAATTAAGTGAAACTAAGGCAGTGTATTTCAACAGAAATACTGTCATGAACACAGGCTCAACTTACTCGGAGGCTCAACTCAGTGACAGCTTACCACCATTCCATAGCGGTCACTCCCATATATTTTATTAATTTTCTAATTATTTAGTCCGAGGTTCAGCTTGGTGCCATTGTGAAGAATGTACCTAGACTGCTGCAGTCCTGGGTACAAAGAATAGAGCAAACAAATGCGATTAAGGCCCAGCAGCAGGAAAAGCAAGGAAGTGAATCAAGTTTTCTTTGGTGAAGGTGATACAGAGATCACAGAAACTGTTGTAGTAGTATTAGACAAGAAAGAAGGAGTGTACATTATGTTGGTGAACAAGTGGCTGTACATAAATGGCTCTGGTGTCAGGCTTAACGATGAGCATTCCAGTGTCCAGTCAACAAAATAATTTGCCATTTCAAAAACAATGTAATTCTCACACAGAATCAGCATTCATCAAGGTTTATAACAAAGATGGCCATTAAAATTACAATTACACTCCATTCAACAGATTTCCACACAATTTCTGTTCAATTTTGGGTCAACCCAACAAAATCATGAGACAACTGACCATGGTGCCATAAAGCGGGATTGAACCTGGCACTTCATGATTACAAAGTGAGTTTCTTAACCATTTAACCAAGCCTGCACCTACTGGGCATACTATATCTTAGAACAGGGGTCCTCAGCCACTGAATTGTACATGATTTGATACCAAACCACATGGAAACAAGAGATTTTAAAAATTTCATTTCTATTCTACTGACTATATCAGTCTGCTGGGTGTTTTTGTATTATATATGAATTATATATATATAATTATCACCATCACTTAGTGTTCATTTTCCATGCAGGCATGGGTTACACAGTTTGACTGGAACTGATAAGCCAGAGAGTTGTACCAGGCTCCAGTCTGATTTTTGCTTGGTTTCTACAGCTGGATGCCTTTCCTAACACCAACTACTCCAAGAGTGTGGTGGGTGCCTTTTACGTGTCACCGACACAGGTGCTTTTGTGTGTCACCAGCATGGGTCTCATTTACTGTCACCAGCATAGGTACCATTCAGGTGTCACTGTCACAGGAGCCATTTACTGTCACTAGTACAGGTGCCTTCTATGTGCCATGCATTTTATTGTGTTTTGTTACGTGCATGATCTCTCTGCCTGTGGAGAAACTGTCTTGCATGAAGCTGCTCAGTGGTACAAAAAACGTTGAGAACTGCTGGGTAAGTAAAACCAATATCAATTCTTATTTTGAAAAAAACAAAACAAAAAAACATCAAGATTCTTGTTAGAGTATCATATATAAAGATTTGAATTAATGATCCTAATCAATTAAGTGTAAAGACACAAATCATTAATCTATCACTCACCTCTTGTCTGCGCTGCAGGTCACTAGTATCTATTTTCTGTGCCCCAACAGCTGAGTATGGTGGGGCCTCCTCAGATGGGGTCATAATGGCTGGCTGTGATGCTGGTGGCTGTGAGGGTTGAGGAGCAGGAATGGTTGGCCGGGAAGCTGGAACCTGAAAGGAATTTTAGAAGAGAAACAAAATCTTAAGACATTCCTAAGATACACATGTGGGGAGCAGAACATAATATTAATTGATAAAAACATCTACTGTAGTTATATCCTTTCTACTGTGGAAATCAGATATAGCCACTCAAAATGTCATTAGCCTCAACTGCAGAAAGCAGTTTTAAATACCAATCTATCTTTTTATGAGGATTGCCATGTTGGAAGTAATTTTTTGTTGTCAAGTTTGAGGCAAGATGACTTGCAGAAAATACCAATTCTATTTTTTGGTAGATATTTAACATTATTACTGGAATAACCATGGAATTTAATTTTGCAGTTAAAGGAATGTACAATGAAAAGAATAAAATTCTCTTCTACAAAGAAAAAGAAAACAATGTTACACAAGGTAACATCAATTTGTTTCTGAATTCATACCACCATATTGGAATTTCCAAACACAATTGGTTAGAAAATATTACTGGAACATTATTACTACATAAACTTTGTTTTCAAGAAGAAATAACTGATGGCTGATTCATAACAAAATAATCTGTTCCTATATACAATGTCATATGATATTTTCTTTCATCCTTTCAGGGGCAATAAAATTAAGTACCAGTTGAATACTGGGGTGAATGTAACTTGACTTACACTCCTCACTGAAATTGCTGGCCTTGTGCCAGCAATTTGAAACCAATATTTCCTGCAAGGTTTCTTGGCTATTTGTTTCCGTTGTATCTTATATTCCTCCATTAATCATTGCTAAATGGAAAAGAGTGATTCTGATGGCCAGAGTCATGCTCTAATGTCAAATGGGCCATGAAGTGAGAGGGGGAGCCTCAGACAACTGCACAATAACCATGAATGCATGAAATGGTAGCATAATCAATCCACCAACAGGTACCATACAAGCAAATGACTTACTAGTTTAAACTAAGGCAACACTAAAATTAGCTGGCAACATTAGATTGGAACACGATACATTATCATAATTTAACATCCGTTGACCTTGGATAAAACTGATTTTATTAATAAAATCATTTCAGATCAAAAACAATACAGCGTCAACAAGGGAGGTTCCATGCAGCTGCATAATCTGCTAGAAATAACAGCCAAATCACATCCTTCTGTCTTAAGAGAAGAGTAAACCGAATGTTATTCTAGAGGAACAGTGATTAGGGGCAGATTGGAACCAAAGGAAGAGAGTAGATTAGAACCAAGAATCTCACATTCTAACCATTCCTGTCACTCTCCCATCTTCAAACAAATAATGAATTTCTTTGAGTTCACTCAAACTGTTAGAAATTGCAACCAAATTCAAACTAAAAATACATGGTACTGTTTTAAGAAAGACATATTGGCTAATGTAGTCCTAGGTACATTATATCAGAGCATAAGATGAAGTTGTCACTCCTAGAATAGCTTGGATCACATGTCTCCTGAACCAGGCTTCACTTAAGAGAAGGAAACAAGAGACATACACATAAAGCTTGACCTTGTGCTAAGCAACAACTTATGTCTCCTGAATCAAGCCTGACCTGAGGATAAACAACAAATAAATATTAATGAAGTTGAATAATTGTTGTTGAAAATGTACATTAAGAAAGAAATATTGAGAGTTCAAATCCAGATAAAGGTTACACATGATTGTACATGACGGCAGAGGATTACCAGAAAATAGTGACCAAAATGCAGTGTTGTATAAATAGATGAATAAAAAAAAAATATCAAAAAATCATATCTTTACAGTTAAGACAAGACAATCTCATGTGTCTTAATGTTATTGTACAGTAAATCATGAAAGAACAATATCCTTTATTTGTAACTAAACAACAGAGAAATTTATTGAAAGCATAATTGGTCCAAGCAGGAAATGAAGGTGCATCGGCTAAGCAAGGAAAACTTTTAGATTCACAGACAGGCTTATTCACCATGACAACTAATTATATGATATCACCAATGATATCATACTAGAAGTGTCACATGATGTTGGAGGTTGACCTAGATTTTATTAAATTAGAATATAGAAACTACACTTCAGTCTCTCAAGTATTTGTCCAACTAAGAACTAATTAAAATTAATATCACTTTAAGACACTTTCTTAATAATATTATTAAATTAAATAAGTCTTTAGCATCAGGAAGAACAAACCAATATCAGAATACCGTTGTTCTTTGAAGAAGGACAATTCTAGCAAGGAACACACACACACACACACAAGATGCAATTCACTTCATTAATTAATTGATCAATTTAATTAAAGTATCAAAGACTTTCATCACATGATTTTCATTTTTCCAATGGTCCCCCTGCAACTGTTTTTTCAACCTTATAATGTCTAGCATTTATACATATTTAGGTTGTACCTCTGTGTATATGTCTATATGCACACACACACACACATGTACATATGGATACACAAACACACATATATACAATAACTGACAAAAAAACAACTCAAGCCTTGTTACCAACTGAGTTGACAAAGCAATATACAATAACAAAGCTGTGTGTGTGTGTGTGTTTGTGTGTGTGTGTGAGTAAAGTGAATGCAAACAAAAGCAAGAAAACACACAAACATACATATAGATGCTCTGTAATACATGGCCGTGGAGGCGCAATGGCCCAGTGGTTAGGGCAGCGGACTCGCAGTCATAGGATCGCGGTTTCGATTCCCAGACCGGGCGTTGTGAGTGTTTATTGAGCGAAAACACCTAACAGCTCCACGAGGCTCCGGCAGGGGATGGTGGCGAACCCTGCTGTACTCTTTCACCACAACTTTCTCTCACTGTTTCTTTCTGTTTTTGTTGTGCCTGTAATTCAAAGGGTCAGCCTTGTCACACTGTGTCACGCTGAATATCCCTGAGAACTATGTTAAGGGTACACGTGTCTGTGGAGTGCTCAGCCACTTGCACGTTAATTTCACGAGCAGGCTGTTCCGTTGATAGTATCAACTGGAACCCTCGACGTCGTAAGCGACGGAGTACCAACAACAATACATGGCCAACATTATAAACACAGCAGCAGCAACACCCTAATTACAATTATATACTTACATGCATTTATATTTATACAAAGAAGCTTGAATAATTATAATTAATAGACAGCAAGGATTATCAGAAAGGCTCTAAGTACTTGAAGCACTGCTGAAAACTTATGGGTACCTAAGGTTACAGGTAGTAACCTGCTACTCACATAAATCCTACCAGGAATAAGACCGAACCGGGGTCAAACCAAATAATAATAAAAAGAACACTCAGAGAGCACAAACCTCCACCAAAGCAACACCAACGTCCTCTCAACAATTAACCGGAGATGATTTTTAAAATGATAATATCTGAGATCAACTCAACTATTCTCACAAACAAGAATACTAAAAATGAATCCGACCGCTCTCAAAAATTAAGTAAAAAACAGGAAAAATAATCCAGAATTCTTGTCCAATACCAGGTCGATCCCAAAATCTAATCAGTTTATGTCTGTCATGAGGCCAAACATCCCTGAAAGTTTCATCCGAATCCATCCAGCAGTGTTTGAGGCATCTTGTCCATGGACAAACAAGCAAACAAACACATCTGAAAACAATACCCCCGTTTTCGCTAAGGCGGAGGTAGTAATCCTTTCTACTAAAGGCACAAGGTCTGAAATTTCAGTGGAAGAGGCAAACTGATAACATCAACCCAGTGGTCAACTGTTACTTATTTCATCAACCCTGAAAGGATGAAAAGCAAAGGTCACCTCAGCAGTGTTTGAAACTTAGCACTAAACACTTTGTTCAATATGCTAATGATTTTGCCAGCCCACTGCACTGAATCCAGCTCATTGCTTTAATAATAATAATAATAATAATCCTTTCTACTAAAGGCACAAGGCCTGAAAATTTGAGGGAGGGGACTGGTCAATGATACTCAGTTTATCAACCCTGAAAGGATGAAAGGCAAAGTTGACTGTGGCGGAAGAACAGCAGGGAAGAATTAGATTTGGAAAGAATAGCATGGCACCATAGGCTGCTGTTAACAAGCTTACTGTGCATGCAAAACACCAGGAGTTCCAACAAAACCTGAGTTAAAAGAATAATAATAACAATAGTTTCTAATATAGGTGCTTGGCCCCAAACTTAATGAGTCTGTAGCCAATTCAATCAACTCCAGTTTGAAGGAAAGTGGGGCAATAATGGGGTAGCGGTTAAAAAATTGGGGTGATAATGGGGTGGTGATTCATGTAAAAACAACAAAATAATGGGTTCATTAGGTTAAGTTTTATTTGTGAAATACAGTTGCTTTGAATTTGCTTCAGAAAGAGGTGGTGGCACTAGGAATGTGGCCTGGGTGTCAAGGGAATGTCAGCCCGAAAAAGTTTGAGAACCACTGGTTTACTGTATTGCAGAACTCCTCCAGCCCTTGCCA
Source organism: Octopus bimaculoides (assembly GCF_001194135.2). Taxonomy (NCBI): domain Eukaryota; kingdom Metazoa; phylum Mollusca; class Cephalopoda; order Octopoda; family Octopodidae; genus Octopus; species Octopus bimaculoides. The sequence continues at coordinate 22,508,380 of NC_069002.1, forward strand.
GACAGGAAATAAAGAAACTGCGATGGCAATACACTAAAGATTAAGACAATGAATCAAGTAAATATATTGATCTCTTTAATCAATATCATCATCATCACCATGATAAAGTTTATTTAAAACAATGATGATAATATCAAGACTATTGATTAGAGAAAATTGCCTGATTCATTGTCATCCCCAAGTAAAAGAAATTCAAAAAATATTTAGAAATATTGAAATTATAAATTTCCACCAACCCAATATCCTACCACACAACTTTTAAACTTTTAATGATTTTATTTAACCTTTAGCTGCTGGCTAAGTAACATTATATAATGATCCGAATAAGATCTGATACAAAGAAGAATGGACAGTTTAGTTTGACTGCAGACAACCTATCTGGAGTCAGTGGCAAGATAAAATATACCCAGTCAATAACAAAAGAAACAATAACAAAATTGGCTGGGTTTCTGTAGCTGTGTGTTTGTGTGTGTGTGTGTGTGCCAGATCAAATGGACCATAACGAGACACTATGAAACTCACCCAAGCCATCTCAAATTGGAAAAACCAGACATAAGATGATGATGAAGAGATAATCTTGTGTGCCAAAAATACCATTTTTAAAATCTATTCTTGTAGTTTTAATTAGTGACTAGTTGAATTTACTGGCTCATGAAAATTGATATCACATAAAGTCAACAATCAAGGTGAATGACAGTGGTATATCTAAACTTGTGTTAGTGGACCACACTATTAACATATTTGTAATGAGATGAATAAATATAAAGTGGCTATTGGTAAGTAATACACGTCAATAGTGTTTGGCAAGGACAAAGAGCATAGAAGCAACCTATTTGCTCAGGAGTGAGTGAGTGAGTGAGTGAGTGAGTGAGTGAGTGAGTGAGTGTGAGTGTGAGTGTGAGTGTGTGTGTCCAAAGATATACATTACTATTATTATTAAGGTGGCAAGCTGGCAGAATCATTTGCACGGCAAGCAGAATGCTTGACAGTCGACTTTGCCTTTCATCCTTTCGGGGTCGATAAATTAAGTACCAGTTACGCACTGGGGTCGAGGTAATCAACTTAATCCCTTTGTCCTTGTTTGTCCCTTCTATGTTTAGCCCCTTGTGGGCAATAAAGAAATATGTATTTTGTCCACCTTTACATTCTGAGTACAAATTCCACTGAGGTCGACTTTGCCTTCCATCCTTTCAGGGTCGATAAGTGAAGTACCAGTCAAATACAGGGGGCAATGTAATCGACTAGTCCCCTCCCCACAAATTTCAGGCCTTATATCTTTAGTAGAAAGGATTATTAGTCTTATTATTGAAGTAATAAAGAATAAATAAATTAGTAATAAAGAATAAATAGATAAATAAATAAGGCGTAGGAGTGGCTGTGTGGTAAGTAGCTTGCTTACCAACCACATGGTTCCGGGTTCAGTCCCACTGCGTGGCATCTTGGGCAAGTGTCTTCTACTATAGCCTCGGGCCGATCAAAGCCTTGTGAGTGGATTTGGTAGACGGAAACTGAAAGAAGCCCGTCATATATATGTATATATGTGTGTGTGTGTGTGTGTGTGTGTCTGTGTTTGTCCCCCTAGCATTGCTTGACGACCGATGCTGGTGTGTTTATGTCCCCGTCACTTAGTGGTTCGGCAAAAGAGACCGATAGAATAAGTACTAGGCTTACAAAGAATAAGTCCTGGGGTCGATTTGCTCGACTAAAGGCGGTGCTCCAGCATGGCCGCAGTCAAATGACTGAAACAAGTAAAAGAGTAAAAGAGTGTAATAAAATCAACAAAACAAAAATTAAAAGTGTGTGTGTGTGCATGCGTGTGTGTGTGTGTGTGCATGCGTGTGTGCGTGTGTGTAAATTAGTTTCAGTAAAGCTTAAGGCTTTATTTAAAAATGCTTAAGAATTTTACTAGGGGGTGGGGGTCTGATAAAGACTCAGTTGTGGGGAACCATTGTAATGAGTCTCACATCTGATGATAACAAGAATTAAGCACTGAATATTGGTAATTTACAAAAGTTGCAAAAAAGCAAGTGTAATTAGTCATCTAACAGAATAGGGCAGGGCACAAACAGAAAAGGAACTAAATGTTTTGTTTTAGGATTCTGAGAATGAAAACTCATCTCTTTCGATAGCTTTAAATACTTTAAATATATTCAACGGAACAGATGCACATCATCGTCATCATCAAACATCCATTTTCCATGCTGGCATGAGTTGAACGGTTTCCTGAAAACTTGTAAGCCAAGTGCCACACATATTTCTTTAAAACCCATTTGGTACCAACTCTGGTTCTATGACACAAACTTCCTGTTTTAAAGAAATCTAAATTAAAACCTTCCATCAAAAGTTCATGTTAATTGATGTTCCAAACCTCGGTTACTAACGACAAGGTTATTCTACTAATTTCTTCATTATTTTTAAAATGAACTCAAAGTGCTCAACTGCAAAGATCTGCAACTGTCACTGAATCAGGAACTGCATGGAATCAATTCAAATAATGTAATTGCTTGGGGTTGTAAACTGGAAGTAAATATTCTTTTGTGCAAGAAACAAAGATTAGCTTAATTTTAAGAAGGACTTCTTGTTGAAAGACTTCTCATTTGCACCATTTGTGTTTGTTACTTTCAAATTTATCAAGAGAATTTCTTAGCAATTATTCTTCCTTCAATATTCAAGCAAAATGGCAACACCTGAAGCAGTAAGTTAGAATTCAGGGATATTATTTATCAATTATTTATTTATTCATCATCGTCATTTAATGTCCATTTTCCATGCTGGCATAGACTGAAAGGTTGGACAGGGTCCAACAGATCAGAGAATTGTGCCAAGCTCTAATATCCACTATGGCATGGTTTCTATGACTGAATGCCTCTGCTAATGTCAATCACTTTACAGCGGGCACTGGATACTTTTTGCATCACTGGCACTAGTGAGGTTGCCAAGTAACTCACAAAACAAGACCCCCTTGACCGAGTGGGGGTCAGTGTAGTACAGTGGAAGGTGGCTTTATGCTAGATGTTGAGAGAGGCAAGAGTATGATAGAGAAACAGGAACAGGTGCCTTGCTGTAGAGGAGATACCAACAGAAGAGAGCAAAGACGATGGTGATGATGTTGTCAGGACATACCCTCACGGTGCAATAGGGTGAATATGAGGGGGGAGGACAGGGACAGAGGAACAAAAATGTTGGGTGGGTGAATTTTTGAGAGAGGAAGGGTTAGCTGAAGGAAATAGGAGGTAAGTGGCAGTACAAAAGGAGAAAACTATAGGTGAGAAATAGGGAGATGATGTAAGGGGAGAGGTGCATTGTGACAGGGATGGAGATCAGAGGTAGGGGTAATTATGGTGAAGAGTGATGAATTTGGGGGTGTGCATAGATGACCAATAGGAGGGAGAGAGTTCAATGGAAAATACAGTAGTAGTAAGAGATGATAATGAGAATGTGGAGTGAGTGACATGGGGAGGTGGCTCCAAGGAGAGGGAAAATTGGTAGCAAAAGAGTGGGGAATGAAATATGTGTGCATCTCATATAAGTACAAGAGCTGAGTAAAGAGTACTGTAATTAGAAGCATGCTGGTGGGATGGATTTTAGCAAGATGAATTGTGGGGATGGCTTCACAGGGATAGATTGAGTGCAGAGGTACAGACAAACTAATAGGTTGTTAGGATCTCATTTTTGGTGAGATAGATGGGTCTTCTTAGGCACAGCAAATCACCAGTCATCTAGTCCTGTCATCTCTTCTATGAGGCTCAACATCCCGAGATCAGTCTTCACTACTTTGTCCAAAGTCTTTCTGAGTCTTCTCCTTCCACAGGTCCCATCCATATTTAACAATTGCAGCTGTCCTTGTCCATACATATCACATGACCATACCAATGTAGTCTTCTCTCTTGCACATTACATCTGAGGACTCTTATGCCCAACTTTTCTCTCAATACATTTGCACTTTGTTGTATTTGTGACATTGCATTTCCAACAGAGAATGCTAGCTTCATTCTCTTCTTGCCTTTCATTCCAAGAGAGAAAGTGACCTTTTGTTACTAGCAGAGGTAATAGTTCTCTGAACTTTCTACAATTAGTTCTTATTCTAGCAACTACACTTCCCACTCACTGCTAATTAGGTCACCTAGGTACCTCTAAAGATCTTCTTAGGCATTCAAAAAAAATCTATTTCCTGTGTGCTCTTACTGCATATTGTTCCTGCACATCTGTCACATGCAAAGCCTACATTCCCTCGTTAATCTTCCTGAGATTCTACTACACCTCTTGTGTCCACAGTTTGCACTGGATACACAATATGGACAGTTTACCAACACCTTTTCTACATATAGAATAAGGCCATCTACCTACCGGGATTACTGTCCTGTCTGTTTTCCTGCTAACAAGAACTTTGGTCGTCAGCACAGAGGAATTCCCACTGACACCCAGTTTTGAAATCCTCTATTGGAGGACTGTAATAAATAAAGAGGGGACTGAGAACAGACCCCCAGCAAACTCCTATTTCCACACTGAATTCATTACTATACTCATTACTAACTCTCACCTTACTGACAGCACCCCTCTACACAACTTGAACAGTTCTCAACCCCTAACTTCCACAGTGACCACCAAATCAGACAGCAAGGAACTCTGTCAAAAATTTCCTCCGGGCTGACAAATGCCAAGAACAGTTCACTTTTGGCTAAATGCTTCTCCTGCAGTTGTCTTCCTAGAAAGAGGCCATTATCAATGCGTCTTCCTGGCACAGAACTAAACTGCATCCCATCGAGGCTCACATTTTTATCCTAATTAACTGAGCTGTAACTCTTTCTGTAACTTTCAAGAACTAGTCCAGCAACTTGATCTCTGAAATTACTTCTAAGACATCTTTTTTACCCCTGTAACAGCTGACTAGAATGTTGCTCCACCGGTTGTTGGGTATCACACCTTCCTGTATGACCTGACTGACCATGAAGGTGTTTATTAATGATGACCTGATTACAGCAGAAAGCTTGAACATGGATAAAATGATTAAAGTGACATTTCAATGTCATCTACAAACACCAGCTAAATTGTATCAGGATTAATTGATAGGGAGCAAGAGTGGAGTCATCATGTAATTGGTATTGCATTAATGCTTTTGTTAGAGAATGGTAAGAATTAAGAAAAAAATACATAACTTATAAATATATTTTAAATATGGGGTCTTAGTATACTGGTGGTTTTATGAGGAGAATGTAATTACTGTAATAAAAGTTAATAACATTAACTTGTTGGGCCTTTCAAAAATCTTTGAATGAAAGAGATGAACGCATATCTTGTAATTCTTTGTCTAATGGGAGTTGTGCGACTTCCAAGTTAGAGATTAACTGGAGCACAAAATTAACTCTAAGACAGGAAATTAATGCCCAGGAATTCATCATCATCATCATCATCATCGTTTAACGTCCGCTTTCCATGCTAGCATGGGTTGGACTATTTGACTGAGGACTGGTGCAACCGGATGGCTACACCAGGCTCCAATCTAATTTGGCAGAGTTTCTACAGCTGGATGCCCTTCCTAACGCCAACCACTCAGAGAGTGTAGTGGGTGCTTTTACGTGTCACCCGCACGAAAACGGCCACGCTCGAAATGGTGTCTTTTATGTGCCACCCGCACAAGAACCAGTCCAGGGGC
>NC_069002.1:22514447-22520105 GCF_001194135.2 Octopus bimaculoides
GCTGTTCGTACACATGCGTCATACAGTCTGCCTTGACGCATGTGTACGAACAGCCATGCTACATGGCAGTGAAACATGGGCTGTGACTGCTGAGGACATGCGTAAGCTCGCAAGGAATGAAGCCAGTATGCTCCGCTGGATGTGTAATGTAAATGTGCATACCCGTCAGAGTGTAAGTATCTTGAGAGAAAAGCTTGAGAGAATTGATATCTTTAAATGTTTACATGTAATTAACTTAACTGTATTCAATTTACCTTGGCATGTGAAAGTGACAGGACAACAGGTAATAAGCATGTTCACAGTGGACACCAATAAGCATTATATTCTATCAGCAAATTCCATCCAAATTCATACAATAATTATATTTTTATGGTTTTTATATGAGACTAACTACATTTCAGTTAGTTTCTAATAAGAGTAGGAAAATTAAAAATAGAAAAAGCTATAAGACTAAGAATTAAATTAAACAAAGTCAGTGTATTTCAGACAATGGGTTAAATTCTATTTTGCAGTTATTTACAACCAAAGACATTCACAGATTGTTCAGAATACTTTTGCTATTTAATATATATTCTACTTCACTAAATATTAATACTACATATGTATATTAAGGACAATGAAAATGTTTGGAGATTGACCAAATTTAGTTCCAGTTTCAGTGAAGAAGGACAATTCTGTAAGAACATCAATATGTCACAACAGAATTAGCCTCAGCCATCCCCAATTCTCTCTCTCTCAAAATAAACACTTTGCTTCCAATATTCAATTTTGATAGGTGGATGCTTCCTAACTTTGACCTGGAAATAAGAATGAAATGGTGGGTTTTCTGGTATAAAGGGTGGGTAGTTAAATAAAGCTGTTTCTCAATTGAGGGCACAACAAAGTAGCACTTAGACTACTTTTCAACTAAAATGGTCAACATTTTCAACCTTTCTCCATAACTATGGTAACCACTATCTGCATTGATGGGAAGCTGAGATGTATTCTGTGTCATTTAATAATGAAGGAGAGTTTTTTTTTTGTTTTTTTTTTGTGTGTGTCTTGAGGATAGTTATATCACTCAAATTAAATTAATTCCTCACAGAGGCTAATAACAAGATTCAGAAACAACAGAATAATTATCTTCCATTAATTTCCGAGAGTTGAATAGTTTTAAGAAGAAACTGAACATTACAACATCTCAGTCTTTCCTAAAAGGAAACCACTTTTAAAGAGTGGTAAGGAGAGATAACTCTGGTGATCTCAATTTCATGACTAGATTCAATCCCCATTTCAGAATGAGATATCATTTTACACCAGTCTCCTCTTTACCCTTAATACCAGAGGTAAACTGAGACTAAGACAATGTAGCTTGTTCTATGTTCTCTGATCTCAACAAGTTTAGATGAAGCTAAAAATCAAGTGAGGGGGTGGTGTCCAAACACAGCTCTACAAAGCACAAGTTTCGAGAAAAATACAAAAAAAAAAATTTTTTAAGATTAAGAATGGCAGTGTCCTGACTCAGTGCAAAATAGGGAAGAGCAAAAGTCAGATGACCCTGCCGTGTTATATATATATATATATATATATATAGGATAACCAAACATTCCTCAACAGATCCCTAGTATGTCAATGGCCCATCTCATAGACAAAATGAAACAAAATGTTGAAAGTCAGATTGTAGGATTCCACCATATATTAAACAGAACGTTCTAGAAACACATTATTCAAGAGTTTTACTGCACGAAGGTTAGAATGGCTGAAAGAAGAACAATAGCTGTGGGCAGGATATCTTGTATCTATGACTTTTTTTTTTTATGTGGATTCATTGCTATTCTCAAAATGCCCATCACCATGGCCACTCATAGCCAAGAAGAGCAGTAGCATAGATGCCATGCCAACTATTCTAATGAAATAATCAAAATAATGCAAAAAAAATAAAAGTGTATACACATAAAGAAGGCATCCAGCTATGTGTGTGCGCGTGCGTATGTGTGCAGGAAAGAGAGAGAGAGACCCATTTCTTTATACTGTTATCAGTCATCTAGTTAACCAATCAATTGTTTGATGAATCAATCTGAGTTGTTTTGTGACAGCTTCTGAGCTTATCTCATGATGTGACCTCATTTTTTCTGTCCTGTGCTAATGTTCATGTTAGTTTCACAAACTGATTAATCTGTCTTTGCTTCACTATTTATAGTTTATAGTGATTGGGGAGAGAGAGTGAGAGTGAGAGAGAGAGTGGTGTGTGTGTGTGTGTGTGTGTGTGTGTGCCTGCGCATGCATTAGTTTGTTTGTTGTTATATTTTGTGGCTAGCATTGATGTGCATAGTTTGTGCATTTGTGTGTATGTGTGTGTGTTGTTCATATGATAGCTTGTTGTTTATTCCTGTATATCACTGTTTAATGGTAAGTGAGTGTAAGGTGGAAGTTGGACATTTCAACTGTTTAGCTTAACTTTCAACACAAATATTTATCTTACCAAAGTATACAAATTCATCCACACACTGATGAAAGAGGAGTCATTACTTTGTCCACACTTTCTGCTGAGGTCATTCTAAATCTCTAATCAATGTACATCTTGTTTTTACTTGTCTTAATGTTGAGTTATGCCGGTACATCAATAAGATTTTTACATCAAGGTTGTTTATCGAGCTGTCACGTTTCTCTTTGTATGTTGATACAGTACTGATGTTGATTTTTATTTTTGCACTCATACCAGTGTACCTCTATTCTTGCTACTATGTTGTGGGCCATTTCTCCATTGCAAGTTGTGGTTTCATCTTCCATGTCTCATACAGTACTGCACATTTCTAGTTTTAAAATGTATTTTTGGATTCAGTTTACATTTTAATGCAATTGTTATAGGCCATTGGTAATTTTTTTCTAAACAGGTGTCCTATCTGTCAATGATCAGTAGATCTGTCTGCTTCTCCAAATAAATAAATTTTCACCTCCTTTAAAACTTTCTCAAACGTACCTGGTCTTTGAGGGTAGCATCATAAAGACTACACCTAAGAATTAATTTTTATACCATGAGCCTGTCTTGCCTACTTTCTTATTTTACTTGGTTTATTCCGTATCTTGTTCTGATACAGATGGCAGGTTCAATTAAGGACTGTATTATCAAAGAAAGTATGTTAATTGTTGGAAATGCTGGCTCAGTAAAGTGGCCAAGTTTGTGAAACTAACAAAAATTGCACATTAGCATGGTGAAGAGCAGATGTGGGCACATCATAACACCACAGGGTGTAATGAAAAAAATTTCACAAACCAATTAAATGATTAATCAAATAATTGCTAAGTTAATTAGTTAACTGATTACAATAAAATATACATGCATTTCTATTGGCAAAATAACTCCTCAAAGAACATATATACATATGCAAGAAAGTATCCATCTCAACAGCATGTCATCATCATCATTTTACAAAATGCATGAATCTTGAGATTATCTCCCCTTGTAAAGTGGAGTTAGTTTCAGCTGACATTTGATATTTATGACATGTTCTAAAGGCAGAGAGTTTTAATAAAACAAGAATTTGTTGTATGGTACCTGATACAACTGTATCCATTTCAGTTGTTCAAATACATGCCACTGGCCACTGAGTTATTTTTCATCATTCATTCTTGTTTAAATATATAAATCAATGAGACTTGTTGGGTAAGGCCAAAACAATGCAAGATGAGACATAAAGTAAACTACAAAAGGAAAACAAAACAGTTGGATTTTACCTTATATTTCTATATTTCAGGGTTGTGACCCCTTCTCCAGGACATGTGGATAGGCAAAGGATCAAAAAAGGGTCATTGCTCTAATGTGTGGAGGAAGGAAGGTGACATGCACAGACTGGTATTGCCCTTGAGCTCATTCTGAACTCTTTGATGGGGCAATTAAATAGTATGCATTCCACAATGTTATCTGTGGTATTATTTCTAGACAGAGATTTCCTCAGGGATAGACTGGTTAAGTCCCTTCTTGCTAACTGCATGTTTATACAATAGCAGTGGTTCTGTCATCAAAATAGGAGAGTTTAAATTTGGGTAAGGCATTATTCTGCCCTTATCCAATAAGTCTCTGTAATGTAATATCACTCAATGCTCCAGCCTAACAACTCAATTTTAATATAAAGGAAGCAAGCTGGAAGAATCGCACGTCAGGCAAAATGCTTGCTGGCATTTCGTCTGTCTTAACATTCTTAGTTCAAATTCTGGTATGGTCGACTTTGCCTCTCGTCCTTTCATGGTTGACAAAACAAGTACCTGTTGAGCACTAGGGTTGATGTAATTGACTTTCCCCCTCCCTAACAATTACAGGCCTCATGACAAAATTTGAAATTTATATATATATTGCTAGATACCTCCTTGTGTAAATTTGTAGATGAGAAAATAATTTGTAGATAAGAAAAAATTTGCAGACAAGAAAAAATTTGCAGATAAGAAAAAATTTGTAGATAATAAAAAATTTGCCAATGTTCTGCGCCGTGAGGACCAAAGACTTGAAGTATTTCGTGTTGCAAGACAGTGTGTGAGAGAGAATTGTGATGTCGTCGGAGAAAAATGTGTTCGCATGGATGATGGTACGCTTGCACTAAATGAGGCTGCAAAGAAAGAGGTTTGGAGATGCCACTACGAAAGATTGCGCAATAAAGAGAATGAATGGGAGAGAGAGAGCCTGCCGAATGTCGACCCAACAGAGGGACCATCTATCCAAGTTGACAGTACCATGGTGACAAAGCAATTAAGAGTATGAAGACAGGGAAAGCCCCTGGCCCATCAGGAATCACTGCAGAGATGCTCAAAATATCTGGCAGTGTCGGCTATAGCCTAGTCACCTGTATTGCTAACCAAGTGATACAAGAAGGAGTCATACCCAATGACTGGTGTAGCAGCACCATAGTCAACTGCTACAAAGGTAAAGGCGACGCTTTAGATAAAAATAATTACAGAGGTATCAAGCTGTTAGATCAGGTAATGAAAGTCCCGGAGAGGGTTATAGCCCAACTAATCAGGGAGCGAGTCAGTTTAGATGAGATGCAGTTTGGGTTTGTGCCAGGGAAAAGCACCACTGATGCTATATTTCTGGTAAGACAGCTGCAGGAGAAATACCTAGCCTTGACATGGAGAAAGCCTTTGACAGGGTCCCCCGAACCCTTATCTGGTGGTCAATGAGGAAACTAGGGATAGAAGAATGGTTAGTGAGAGCTGCGAGCCATGTACAGAAACACTGTCAGTAAGGTGAGGGTTGGCAACAAGTACAGTGATGAATTCCGGGTAGAGGTAGGGGTCCACCAAGGCTCTGTCCTCAGACCCCTCCTATTTATCATAGTCCTCCAGGCAATAACAGAGGAATTCAAGATAGGATGCCCCTGGCAGCTCCTCTATTCTGATGACCTTGCACTAATTGCTGAGTCACTATCAGAACTAGAGGAGAAGTTTAAGGTGTGGAAGCAGGGTCTAGAATCGAAGGGCCTTAGAGTAAACCTAGCTAAAACCAAAGTCCTAATAAGTAGGAAGGTAGATAAAACACAAACCCCTTCAGGTAGATGGCCCTGTTCAATATGTAGAAAAGGTGTAGGTAGAAACTCTATAAGATGTACCCAGTGCAAGCTATGGACACATAAGAGGTGCAGCAATATCAAAGGAAGGTTAACTAGGAAGTTAGTGTTTGTATGTGGC
>NC_069002.1:22520137-22523044 GCF_001194135.2 Octopus bimaculoides
TGTACGAACAGCCATGCTACATGGCAGTGAAACATGGGCCGTGACTGCTGAGGACATGCGTAAGCTTGCAAGGAATGAAGCCAGTATTCTCCGATGGATGAGTAATGTCAGTGTGCATACCCGACAGTGTAAGTATCTTGAGAGAAAAGTTGAACATAAGAAGCATCAGTTGTGGTGTGCAAGAGAGACAATTGCGCTGGTATGGACACTTGGCGAGAATGGATGAGGATAGCTGCGTGAAAAAGTGCCACACCCTAGCGGTTGAGGGAACCCATGGCCTTGGAAGACCTGGGATGAGGTGGTGAAGCACGACCTCTGAACATTAAGCCTCACCGAGACAATGACTTCTGACCGTGACCTTTGGAAATATGCTGTGCATGAGAGGACCCATCAAGCCAAGTGAGACCGAAATCCAAGGCCTATGCTAGGGATGTAGCCAGCCCACTTACGCGTAACATTCCTTCATTGGACACTAAACTCCGCTTGCGAAGACATGGTGAGGCAAGTGAAATCGAAATCAAACTAAATTTGTAGGAACACTAAACTCCGCTTGCGAAGACCTGTTGTGGCAAGCGAAAGCGAAATCGTGATGGCACCTGTACCAGTGGAGCACTAAGAGCACCGTCCGAGCGCGATCGTTGCCAGAGCAGCTGTCTGGCTTCCGTGCCGGTGGCACGTAAATAGCACCATTTGAGCGTAATCATTGCCAGTGCCGATGGACTGGCCCCTATGCAGGTGACACATAAAATACACCATTTTGAACGTGGCCGTTGATCGTTACAAACGTCGCCTCCCTGGCACTTGTGCCAGTGGCACGTGAAAAGACATTCAAGCGAGATCGTTGCCAGTGCCAATGGACTGGCTCCTGTACAGGTGGCACGTAAAATACACCATTTCAAGCGTGGCCGTCGCCAGTACCGCCTGACTGGCCCTCGTGCCGGTGGCACATGAAAGCACCCACTACACTCTCGGAGTGGTTGGCATTAGGAAGGGCATCCAGCTGTAGAAACTCTGCCAAATCAGATTGGAGCCTGGTGTCGCCTCCTGGTCCACCAGTCCTCAGTCAAATCGTCCAACCCATGCTAGCATGGAAAGCGGACGATAAACGACGATGATGTATATGAAACCCTATTTGCTGACAATAACTCATTGAGTACTGAATTCATATTGAATATTTAGAATGAAAACCATCATTTATCAATCTCAGGAAGTAAACAACAGTAATCCACTCAAATTCTCCCCAACAAACCTGAGTCAATTATCCTCTCTCTCGACATATGCATGGGGTTGAGGAGAGATCAATCACTTCAAATTAACACCCATTACACCCATTAACACTTTCCCTGTCCAAAGTATTTCCATAAGTTTTTCATTAAGCATCCATGCTTGCTTTCAGATATTTAGTCAGCCCGTGTTTCATATCTTCTGAGTGATATAAAGCTTTCCTTTCATAAATCACAAGTTACTCTGGTAGTTGAAAACAAATTGGGCATATGTATCAGATATGATGCATAGAAGCCAGAGAAATATGATTTGTATATCACATGTGATATGCAGGACAGGCAAAAGTTTTGAGTATGAAACACATTTCTGTAAGGCCTAAACCACAAGATGAATTTACTCTAATGACATCATTGTTAAAATAATTGAGCCAGAGAATAACTAAAATCAAATAACTTAATTAAAAGCAGCAGTAATTTCTCTCATGAAATGGCAAAAAAAAAAAAATAGAGAAAGAAAGAAAGAATGGCATTCTTTAAAAAGATGAACAAATGTCAACTTGATAAACAATTATTATAATAAATAATAGAGTAATTTCTGGGGCAAACACACATGCAGGAGAACATTATAATTCAACACTGAACATAGACAGAAAAATAAAAGAAAGCGAACATACAAACAAAAGTAGGCATTCTCAACAAATAACTTGAAACATTATTTGTATAATTATTATCAAATTACATAAAAATACAGAACAATGTGAATATACTCAAAACAGTGCAAAAACAAAGGTAAAAAAATGAAATAAAAATTATTGTAAATTAAAATAAAAATATTTCAAATCAAAATGAAATTCCCCATTGAAAGATTTTAATGTTTTTTTCCCTTCTGTTTTAAATAATTTAAAAAAAAAAAAAATTAAAAAAAACTCCAGATAAAAGAGTTATTCAGTGATCTCTTTAAGCTAGATAGTTAGGCAATAGTGGTAATAATAATAATTAACTGGTGCATCAACTAAGAGCCAGTGATATTAGTTTTTAGTAGGTTGTTGTTAGAAGAGTAAAGTGAGCAACTGAATGACCAGCCAAACCAATGCTATTAACGTGTGTGCGTGTGTGTAGGAGTTTTAACGAGGAGCAAGTTTACCGGCTGGGTGTTGTTCTTATCAGCGAAAGGGTTGAAATCATCCAAAGTGCCTTGGGTGCCACTGGTTGCCTGTCTGACGGAGGGATCCTGGAAACAGATAAACAGTCGCGTCAAGTAATGGAATCACCATGCATCCTTGCATCAGTGGAGGGCAGATATTAGCTGAAGATGGTGGAATAGAGAGATACAGACATGTGCATGGAAGAAAAGGAGAGAGAGGAACAAGTAAAGGGCAGAGTAAAAGAGAGACTGGATCTGGGAGCGGGTGAATGAGAGAGAGAGATCAGTTGAATCAAATGTTATTGTAGAAATGAAATGTGGCTTTCGAAAACAGAAGTAAATATAACCTAAAGTAAACTCTGTGAAGAGAGTGTGTATATATACATTTAAAATCTAAGATAGGGAAAGAGAGAGAGAGAGAGAGAGAGATGAAGTGAACCTAACTGAAATGGTTCTTTCCAACCTCAGTAACAAAAGTTTCCATTCCAACTTCCTATTCTAAGTGCAGTGACCCTAACCCTAACCCTAACCCTAACCCTA
>NC_069002.1:22523141-22523499 GCF_001194135.2 Octopus bimaculoides
GGGGGGGGGGGTATAAGAAAGAGAAAGAGATTGTGGAGTGTTGATCACAATGCATGTGTGTCGCAATTGTTCCATCAACGGCACAAATTCATTGATAATGGAAAACGGTGGAGTATTCCAGACACAAAGCCATAACCAAATCTTGAGGCAGGCTCAGCATGATTTGGTGTGATATGGCTGAACCATACTAATCCTTTTACAAATATACTTTCATACCCGAGGTCAACTCAAAACCATAGGAGAAGATACTTCTCCATTATGCACTTTTGCATACTGGAAGAGAAACAAGCACTGAAAGGCAAACTTATTAACCAGCTGCATGCCTCCACCCCTCTCTCACTCTCTCTCTCTCTCTCTC
>NC_069002.1:22523679-22525990 GCF_001194135.2 Octopus bimaculoides
GGCGATAACTATTAATTTCCAGTACCGCTGCTGTAGTCTCCTTTAGAGAGACTTAGAAATATTAATAACTCTATTTCTGAAAACCAGTGGATAGATTCCACTGAAATTAGATAAATAACCTTCGAGCAGATAGTCAGCAGCGCCGCCTGGCTAAGGCTTGGCTACTCTGCATTGACAAGGGGCAACACCCTGAAACTAGTCTATATATATATATCATACACACACGTGTGTGAGAGAGAGAGAGAGAGAGAGAGAGAGAGAGAGAGAAAGAGAGAGAGAGATTTACACAAACGAGTCCCATTGTCAGCACATAAATTTATTATATGAAATTAATTCTTAATTTCTGAAAATTATTGCCCCTTTTTCTTTAACAGTCAATAACAATTCCCACTAGGTTTTTGTTTACTTTCTCCAGCAAAAAGGGGAAATTACAGTTAATAGAGAATTATTTGAATACATCATTCAATACATAACTCCTTCCCTTCTTTAAGTTCTTGTCCTCTACTTCAATTCTACAGATTTAACTCACCTTCTAAGTGTTTATGTGTGTGACTCTGCAGTAACTGGGTGTGTGTTGTGTATAGCCTTAGTGTTTCAAGCTAGGCACAGGGAAAACCTCAAGCCAGCTAAAATTAATATTTGTTATACTAAACGACCAAACACGCTAATCTACTGTTTCATTATAATTTAAGAAATAACAGAAATTAAATTAACTAATGTTATTTGTAGAGAGCTATAGATATTTTAATGAGGGATTGGAGACAATGCAGCTAGGAAATTAAAAAAAACCCCAAAACAATGCAATTTTAGTCCAGATGTTATCAAAGCCTATGATTTCCTGGAAATGGAGTATAACATTTGTAGAAAGTTCTTGGGTACTGCAGGGGTTATAGTGTCTGGTATTTAGCTAAGAGTCTGAGGAAATTAAAGAAACAGGCAATGAAGAATAAAGAGTCTGGCCCAAAACATAACAAAATACCATGAATTTGAACTCCTGATTAAAGGCATGGTAGACCAGTGAATAAAGATATTATTGTGGAACTGTTCACTGGATCTGGATGATACTGCCAGAATTAACAAATTAACTAATGGTAATGCTTATAGAATGTAAAGTCAGGCATCAAGTCAAAATCAAACACATTAAAATGTCTACTGAAGTTGACGATACTTCAATGGTTCCTCATTAACCATTCTCATTCATTTAAAATGTTCTGAACTTATTAACAACTTGATGAACTCATCTGACCAGGTGCACTGTGCAGTGTTGAGGGTAAGTGCAACTCATGTACACTGCACCTAATTGAAGTCACAGGGTGAAGAAATAAGGAATTATGGCCATATTTTTATCAACTGATTAGATTAAATTGTGGTCATCAAGTGTATGAAGCAGAGGAGTACATCAATCTACCAAAACTTTGTCCAATGAGTGACATTTTGCAAATATCACTGGTTTTCAACGAGGTGTCTACATAAGATTTTTTTTGAGTTACAATAAAATGGAGATCCTTGATAGTATTTTAGTGGCCTATGACAAATATTGGCTTGCAAAAAAAAAAAAAAAATCCCCAGCTAAGTTTCTTTCTCTAACATTTTACATAGTTCATGTTCCCAGCCACTGAAACATGTTCTCAAAGACAGGGGAAAATGGTTGAGAACCAATGTTCTAAATGGGTATATTTTTGGTAAAGCTTCAATACCTACTGCAGCTCTCTATAGAGAAGGACCTTAAAATGTTGGCTAAATCAGTCATCTACACAAAAATGAATATGTAATGGAGGGGGGGGATTAATAGACTATTTTGTGATAATCCAAGCAGAATCAACAACTGCACAAAAGACTGTACAGCATAGTCTGAGAAGGACAGATTTGGGATACAAAAATGACCATCTCTTCCTCAACAAAATACTAACTAGATGAAACAACAATTAAACAATTATAAAATCATAACTAAATCCAAATTAAAGTTTTTACCAACATTTCCTTCAGTGGACTGGAACAATTTTCTTGGACAAATATTTCCTGTTTCACACATACACACACATAAACTAAGCTACAACAGATTTTAAAACCTAAATATCATCATCATCATCGTTTAACGTCCGCTTTCCATGCTAGCATGGGTTGGACGATTTGACTGCGGACTGGTGAAACCGGATGGCAACACCAGCCTCCAATCTGATTTGGCAGAGTTTCTACAGCTGGATGCCCTTCCTAACGCCAACCACTCAGAGAGTGTAGTGGGTGCTTTTACGTGTCACCCGCACGAAAGCCAGTCAGGCGGTACTGGCAACAGCCACGCTCAAAATGGTGT
>NC_069002.1:22526071-22528172 GCF_001194135.2 Octopus bimaculoides
TTTATGTGCCACCCGCACAAGAGCCAGTCCAGGGGCATTGGCAACGATCTCGCTCGAAAATCCTTACACATGTCACGGGCACAAGTGCCAGAAAGGCGACGCTGGGCACAGGTGCTATCCCGATTTTGCTATTCGCTTGCCCCAATAAGTCTTCACAAGCTGAGTTTCATGTCCAATGAAGGAGACGATGTTGGCACGGGTGCCAGTCGTCGAATTTAGTTCGATTTCACTTGCCTCAACAAGTCTTCACAAGCGGAGTTTAGTGTTCAATGTAGGAAAGGTATGCATGAGTGGGCTGGCTACACCCCTGGCAGAGGCCTTAGATTTAGGTCTCACTTGGCTTGCCGGGTCTTCTCACGAAAAAAAAGTAACTTGTCCTAAGAAATGAAAATTGATGAGGTTTTAGTTCTGTTGACAGTTCTCGTAGAATTCACTGTTCAAGGAACATCACTTGTTTTGTTCCATGTCTTCCTTGTCGTGAGTAATTTTGCTTTCTTGGCCCTCTTGGATGGAGGTGATTTACAAAACCCTTATAATACACAGAAATAATGTAAATCCACTCCCAGAAATTCTGAAGAAATTTAAAGAGTCAGTCCTTGACCATGTTAATACAGTATCTACAGCATAATGAATTAAACCATTTTCCAGTTAAATGTCAAAGCAAGAAAATGTCAGTGATAGGACTGGAACTGGTCAATAGCACAAGATGAAACAACTGAACACACTCTACAAAGTAGAAGCTCTAAATCACTGATCACCTTTTTATGGTAAACATGTAGCTTCCAAGATAACCAAAAGCTCGGGGGTTTTTTTTCTCTTTAATGACAGGAAACATCAGTTGTGAACAGCTGATGACCTGCAACTGAAATAACAAATGTTTGTTGTGATGTAGTGACCGGCCACAGAAACAATACCCAAAAACTAACCAACCAAAATATTTAGACAAGTCTTCATTTACCAAAAGACTTCAATGATGAATCCATGAAAAAACTGTCCTTCTTTCATCTCTTCTACCACAACTGTAATGATCTTTGTTCCTCTTAACCATTTAACACTTAAATTGGCCATATCCAGCCCAAATATTCTACCTGCTTTATGTTCAAACCAGCCAGATCTGGTTTCTCACACCAATTATATCAAAATCTCAAAGCTACAAGGTATTGCATGACTGATTCAAAACAATGTGAATAAATAAGCATTACATCCTAACAGACAAACCAGAATACTTAAGGAATAAATTGGACAACCCCTACCACCACCCTGTTCTCTCCTGTCTGATGCATCTGCATCGACCATTCAGCACTTTAATGTATCATTCTCCCAGACTTCTATATAAAAAATATTTTGTCTAATCCTTCCTTCCTGAAAGTGCAATCTTTTGAAACTCTTTCCTGCCCTTCTTTCTCAACCCCAAACATCAACCTGCAGCAGTTCAAGTTGACCTCAAGGGTAAAGCTACAAGCACTGTCTCATTCTTTTATGTTAACCATCAAAAAAAAAAAAAAATTGTATTGATTTCACCCTCTACAGCATTCAGAAATTAAGTAGAAAGAGAGAAGGTGGAGGGGGGAACTAATGTCTAGATTACAAACGTGATTGACAAGAACTGTAGGAAACAGATAAAACACAACAGACAGATACCCTTTTTGATTCATTTTGATTAACAATTGCTTACATTGTAGTAACAAATGTTGATAAATTTTTACAACAATCATCTTTAATTGCTTTAATTAATTTTAAAATATTATTATTATTATTGCTTTTGTTGTTGGTTATGAAAAAAAAAACTGGAAGAGTTACCAGATAAAATGTTTTGGAGTATCAAGATCTATTCTTCTCTTACTTCAGTTCAAATCCCAACAGGTTTAACTTTCCACTCTTCCAGGGATATCAAAATATAAACTAGGAATCTGGTTATTTAGGGTTCAGTCAACTGCACCATTCCCTTCTAAATTTGGGGAAGTTTTCGAATGCAAGGGGTCAATGGTAGCTTAGACACTATAATTAGGAGAAAATCATCTAAACTAAGACAAGACAGTCCTTTTAAATGTGATGTTAAATGTCTTCAGAAGAAAACAATTGAAAAAAAAATTGAAATGAC